>NC_137463.1:75821681-76366681 GCF_964235325.1 Thermobia domestica
CTTTCCTATTCGAGTTTTTGTTTGGTTGATTTATGTTCAACCGTTTCCATATTAGTGCTACTGGACGTTTATGTGATACAGGTAACATATTTTGGCGGCCATTTTGAACACGGTGACCGATATGAAAAATCTTTTGCCACATCGCTTCTTAGTTTTTAAAGATCTATCGAATGAAGTCTCACTCGCTCCATGTTTCCATTTAATATTTTTAATTTAGCCCCAGGCCCGCTTGAAAAGCGGCTCGGGGGGCATCGCGACATCGCCGTTCGATTTGCCCCATGGTATTTCCTATGTGAGTTTTTGTTCAGTTTATTTATGCTCAAACGATTTCGAAATATTTCCGTGGAAAGATTAAAATGGGCCACCCTGTATATATAATGTGTGTGTCTACTCCGCCACTGATTTAACGTCCTGTTCAGCAGCGAGGCTATATGAAGAAAGGCATTGTGTCACAACTTGATTGTAGAATCTTCCTACAAACTACGTTCATCGTCCGTTTCAAAAGCACCGTAGTTTACATTATTTATTGTTTCCGTAATTTCTCGGGGCGAAAATACGCCACTATCATAAGAACCACGTCTTGTCGCGGTGGTATTCATAGCCAAAAGCTCAACTAAAAAGGAGGAATAGTAAGCAAACTACAAGAGGGATGTGAAACAACCATACACACTTCCACTGGCTAATAGAAAAGGGGAAAACAAAAATAGCTACATATTTTTGCCTTTTGAGTACTCATATCTTTTTGAGAATATATACTTGACACATGTCATTTAATCTACGCAATACGTGACCTGTACGCATGAAGGTGAAAAATATTCGTGAAAAGTAAACAGAAGGGACTAGTTGTTGCTGTTGGAACTGACCTTCATAGGTACTGACTAAAGTCTTGTAACAAGACGGCAACTAATTACCCATACGTCTCTTGCAGCTATACAGCGAGCTGTGTGCGTTGTGTGTCACTCCCTCTCTAAGCCTGGCTGTGTTTGCTTTTCTTGCCTTGGGGGCAAGGATTAAGAAGGCACCCTTGCACAACTTGGGGAATGGGGCGGAGTAACATAAAATGATCGAAAGACGACCGATGTTAATATAGAGTTAATAGTTTCGAGCAGTGGCATATACTGGTTTGAAAGCATGGGCTACCACTGACCTTGTATATAATAATTATTATTATTAATGATGATAATAGAAATAATAATAATTATTATTATTATTATTAATGATGATAATAGAAATAATAATAATGATAATAAAATTTGCATAGCAATGAACAAAAAGTGGTTGTGTTTTTGTTTTGAGACCATTAATGTTTTCCATCGTAAATGAAATTCCACCATACATTTGCGCAGTTCTCGTGAATTACATTCGTAAAACGTTAATTTTTAAAATTGTAACTTCCATCAAAAGTCGCCTCTGTTACTGACGTTGGTTGTCATTCCTTAACAGTCTTCGCAAAAATTCTCAGAACGGTCACGCAGTAGTTCCGCTGAGATCCGAACGAGACAATTGTGTTTCCATTTGATATGTTATAACTAGATGAATTCCCAAGTTATACGTGCCACCGAGCGGAATATCGTGAGTTACAACATATTTTGTAATATAAAAGCTACAAAGCTGGAGAATAGTTTGAACCGAGACATTTGTTCGGAAACAGTTTGGTAAATGGAAAACTCGGACAATACGTGTCCCATCATTTTCAACGACAAACATTTTTGGGGTAAAAACTTTGTCTCAGGGTCCCCCGCAGGGTCCCAGACGGGTCCAACTCAAAATTTTCAAATGGCAAGGGGGTTAAGTGGCACATCATTTGAAAGCTGTTGTAAAATGAAAGAAAATGCAGCAAGTCTCGACTCTCTACAACAACCCTGTGCAAAATGACGATGTGTCAAAGTGTAAACGAAAACTTAATTGAAAAGTCCATGGTCACCCCTATAAATCGGAAACAGTAAGACAAATGTGAAAACAGGAAAGGATGTGTGGCATTATTTTCAAAGTACAACGATTAAAGTGAAAACGTCTTGTCCCAGGGTCCCCACATGGTTCCAGGTGGGGTCCAACTAAAAAGTTTCAAATGGCAAGAGAGGTAGGACATCGTTTGAAAGCTGTTGTTAAGTGAAAGAAGACGGAGCGCATCTCGACTTTCTACGACAACCCTGTCCAAAATTGCGGTGGGTCAAAATGTAAACAAAAGCTTAATTGAAAATCTATTGCCACCTTGAATCCAAGAGGACCGCTTCAAACCTATATCGAAAGGATAAGCGTATCAAACTGCTGAAGCTACGAAAACAAATTTGGAATTAATGTTGATTAGTAAGTGACTAAAATATGCAAAATGTTCAAAAACGCAACATCCTGAGTTCAAAATGCCGCACTATGTATCGAACGCATATCCAGCTCACACCACTTGCCAGCTCACACCAGCTCCAGAGAGTCGAGACTTGCTGCATTTTCTTTCATTTTACAACAGCTTTCAAATGATGTGCCACTTAACCCCCCCTTGCCATTTGAAAATTTTGGGTTGGACCCTGCGGGGGACCCTGGGACAAAGTTTTTACCCCAAAAATGTTTGTCGTTGAAAATGATGGGACACGTATTGTCCGAGTTTTCCATTTACCAAACGGTTTCCGAACAAATGTCTCGGTTCAAACTATTCTGCCAGCTTTGTAGCTTTTATATTACAAAATATGTTGTAACTCACGATATTCCGCCCGGTGGCACATATAACTTTGGGATTCGTCTAATTATAACATATCAAATGCCAACACAATTGTCTCGTTCGGATCTCAGCGGAGCCACTGCGTGACCCTTCCTTGTGAGTATAGTAACGTAATGGAAAAATGCAGACAGTCATTATAATTATGTTTATTATCGCTACCTAAATCACAAATTTTTGCGTTAACAAACTATTCTCAGCCCTTTTGTTGCGGAGATCTTTTGACTGGGACCCTTTTAATGAGGGGCGTTTTAATTCGGGCCTTTTGACTCGGGCCCATTTGTTGTGGAGACATTTTGACCCGTGCCCTCTTTACGCGGGACCGTTTGACTTAGGCCCTTTTTAGCGGGCCAGTTTTGACAAAGGCCCGTTTGACGCAGGTCCTTTTGACTGGAGTCATTTTGTCGAGGGACCCTTTTGACCGGGCTCTATTTATGAGGTGCGTTTTGATTGGGCCCCTTTCGATTTGGGCCCTTATAACCCGGGGCCGTTTGACTCGGGCTCTTTTGCAGCGGGCTTCTTTTTCTCCTGGGCCTGTTTGACGCAGGGCCTTTTGACTTGGGTCATTTTATCGAGGGACCCTTTAACCCGGGCTCTTTTTATGAGGGGCAATTTGATTCGGTTCGTTTTGACCAGGGCCCGTTTGATGAGGTGCGTTTTGATTCGGGAGTTCACTCGCGCCCTTTTGTTGCGGAGACGATTAGATCGTGACCCTCTTGACGCGGGGCCGTTTGACTTAGGCCCTTTTATAGCGGGCCCATTTTTGACAAAGGCCCGTTTGACGCGGGTCCTTTTGACTGCGGTTATTTTGTCGAGGGACCCGTTTGACCTGGCTCTATTTGTAAGGTGTGTTTTGATTCGGCTCCTTTCGATTCGGGTCCTTTTAATCCGGGACGGATTGACTCAGGCCCTTTTGCAGCGGGCCCCTTTTCTCCTGGGCCCATTTGACGCATTGCCTTTTGACTTGGGTCATTTTATCGAGGGCCCTTCAACCCAGGCTGTTTTTCTGAGGGGCATTTTGATTCGGCCCCTTTTGAATAGGGCCCGTTTGATGATGAGCGTTTTGAATCGGAACTTCACTCGCGCCCTTTTGTTGGGGAGACCATTTGACCCGGGCACTTTAACGCGGTGCCGTTTGACTCAGGGGCTGCGGTGGCTCAGTGGTAGAGCGTTCACCTCTGCTTCTTGGGATTCCACGTTCGATCCCAGCCCACGCCAATTGAACTTTGTGGTGGACAAACACCATTTCGTGGGTTTTCATCCGGGCTCGTTTAACGCAGGGCCTTTTGACTTGGGTCATTTTTTCGTGGGACCCGCTTGACCGGGCTCTATTTATAAGAGGCGTTTTGATTCGGCTTCTTTCGATTCGGAACCTTTTTATCCGGGGCCGTTTGACTCGGGCCCTTTTGCAGGGGCCCCTTTTTCTCCTGGACCCGTTTGACGCATTGCCTTTTGACTTGGGTCATTTTATCGAGGGACCCTTTAACCCGGGCTCTTTTTATGAGGGGCATTTTGATTCGGTTCCTTTTGACCAGGGACCGTTTGATGAGGGGCTTTTTTATTCGGGACTTCACTCGCGCCCTTTTGTTGCGGAGACCATTTGACCCGGGCTCTTTGACGCGGTGCCGTTTGACTCAGCTGCTGCGGTGGTTCAGTGGTAGAACGTTCACCTCTGCTGCTTGGAATCCCGGGTTCGATCCCAGCCCACGCCAATTGAACTTTGTGGTGGACAAACACCGTTGCTTGGTTTTTCATCCGGGCTCGTTTAACGCAGGGCGTTTTGACTTGGGTTATTTTGTCGTGGAACCCTTTTGACCCGGGCTCTTTTTATGAGGGGCCTTTTGACTCGGGCCCGTTTGCCTTAGGAACTTTTGTAGCGGGACCCTTTTCATCCTGGGCCCGTTTGACTTGGGTCATTTTGTCGTGGGACCCGTTTGACCGGGCTCTATTTATGAGGGGCGTTTTGATTCGGGCCCTTTTAATCCGGTGCCGTTTGACTCGGGCCCTTTTTCTCCTGGGCCCGTTTGACGCATGGCCTTTTGACTTGGGTCATTTTATCGAGGGGCCCCTTAACCCAGGCTCTTTTTATGAGGGGCATTTTGATTCGGTTCCTTTTGATGAGGGGCATTTAGATTCGGGACTTCACTCGCGCCCTTTTGTTGCGGAGACCATTTGACCCGGGCTCTTTGACGCGGGGCCGTTTGACTCAGGGGCCGCGGTGGCTTAGTGGTAGAACGTTCACCTCTGCTGCTTGGGATTCCGGGTTCGATCCCAGCCCACGCCAATTGAACTTTGTGGTAGACAAACACTGTTGCGTGCGTTTTCACCCGGGCTCGTTTGACGCAGGGCCTTTTGCCTTGGGTCATTTTGTCGTGGAACCCTTTTGACCCGGGCTCTCTTTATGAGGGGCCTTTTGACTAGGATCCGTTTGACTAGGGACCTTTTGTAGCGGGACCCTTTTTCTCCTGGGCCCGTTTGACGCAGAGCCTTTTGAGTTGGGTCATTTTGTTGTGGGACCCGTTTGACCCGGGCTCTTTTAATAAGTGGGATTTTGATTCGTCACCTATCGACTCGGGCCCTTTTAACCGGGAAAATTTTGACACAGGGCCGTTTGACTCGGGTCCTTTTGTAACGGACTCCTTTTCCCCGGGCCCGTTTGACGCATGGCCTTTTGACTTGGGTCATTTTGTCGTGGGACCCTTTTGACCCGGGCTATATTTATGAGGGGCTTTTTGATTCGGCTCCTTTTGACCCGGGCCCTTTTGGTGAGTTGCTTTCGATTCGGGGCTTTTGACTCGCATCCTTTTGTTGCGGAAACCTTTTGACTCGGACACTTTTGACGCGTGGCCGTTTGACTCAGGGGAGGTGGTGGCTCAGTGGTACAGCGTTTACCTCTGCTGCTTGGGGTCCCGGGTTCGACCCCAGCCCACGCCAATTGAACTTTGTTTTAGACAAACACCGTGTGCGTTGGTTTTTTCGGGGTTCTCCCGTTTCCTCCCACTTTCTTCATTCCACCATTTCACTCATTACTCATCATCACCGTCTCCCTTAGCCTAACCGGCAAAAACGTGGGACGTAAAACTCAAAGATTTATCTATATGGGTCTTCCCACCGTTGGAAAAAATTCTGCGGGCGTTAGTGATTATGATGTTGCTTAGTTACTGTATTATATTGTTTTATACAATAATGAGAACCTTATTTACATTTATTACGGTCCTTGCTTTACGACAGCGAAACATATTCACGTTCAGCGTAATCAGTTTCCATTCCCAAATAATTACAGAGGCGAATGATATAATTCATGCACAGATTTAGGACTTAGGAAACATACCGTAGTAAATTCCTGAAGAGTGAAAAGCGCTAGTAGCAGTAATTAGCTCAGTCAGTCCCTATAGTTCCTTAGTGAATTACATAAATCTTACAGATGTTGTATCTTTTTCTTTCTCTTCTCTCTACATCATGTCTGGAGATTAGTGTTTGGACAAATAAGCTAAAGTAGCAATTTTAAAAAGTAAGATGATCTACGTCATAAGTGAAAGAGGTTGTGATTTTTAACTTAACATATAAGGCAATAAATTGAAAAACAGAGATGACAGTGCACTGATGCTTGAAATCTGTGCCTTTACTCTCTATACCTACGTTATTTCCCTAGTCAAAAATAAAAACTCTTCAAAATTAATCACAAATTCTTATGCAACCATCCCTTCCTTAGAGTACTGCGCAGTCACATACCCGTCACGGCGATGTAAAGGCACTTTTGGCGACGAGGATACAATATAAAACTAGTAGACAGAATAATAATAATAAAAACATTTATCTATAATGTGATATTTGCAGGGCGCTTTATGTAAAGCGTTCACTATACCTTTCGTATGTTCTTTACCAACAGTAACTGTATGTATTTATTGTACAGAACTATCGTATACAGAAGAATAAATAAAACATTTTATCTTTGACGTTGTTTCGTAAGGGCGCTTTATGTAAAGTGTGCACTGTATCTTTCACGTGTTTTTTAACCAATAACAACTGTAGGAATTTATTATAAAAAATGTATAACTTTATTTATAATGTCGTGTTCCGGAGGGCGCACCGGGAAATGTCTCAGTTGCGCAGCCCATGCCTATCTAGTGGTACACCACGGATAACATAATGGGTGTGCAAGTAAAAGCTCGACTGTGAGGTTGTGTGCATTTAACAACACTTCTGAACGCATCCAATTCGGCAGCTAGTGTGAGTATATGTGACTTAGACATTGCTGAGTTTGTAACACAAGGTTCAAGTTGACATGCCGCGTGTATCAAGTGTAGAGGTGGAGGTCGATAAGCAACATTTACGGCATTGCAGTCTTTTCTGTTTTCACATGAAATAATAATAATAATAATAATAATAATAATAATGCGGCGCAAGCAATAGACTTGATTAATTCGATTTTGGGTGAACATTCCATGAGTCATTCAACAGTAAAAAAGTGGTTTGCAAGATTTCGTTTCGGAACGTTTAGTCTTAAGGATGATCCATGTCCAGGTACAGGAAGAAAGAAAGAAAAAAAAGAGGAAGAATTTCAAGTGTTAGTGGATAAAAATCCATGTCAAACGAGACATGAAGAGCTTACTGAATAGTTAGCAGTTATTCGCCGGGCCATATCACTTCGATTACATGGAATAATTAGGAAAGATTCAGAAGAAAGGCAAATGGACTTCTCATAAACTGACGGAAGAAGACAAAAACCGAAGTGTTGACATCTGTATGAATTTGCTTTCGCGGTACAAAAACAAACACTTTCTGTACAAAATCATCACGGGCGATGAAAAGTGGATTTTGTATGACAATCCTAAACGCCGCAAAGTGTGGGTTGATCCAGGCCAGCCATCAACATTAATTATGAAAACGAATATTCATGCCAAGAAAGTGTTACTGTGTGTCTGGTGGGATATAAAAGGTGTCATTTACTACAAGCTTCTGGAACCTAGTCAGACTGTGACAGCTGAACGTTACCAGGCCCAACTGACCAAATTAAGTGCTGGAGGAAAAACGACCATTTACCCGCCAAGAAAGTCGGAAAGTGCTATTGTTGATTGACAACGCTCGTCCACATACAGCAAAAGAAACCCAGGAACTCATCTTCGCCTGAGGCTGGGAAATTGTCCAGCATGCGGCGTATTCTCCAGACTTGGCGTCGTCTAGTTTCTACTTATTCAGATCCACGTCATCATCTTTGAAAGATCAGTGATGCACGCAAGTTGAAGATGTGCGAAAAGGGCTGGATAACTATTTTGCTTCGAAACTACCAAATTCCTATCGCGACGACATTCATCAGTTACCATATTACTGGCAAAAGACCATAGATAGTAATGGCAAATATTTCGATTATTGATCTTCGTAATAAGTATATTTTCAACATAGTGCAATTTGACCTCAAAGAGCAGAGTTCCTACTTGCACAGCTAATATATGTTAGAATTGCATAATTATGGCTTCATTAGCACTCATATTCACTTGCATACATCAATTGATCTTTTCTCAGTATGAGGAGCAACCTGACGACGTATTGTAATGTTAAGAAGCCAATTTTTTGACAAGAACAAACAGTAAATCCACATATTTTGGATTTGCATCGTGATGTCTCATGGTATTAGGCTTTTTGTTCCGAAAAATTACAGTGAAACCATTTCTTTCTATTCATTGTTTGTATATCTGGTGCTTGGGGTCCCGGGTTCGATCCCATCCCCCGCCAAGTGGACTTTGTGGTGGACAAACACCGTGTGCGTGGGTTTTCTCGGGGTTCTCCCGTTTCCTCCCACTTTCTTCATTCCACCATTTCATTTATTACTCATCATCACCGTCTCCTTTAGCCTAACCGGCATAACCGTGGGACGTAAAACTCAAAAGATTTGATTTCATTTTTTTCGTTGTTTGTGTAAGCTTTTTATGGAGATATTTGCATAGAACTCTTCTTATCAAAGTAATGAATCTGTCTTGCCGTTCTTTATTTTTATTTCAAACATATGAGTCCTTGAAATATTTTTTTGTGGTGTTATCATTGTTTACTGACTCTTATCTAAGTCTAGAAATACGAACTCAGGTGCAAATTAACGGAATTACCAGTGGATAAAAAGATTCTCGTGACTCACTCATAAATCCTTGTTGAAGTTGCCATTACTAGAATCATACGTACATTCAAGAGCAAACCTAACAATTTTATCGTAATGAATTTACTAACATTAACGCTGAAACTGTTAATTTCAACAATTTTGCAAGCAAAATTCATCAGAGAATATACGACCTACGGTTGCAATTTTCCGTCGTCGTTTGTTTCACGTATGAACACAGCAATTTTCTGACAACTTTTTTTCTTTCTTTTGTGTGTGTGTGTGTGTGTGTGTGTATGTGTGTGTGTGTGTGACGATGATAGAGATACAATTGCTGATCATAAATTTAAACTGTCCTATCCATAAATCTGGATAGTAAAATCATTCCTTCATATTAACTCAGGTGCTTAAATAGAAGAAATCGCGCGATTGAAATGTGATAAGATCAGTTTTTTCTTCAAAGACAGTGTTTTATATTAAGTCAAAGATCAGAGAAATATTTAATGAAACTACGTGAATATAGTATAAGCTCAAAGGGAATTCACATCAGCTGAAAAAGGAAGAAAGCTTACATAATGTACTAATTCTTATATAACTTTCTAAAGCTTTCTTTAAGATTGTAGTGATAATTCATTTTACTGATCAGACGTCTCTCAAGAACCGCCACTACTCGGATGCATTTGCAGGACATAAGTCAGGAACATGTTATGGCCCTGCCAATTTTGGAGAATGGAATAGTTCTGGCGGTACCAGGTCTATGATCTAAGGGTATCATATTTGGGGCACGGGCACTTCTGCATGTGTTCCACGGGGTATTGTGATGTATGCCCTCTAGGAGAACTTTATCTTCCAACAATGTTCTACTCTTCCGTGGTGCGCATGGCCCTAGGTTTCGTCTAATGAACGATAATGCCCGTCAGCACACATACCTGCAACTGCAACACGCTCCTCGGAACTTAATTCAATTAACTATGAAACGCCCTTGGATGTCACATTGTAACCCAAAACCCATCGTCCCGGATTCTGCGTGACGTCCGATGGATGCATGTGTATGAGTGGAATTTATTAGTACTGAAGCTGTTGGATAGCCTTCGTAGTGATCACGCCCCATACTGAACGTTTCTGATTAAGTGGAAGGGAGCGATGTGCAATCACGGGTTGAATCTACACGAGGTTAGGTGCCTTATAGTCACCATTTGGCCTTCGTTATGGTCCTAGGATATCTTTCACACATCTCCAGCTTCGCAGATCAGCGTCGCTGTCGCTCCCAGTCTTCATTCGTGTGTCACTTCCCCACGATGTCTCTTAACTTCGCAGGAGTATACAAGAATTTCTAGCGTGACCTTCAAATTAGTTATGTACCAACTGCTTAGTTTCTAGAGAGAGTAAATATGGGCGTTTCTTTTCTCATAACAGTCGATTCATTACCAATGTCTTGTGTTACTAAGGAGTCAATAATTTGTTTATAGTAAGATTTTTCTGGGAGTAGGGACGAATCTCATCGAGTATAAAGAGATCCTGTATTAAAACTTCTTTTCCAAACTTAAGAACCGAATAAAAGTATTATTAATACTAGTTGCGACATAGCCTTTGGCCCGATATACTATAAGTTAAAATTGTCTTTAATTAAAAGTTCAAATTGGTTCAGATAAGCGATTTTCAGTTTCAATATCACTACAGAACTCTTAAGAGATAGCAAGAAACTTTTTTTTTTTTTCAATTGATTCAACGTCTCAAGAAAACATACCATCACCACCCACAACACTCAACCAAAACCCAAAGTGTTTGAAATTTACTACAGCGTTCGATTTTAATGTTGGTTTCTGTAGAGCGAATACTTGAGATATCGAGGTGCGGTTTTATGCAATCAGTTCAGCTTCCCAAGAATAGATTCCATCTTTTCTGAAAACCCTGTTTCCAAACTGGACATGGTTCAGATTAACCATTTTCGGTTTCAATTTTTATCACTATAAAACCGAAACGGTAATAGATAGCGATGAACTTTTTTTAAAAAATTGACACAGCGTCTCAAGAGCATATACGTCACAACCCACAACACTCTATCAAGATAGAAAGTGGTTAAATTTACCAGTACTTCTGGTTTCAATACTGATTTTCATAGAGCAAAAACTAATAATTACTAAGAAGTGGTTTGTTCGTAATCGATTCAGCATCCCAAGATTAGATTCTATATTCTCCCTCAACCCCGTATTCAAACCGGAAATGGTTCAAATCAACGATTTTGGTTTCAACCTTTATCGCCAAAGAACAAAACCAGTAAAGGGTAGCAAGTAATCTTTTTGATATGAATTCATCGTCAGACTACTACTTCAAATTTGGGTATTGAATTCGCATAGTTTGGAAATCTATCTTACTTTCACTCTGGAAAACGAAACCTATTTTTATAGGAATAAAATGCCCATAATAATAATAATAATAATAATAATAATAATAATAATAATAATAATAATAATGAGTGATGTGAGTGTGAAAAAAGGTGCAAAATAGTGTTTGCATTGAAATAAAAAGACGCAGACAGATGCAACCAAAGACAATTAGGAATGTTTATTTAATGTTTTCTTTGCAAGGAAAGGTAATTTGGGCATTTTAATAGGGAAGAAAGTTGGCGCAGCATCTTAAAATTCCTGTCTCTATTTATTACAGTAGGTATGAGTTGATATATTGATACGTTTTATGCACTTCATCTGAATTTTCGGATGTGAGGTAATATTTGAGTCGACAACGTAGTAATGTGACCTTTCAGATACATACTACATCCTCCTTTTGTAAGATACACCTAGGGGCCGTGGTGGCTCAATGTCGTTGGTTTGATACCAGCTCGCTCCAAGGGAACTTTGTGGTGGGCAAACACCTTGTACTACTAGGAGCTGGCTTTAATGCGAGGCTGAGGAATTTAGATTTGATTTACAGGTGCCCCACCCCCGTCACCAAGAAACGGTTACTCGACGGTCCTGAGCAGGGTTGCCAGTGCGTTGTCAAAAAATTCACCTAATACTCACTTAATTAAGGAGTTTATGCAAATTATGCAATCCATATCGAAAGATTTTTTAAATACAAATTTGCATAAGCAGTTACCGTATTTGGGTACATTTTGCACATTACTCACCTTCTATATTTTATAACCACCCGCGTGGCGGAGCGCTCTAGCATTACTTCTCTAGCTACGCTGTGAAACCTTGTCAAGTGAATAATAAGCAACAAAACCGCAACCACAACAGCACTCAACAAATAATCAACTCTCACTCTCTTCAAAATGACATTCCGTGTGCGTGGGTTTTCTCGGGGTTCTCCCGTTTCCTCCCACTTTCGTCATTCCACCATTTCATTCATTCCTCATCATCACCGTCATCATCACCACCATCCAGATTTCATTTCATTTTTTGATTCAATTTCACCATTTCATTCATTTATCATCACTGTCTCCTGTAGCCTAGCCGGCATATGCGTTTGGGATGTAAGACTTAAAAGATTTCATATTTTTTTTCAAGATATAGCTAATAGTCTGTTCTGTGGTTTTCTTGTAAAGTTATTGTAATGAAATACATTGGTCCTCAGGTACAAATTTGTATTAGTATTTGCATATTTTGTCTACTAGTTGGTGTAATGGATGTAACAAATAGTTTACGTGTTGTATGCATGCTTATCTTGCCGTTTCTGAGTACGTGACACTGAGCAGTCACAAACTAGATTCTATGGCTTTGAAAGGTGATAATTTCAAGGTTATGCAACCTGTTAAAAACCTCATTCTTCGTAATATGTAAACTGCAGCTATGACGCGTATGTATGGTATTTGTCATTATTCGATCAAAAACATGTGACTTTCTGCGTGTGCTGCTATTTGCAAAGATAATATTTAACTCTTTGAAAAACAAAGAAAGGAATAATTTTCTTCGTGACGTCTGTGTTTATTAAGGAGTTATAAATTTACGCTGTGTGTCTGTCCGGAAGACAAAAAATCTCGAGAACTTGATGAATCGCCACCAAATTAGGTCAGGATGTTGAGGGTCAAAAGTTGGGACTTGAGTTCATTGATGGATGCGATATATAAACCGTAAATGGTAGAAATTAGTGGTGGGCACAAAAACCGGTTATCGGTTTTCTCCAAAACCGGTTCGGTTTTTCACCTGATCCGGTTTCGGTTTTCTTCAAAACCGATTCCGGTTTTTTTAAAAATTTGTTCTATTTCTGACCAGAATGGTGTTTCGTTGTTCTCCGGAAACCGAATCCATTTTCACAGAAATAGTCTTATGTATTTTCGAAAGTTTTCACCGAAACCAGTTTCGGTGAAAACCGAACCGCTTTTGGAGAAAACCGAAACCGATTTCGGTGAAAAACCGAACCGCTTTTGGAGAAAACCGAAACCGGTTTTGGAGAAAACCGAAATGTCGGTTTTTCGGGTTTCGGTTTTTATAGAAACCGGTTTTCGGTTTTTATAAAAACCGGTTTTGCCCATCCCTAGTAGAAATCGACCGTTTCGGGTTTTACGTTGATCGCTATAGAGCAAAAACGGTGGTAGATAGCGATAAGAGTTTTTTTATCAGTCAATTAAGCCCCTCCACTCCAAGAAAACATTTAAGCTCCGTCCTTAACTCTACTAAAACCGGAAGTGATACAAATCACTACAACTTTGTTTTAATGTTAATCGTCATAGAGAAAAAAAGGTAGCTAGAAGCTGATTTTGGAATCTGTTTAGCGTTTTAAGAATAAGTACCATCTTCTCTCTTAACTGAAATTGGCAGAAATGAACCACGTCTAGTTCAACATCGATTAGCAACCGTAATAAATAGCGAGAGACTGTTTTCTGTAATCAATTAAATATTCCAAGAATATATTACATTCCTACCAAAATTGGAAGTGATAGAAATCAATCACAGTTTTAACGTTGATCATTATGAAGCATAAGTTGCAACAAATAGCGAGAAGCTCTGCATTTACGTAAGCGTCCGAAGAATATAACCCATCTCCAACCTAATCTCTCTATTTTAAATTGGAAATCTAAATCTACTACTACTTAAGGTTTCAATTTTAATTGAAAAAATCACTTCATACAAATCATACTTCTTCACGTGGTGTACACGTGACACTGCTACTTCAGCAATTCTAGATACAGATGCTAAAACTACGATAATAATTTATGCAGAAAAGTTAAGCAATGAAAGATGAAAAGACCTTTTAGAAGATAGTCGGCTAAAGTCTGCAAACATTCAAATATCTTTCAAAAATTGAATAACACAAAACACATCCATTGTGCTGATTCGAGCTTCTACAAGACAAAGTTTACGCCATTTAAACATAGCCGATTTAACTAAGAACATTGATCTTTGGGTTAATAATCTCTCTAAATAAATACATTGGTACGAAGAGGAAACTGTAAAGTTTGTTTTACTCAGAAAAATTACGAAAAAGAAAATTACTTTTTACAAGAAAAGTGAAGAAAAATGTAAAATTGCACAATTAAATCGAAATTTCCCTGTCAAATACGTTGATTTTGGTTGATTTTCATAAGATATATATAAAGATTTTATTTTAGTGTTTCAAATCCGAAGCCAAATAAACAGTGCAACTTAGTGACATAGTACGCCCTTCTCTGTATTTTGTTGGTTGAATTGCTATTTAATTCTTGAATATTCCAGGCGGAACTGGACAATTGGCAATCCTATTCTAGATTTAGGTGTTACGTTGTGATGCAGTGAAAAAAAAATCGAAGCTTGATGGGATTTTATGCCAGTGATATTGAAGAGACGGGTTTAAAGAAGTCGTAAAATCTCTGGCAAATTAAGTGCATAAATCAGGGCTGTATAACTGCCAGTTGTCTAGGAGTGTCTCAGTGCTTTGGTAAATAACTTTTCCTTCTTGATTTACATTACACGTGGTTCCTTGATCAAAAGTTAACTATAATCATATAAAAATTCTGTAATTTTGTCCCAGTTTCTGTTGAGGAATAAGTTCCCTTAGCCTTTAAGGGTATATCAATATGTCAAGTACAAATGATAGAAAATGTCTCCTTTATCTACATCTTTGCGTGAGGTGGCTTTTATATATATATATATATATATATATATATATATATATAATATATAAATTTCCATTTTACCTTTCGGTTCGGAACAAAGACACTCGTGGCTTACGAGAAACTAGCTGACGTCTTTTGCGCGGAGGAAATAAATTATGGAGAATATTAAACCGCTTCTTCTTCTTCCTTAGAAGATGCGCATTTGAGTGAAATTGTAATGATAAAAACCTATAAGATTCTAATATTTTTGGAATAAATTGTGTAACCCTGTATTTCCTTCTACGCTCTTTTAATCAAAGTAACACCACAAAAACCCAGCTTGAGGTGTGTACTATGTTCCAAAATTCATTTTAATAGTTAAAACATTTCCTGTGATTGCAAACCCAAACAACAGACGACGTCAATTTCAATGTGAAATAATTAGAGAAATTTCCCCCTTCCTCCCATAAAAGAGTAATTTTCGAAAACTTCCAGACTCCTCATCCGCTTATCGTTTTGTTTTACTTAACTTCGGCTTGAATGTCACCTGAACTGTCGCCAATCAGTTTAGCGATCCCGACAACTATGGATTCTATAATAATCTCGGACACTTTCGGATAATCATTTTGGACACTTTATTCTTCACTCTTCCTCCCTCTCCGAGCCTATGAGTCTAAAGTTGGACTTTAAACGGCATCTGGAGTATCATTCACCTAAGTGACCCATGAAACTATATTCGACACTAATATCTGCCGTTTTCGATTATTTTTATCAGGGTTGGCTGGTTTAAACCAAGGTGGTTTAAACCAGCTGTTAAAAAAAAAAAAAAAGAAAAAAGAAAAGAAAAAAAAAACTGGCTTAAACCAAAAAACGAAAAATGTTCGTAAAAGTGTAAGTGTTTGTAAAATCTTGATGAACACACATTTGTGGGTTATCACGTTTCACTCCCGTATACTATTCGTATTATATTCAGACCTAAATTCCCCATTCATTACTCAAAAAGATTATACTACAAAAACAACTTTTTTATATATAGGCCTAAGTTTATAAATGTTTGTTTTGTGATCTTTTTGTAGTTATTATTGTTATGTAATTGCAATCAAAGAAAAATTCTAAATATTGTTTCGTTTCAATGTTTACTATTGATAAAATACATCGAAATGCCGTACTTTTTGTGTGTGTGTGTGTGGGGGGGGTCATACAGACCCCATGAGAGGCATTTAGTGAAATCAGAAGTATCTTTGGTATCTATTTATGTATAAATGAGTCTGAGCCTAAGTGGACTCAAATAATTCTTATCTTTATTCACTTTTCTTACTTATATGCAAATTAAGTCGTCGTATTTCTTTAATTTAGACCAATAAAAGTCGTTGTTAACTAACTTGAACTAAATTAGTTCTTCTGTACTCCGTAGTACTTTGTAATTGTCCATATGTAATTCTGTATAATGGTTTCACTTGTGCAACTGTTTATCTTTTTGTCCTTCTGAAATGACTCTTGACAGTTATATTAAGAAGCATGCAAAGATCAGTACAACGTATTTTTATCAGGATTCCTTCGTGAGTGAGTCGGCAGACGTATCGCATTTGTGGCCAATTAGTCCTGGTTCCGAGTTCAAATGGAGGACAATTTCTCTCGGATGTAACTCGAGAAGCAGGTTTTATTCCGCTTTAAGCTTATGTGACTGACCCCTTCCAGCATAGCCCGGCTGCTGCATAGTAACATCAAGGCGAAACAAACTTATTTCTGTCCATATATGATATGAATACATAGAGTAAATTATTTAAACCAAATAAACCAGGTTTAAACAAGAAAAACCGTTTTTTTGGTTTTTCCAATAAAAACGATGGTTTTTGCCAACCCTGATTTTATATATTACCTTTTCCTACTCCACCCCTACGGGTGCTAGGGCTGCCTTACCCCTACAGTATTTTTTCCATATTGTAAGTCATCTGTACCAAGTTTGGTTGAAATTTCTCCAGGAGTTCGAATTACGCTAGAACCCCCTCTTCTCCACATACAGTTTACATCCATTTTTATATTAGAATAGGTTAGATTAAAAAATAAATACCTAAGTGTCCTGAAATTATTTGGCGAGGTATCACCAGATTGATAATTTACAATTAGGCTTACATTTTTATTTTCGTAATATTTGTGTATATATTTTATAGTTTATTATTATTATTATTATTATTATTATTATTATTATTATTATTATTATTATTATTATTATTATTATTATTATTATCATTACTGCGTAGAGGACTTACACTCAGAAAAGTAGAAATTTAATGTTTAGCTTTTATTTGATTCATATTTTACAAAATTCATGAGACTAGAAAGGAGATAGTTACGATTATGTTAGAAACTGTTTGAAATCATAATTGTTAGAAAAATAAACGGTATAGATCTGTTCTCATAATGTGCGGATGTTGACAGAGATGTTGCGGAATCGGATGCGCATGGGTTAAAAATGTGAATGCGATATTTTATTATCTACATAGATAATTTGTTATTGTCATGTTACTCAATTGTCCATAACAGTGGACAAAACTACACATGCATGTGTATAGCTGGCATTTTATAACAAATCTCGGATTTCCGGACTCTCACTATATATATATATATATATATATATATATATATATATGGTGTTAATTGATGAAAGAGTAGAACAGGACTAACCAAAGATTGGGCACAGCTAGTTGCAATGATCATGTACTAATCTGAGTAGCTAAATTACTACAAGTAATTATCATGAATGCTTATTACTTATTCAGCTAATAAACTTTGACATAATCTAAATACACTTACGAATAATTCCGTACTCTTATCTTAAAATCACAAGCAATCGTAACATGAATCTAACTAACTTCTCATTGCAATTATCCCGTTTACAACAACCACAGGTAAATACATTTCATTCTCTTCTACTACTCACGTACATGGCGTTAAGACACTAGTCATTTGTTGCCAACTCTGATATTCCCCACTATTCAATACCCAACATTAATGAACTATACCGACAAACTGTAAGAGGTGATTCCTTACATTAAAATAAAATAAAAATTTCATATGGACATATGGCGAAAAGTGCATAGTTTCAGAGCTAGGCTGTTCAAAATCGCGAAAAAGCCAAATTTTAATAGGCCCTATTTCGAATTCCGGAAACTGGGGATGGTGGTCCTTAAGTTATTTTACGTCGGCGTAAAGGAAGCCACGCATACACAGTCCAAAAGTGCATATTTCGTCAATTTTCAATAGGTATACCGTGTATTTCCTACAGGGTGTAATTCTCAGATATGCGCTCAATAGAGTTTTCAGATATTCCCTGTTTTCAAGGAGGGTCCAAAGTAGGCAGGAGGTAAGTCTTGACAACAATAGACATTTAGTGCTTCGGAGGGAATTCGGAAGTGTTAGGAACCGCCAACTCCATGTCTTTTTTGTGTTCGGAATAATGTGTGATGCGATGTATTTCGTCACGGTATGTTTCACGTTTTCTTCATTTATAAGCGTAGAAAGAAAGCATTGCAGCATGCGTTTTTCCGAGTTCGAGAAACCGTGCTACTGACGATCCTTAACACTTCCGACATCGTGCCAGAGAATTCTGTGTTTACTGCTATCGAGGCTTATCGTTTTCCTACTTTGGACCAATCATAAAGTCCGAGCATATCTCAAAATTCAGTTGATGGCATGTCTGGGAATTTCACCCTGTATGGAATACTCTGTACACCCACTGTTAATGAAATATGCATTTTTCGATTGCGTATGCGTGACTTCCTTTACACTGATAAGGACCACTATCCACAGTTTCTGGAATTCGAAATAGCCTCTTGAAATTTGGCTTTCTTCGCGATTTTATACAGCCCTAGCTCTGAAACTATGTATTTTCCCCCACAGATCCATTTGAATTTTTTCTATTTTGATGTAAGGAATCACCTCTTACAGTTTGTCGGTATAGTTCATTAACACCCTATATATATATAATATGAAACCCGGATTCGAATCCCGATGGGAGCTTATGTCGTTCAGATCCCACGTTAAGCTGTAGATCGACATCGCATATAGACTCGCTGCTGTAAGAGACTCTAAATTCAAATATTCAAACCCAATAAAACCTGTAACATATATATACGAAGGGCTGCTGAAAAATTCGTAGCCCAGCCCAGGAGAAATGCACGTGGAATGGTGAAATTTTAGTTATTTTACATAGTCTCCCCGAAGTTCAGTATACTTTCTGGCACGATGCTCCAATTTTTGCAGACCAGTTAAAAGGAATTCTGAAGACTATTCAGTAACACTAATCACCACCTCCTTACCAGATCTAAAAGGCGTTCTTTCAAGTGTTGTTTAATTTCAGGGAATAAGTAAGTCAGGCGGAGCTAGATCTGGGAAATGAGGATGATGTAAACATTGAAACAGTAGATCATGCAATGTCAGTTGTGTTTACAGGTCTCAATGGGTCTTGGCATTGCAATAAAGGAGTAGAATTCCTTTTATCATTTTTCCGAGACGTTGCACTTTCAATTTGTTTTGTGAGTAATGTAGAATAATACTCTACATTAAATGTCTGACTCTTGGGCAGGTCAAGTGGCACGAGGGCTCAGCAGTAGAGCGCTTGCCTCTGGTACACGAGGTTCCTGGTTCGATCCCCTGCCAAGTAAGTTTGTGCTGGACAACGTGTCCGTGGGTTTTCTCGTTTTCTCCCACATTCTCCCGTTTCCTCCCACATTCTCATTCCACTAATTCTTCCATTATCGTTAACTTGTTTTAATCTAAAATGCATAAGCCTGGGACGTTAAACAGAAAGATTTCATTTCATTTTCTTGGGCAGGTCTATGAATACGACTCCATTCTTATCTCAGAAGATAAGAAGGTTTGCAAAACCTTTCCCAGCCGACTTCTGTTTCTTGAACTTCTTGGAGAGAGAGGAACCTGAGTGCCGTCACTCCATTGACTTGTTTCGTTTCAGAATCGTAGTACTACAACTTTGTTTCGTCCATGGTTACTATTCGTGACGGAAATTAGTTGGCGTTGCGGTCAAAATGGGAGATGATTTCCCTTGATTGTTCACTCTTTCACGCTTTTGATCTGGTGACACTTTTGGGAACCCATTTTGCCGAGAGCTCGCGCATGTCCAAGTCATTATGGATTATGCTACCGACGCGTTCCCGAGAAATGCCCACAATCTGCCACATCTTTTGCTGACATTCGGTGATCTTCAAGAATGACATTAACTTCATCCACGATTTCGGTTACATCCATTGTTTTTGGTCTTCCTGTACGTGTAGCATCATCTGTTAGAAATCACCACGTTTAGACTGTGCCACCTACCTCTTTACCACTGCATATGACAGAGGAGAATCTCGTAGTGTTCCACTGATTTCTTCATAAATTTGCTTCGATGACTTACCTTGACGAAACAAAAATTTGGTGGCAGCTCGTATCTCGATGGTTGGGCACGCATGAGCACTTCAAGCACCTGGAAAACACAGTAAAATTCGTTATTATGAAAATTTACAGGTGTTCATACAGGGAGATGTTCTTCAAAATTATACAGTTTCAGCATTCTATCTGCAATCCTGGGTTGGGCTATGAATTTTCAGCAGCTTCTCGTATATTTAATACGAAGATAATACGCTCTGTGGAAAGTACAAAACGACACTGTAGATAAGGAACTATACAGATCAAAGTA
Organism: Thermobia domestica; assembly: GCF_964235325.1. Taxonomy (NCBI): domain Eukaryota; kingdom Metazoa; phylum Arthropoda; class Insecta; order Zygentoma; family Lepismatidae; genus Thermobia; species Thermobia domestica. The sequence goes on from NC_137463.1 coordinate 75,842,188, forward strand.
GGTTGATTGGTTTGTAGTTTAACTTTCAAATCCAATATATGAGATGTAGACTATATCTCAATAGGAGACCGAAACCATGTGAGCTTAAGCTGGGTCGAGAAAGGATTTCTCACTCCGAAAATTCTTTTCTGACATGCACGAAGGAGTTTTAGAGCTAAAGTAATGAATCACACTTGACTGCACATAATAAAGAATACTCACAGCTCAGCTGAGTTTATTCTCTAGGTCGTATATTATTAAAGCTTTAGGCTGGCTAGCACAAACTAACAGACCGTGGGATCAAGTCACATCACATCCCCCTTTTGTGGCGAAGTTGCGAAAATGCTAATTTTCTATATACATGATCCCCAATTCAATCCCCAATGCGGTTTTGCCTCAGATACTAATTCCAGTAATGTTTTGATCCAACTTTAAGCAGTGATATGTCTCCTGTAGCCTCGGTACTGAAAGTGGACATCTTGCCTTCTCGCCACAATTGTTTTCGTATTGTCACATTTGTTGTTCTTAATTTCTTAACCTATACAGCAGCGTTTCCCAACCGGTGTGCCGCGGCACACTGATGTGCCGCGAATGGGCCGCTGGTGTGCCGCGAGGAAATGGAAACAAATTATTAATTTTATAGGAACCAAATTGCAAGACATAGGGAAAAATGTATATTTGTATTTCACATTACTATGTACCTCTACTATAAATCTACAATTTTAAGTTTCATACTGTGTTACTTTTCTGTACATTTTTAATGTTGAAAAACGTACTTATCATTGTCATGACCATTATTGCTTCTTTATTGTTGCAGACTATTTCGTAACTTGAAATTTTAACATATCATTCAATAAATTCAACAAAGTAAACATGCATACAAATTACCTACATTTGTGTTTTAAAAGTATATTTATTTATTTGTTCGTTATTTAGTGATCTTCCCTTTTAGTTAAAGGTTAGATACAGTTTTCGAAAGAGAAAGTGGATTTTTAAAAACCCGAGTCCTATATTTCATTGCAATTGTTTTCTATTTTAAAATTAGAATGAAAAATAAGTATAATGATTTACCACGGGGGAAAATCAGTGATCGAGCTTTCTTCTTTGTAAGAAGGATATCAGTAATCACATAAAAATACCACGATATTTTATATTATCAATAATAATAGTAATATATATATATATATATGGGTGTGCCGCGAGAATTCAAGTTACACCTGTAGTGTGCCGCAAGTTGAAAAAGGTTGGGAAACGCTGCTATACAGCATAACCTTTGAGCTTAAAATTCAATAAAGCAAACAATAAAGATATTGGATAATCATATGATTTTGTTTTCTGCAGTAAATATAGAAGAGACGTGCATAAGGAAAACATGCAAGATCACATCGTGCAAGGGTGTAATCTTGCTTGTTTCCAGGATAAGGATGTAACTAGATTGGGAGTGAAAAATCTCGTCCAGAGGTGTACTTCGACGCGCATGATGTAAATAAATACTACGGAAATAGTATAAATAACGAGAGAAGAGGGGGGAGCCTTTCCTCTTGCTCGTTTAACGAAAGTTTTGTCCTCGCATAAAGAGATACCTTTCGAAAGGAAGTTGAAATCAAAGAACCACCACCAAAAGGTGTATGCTAAAGGAAGTTGGTATCAAGTAACTAGCACCAAGAGATGCCTTTAGACAGGAAGTTGGAGTCAAGAACTGCCACCAAGAGATGAGAATCATTGACGTTGCTAGCACCTGCAATTACGGATGTGAGGTGCTGACAAGAAAAATTATCAGTTGACCAATCTACGAAATTTAGTTTAATGAGAACGAATTGTGCAATATTAGTTCTTACATTTGGGGAAGGAGAGTTACAGACCTCGAGGTTCTGTTTCCTTGTCCGCCCTATGCACATATTGGTGAACTGTGGGTAACTGTAGCCGTGGCAATGTTAATGGATTATGTGTTTTTTTTTTTTTTTTTTTTTTTTTTTTTTTTTTTTTTAAAGGAGTATAAAATACAGAAAAACATAATATGTGTTATGTTTTTTAAATTATGCACTTAGAGCTATTGGACAGGTAAACAACATTGTAAAATCCAGGAAACCTTTTAGGCACGTATGCGCGATTAGAATGAAAAACGTCAATGCACAAATATACACTTACTAGCTCAAAGCTTTGCATGTAGCAAAAATAACTAATACACACTCTCACTGTCACTTATTAGATATTTATGATACCCTAGGAAGGCGATGGTGTTCGTGTTGAAATAACACCGTAACAGTGGTAGACAACTGCTGAGTAGGGATGGTGGAGCACTTCCCGAGCCTTCAAACAAATAACTCACCCAAAAATGTGCAACCGAGCTATACTTACCACCGAGCATTGTGAGCTTGTCATGGGAGGATTATGCAGAAAGTATCGTACGTTACTGTCGTTACACAATCAATCTCGTACATCGCAGTTGTACAATTTTAGACTGCCTGCTCACACGAGACTTACTCTTATCGCAGTGATGTTGAAAGGCAGTCTCGCAATGAGTCTGCTGTGAGGTAAGTTAAGTATGGATCTAATGTGTAGTATAAGCGAAAGTTACGGTTTGTTTCATGGCATATAATAAAACACTGTTAAAGTTCCAACTCTTGTACTAGTTTCCTTGTATATTCATGTATTTTCGTTTTCTTTTTCTAGCAATCCATGAAATCTCTCACAATTTGGCATTTGGTCATGGAAGGCCACTAGCGAATAGAATTCTTGGAATATTCGTCAACTTACCAATTGGTATTCCGTTTTCCATTAGTTTCAAGAAATACCATCTTGAACATCATAGGGTAAGTGTCTGAAACTAGTTCCTCCTATATGAAACTTTTTATGCACATATTTTCTCCAACTATTTCCAGTTTTCTGTTTTGTTCTTTAGATTCTTCATAAATTTATACGTAGGTCATTATAACCAATATTGGTCTACATAGAGTAAAAACAAAAAGAGCTAGCGGAAAGCGTTTTGTTCAAAATCGATTTAGCGTTCTAACAAGTAAAGGTCACGTTTGGGTGAATCGAGTTGCTGCCCGAGACAGGTCATACATTAGTACTAAGTGTGCTGAATATGTCAGGGAAGTTTTAGGTGCAAAGCTCAAAGGGTTTAGGAGATACAGTCACTAGGAGGTCACATGGAGGTACATGTTAAAATCTATTTCGGTACGTGATCTTATGATCACTGATGATTCTAGCTGTCAATGCTTTCAATGCGGAACAAAGTCGCTTCGAGAAAGAATTACATTCGTACTGGACGTTGAGAGAAAAAGGATCAGTGAAGATCAGAAAAATAGTGAGATATGTGAGTGCAACATCTCACTCCTACATGATAATGCCGATTGTGTCCATAGAAGGAGAAATTCTGCGTCCCATGTATGTGCTGGTGGTTAAATCAAACAGTAGGTTCCCTGCAGTAAAGCCAGCCAATCTGGCTAATATAATCTTAATTTCATTTGCTGGTAAAACAGTGAACATGAACATGCAAAGATCTAAAACTTTCTATTCGGATGTCCTGTGGAAAATGATAGGAAGAAAGTCCTCCTGTTTTTTGATTCATGGCCTGCAACAAAGACGACAGTTTTCGTCACAGTGTGTGCCAGAAGGCTTTGCATTGATCAGACGGCTAATACTTGGTGGATATAGTGGCATGATTCAGGCTCTGGATATTTACTCCATACAAAGTCTTTGTTCGTTTCATCACTGATATAGCAATAACAGGAAGTAAAGTGAATATTTGGCATCGTGACAAGTTCATACAACTTGAGTCATTTACAAGTTACCAGTTCAGTGCTTCTCATTTTCGCAACATGATTCGATTCGCTTTCCATGTGGCTGGATACTTGAATGAAGAGCCTGAAAGTTGGATCGTTCCTTACGATTACTGCTTTGACGGAATTGTGAACGACAAATGTTTCAAGCGCAACTTGATTGCGTATTGATTGTAGTAATTAGTAACCATTCTATGCAATAACAAACCCACTTCGGATTTGCAAAACAAACAACTTTCTCTTGGTTTTCATCACTTAAACATGCTGGAAACCCGAATAAATTCTAGTTTAGAGGAAGTAATAAGTACAAAACTTCTTTCTTATGTTTTGGACTATGTATTACGAATATATGATGTTCCTAAATGTGACCTCCTAATGGCTGTATCTCCTGAACCCTTTGGACTTTGCACCTAAACCTTGACATATTGAGCACACTTAGTGCTAGTCTATGACATGCGTCTCGGGCAGCAACTCGATTCACTCAAATGTGGCCTTTACTTGTAAGCACCATCTTCTCTATTCATACCGCAAGTGCATAAATCAATCACTTCTGGTTTTATTGATAACTACTAGCTGAACCTGCGCTCTCTACACAGCGCATCATTCGCATATGAGCATAAATCTCATTCTCATTCCTCACAACATATGTACATGTCCCTTTACAGACACAAGTGAAACACGTCTTGGTTTTTAAAAAAAACGGCAAGGGGTATCATAAAGGGGAGATTTTTTTCGATTATTTTTTTCTCAATATCTCGCACAGTTTGCAAGATTTGAGCCTACTTCCGGTTTGAGTTTCTAATTCATGTGTGACCAGTGTTTTCTTTCATCTTGCATGCAAATACATAATAAGAATAAGCATAAGCAAATACAAGAATAAGCAAATACATTACATATACAATTAATTATGTAATGTCAGTTATATATGGTGTTCTTTGGGCAAAAAACAAAAAAATAAAGATTTATCTTAGACTCGAGAAATGGTTATCCTTCCTATTTCACTATTATTTGGCCATGGAACAAACGCCTGAGACATATACAACATTGTGGTGTTGGAATGTATAACACATAGGATATGATGCTTTTTTTAAAAAAAAAAAAATCAACGCTTCCAGCGTACCCTTAAAAAATGTAATAAAGAAATAATGGCCATGTTTTTTTTTTTTTTTTTTTTTTTTAATATTCAATTAGAACTGGACAACCAACGCAAAATTTCCATTCGATCAGTGAAAACGTCATCTTTCTAAAGCCTGTAGTTTCCGAGATCTCATTGTCGAAAAGAAGGTCACAAACATATAAACATAGTTTAAAAGAACTCGGAAGATGGAAGCACAACTCACATGCATTGATTTTAGAGAAGGCTTATTAAAATACAAAGGCTTTGAACAATAATTTTATATCATAAACTTTATGAAAAAGATACAGTTAACTAATTTAGACTATTTAAAGTACAAATACTTAAAATGTTTGTCTCTGTTAAACGTGAAATCACACACAACCGTAAATGAAAGATTTGAAAGCTAAAGTTATAGGTTGGAGCTCAGGCGCTTTTAATTGCTATTGTAGCATTTTAATAGATAGATAGATTAAAAACTGTAATATATAGCGAGAAGTATTTGGCTACAATATATGTTCCATCTCTACTATAACCAAAAGTAGTAGAAATCTCTTACCACTTTCGGTTTCAGTATTGAGAAAATATCACGCCATACAAACCAAAGTCCTTCATGTGTTGTACACGTAACACTGTTACTTGTTCATAAAATGGTAACTCAAAATAATACGAGGCCATAAATTCAAATTTCATTGCTGCTTTCTCTATTTTGTAAATCTACATTAGAAACTAATCTCAACATATTGTAAGATTTTTAGACAATTTTTAAACATTTTTTTCTTAAACTTATTTTAGAAATAAAACTGCGACTCATGTAGTTTTTCTTTTAAAATACTTTTTTTTTTTTGTAAGAAAAACTTTCTTTTCTAATTACAACTCTACTCAGGACAATACTTTTGTATATAGAGATTTATTTTGTTTCAGTAGTAATAATTTCTCTGAATCCGAATCTTAAACGTTCTGGCTTGTAACGATACTGCAAGACACGCCATTTGAATTCTTTACTTTCCTAATAACTGGTAAGTGTATTAGCATTTGATTCAAACTCTCCGTTTCGAGTTCAAGCAAGTAGTCGAGACAATTGGGTTCATTTCAGTGTTGGTAAATATAATAGTGTATAAAAGCTTTGTATAATTAGTTGCTGTTGTACATTTCAAAATCTTTTATTTAAATTTTAAGGAATTAATTTTCTTGAAGCATAAAGCAGATGAGAAAATGTGTGTCCTAAATCAAGATTGTCCAATTTTCTTTAGATTCTATGAAACTTGTAGTTCTTATAATTAAATTTAGTTCTTACAAAACTAAAAGCAACATTTTTATTGACTGAAAGTGAAACCTCTGTTATTTCTTTAATTAAAAGTATTTACACAAATGCTTCGAAAGACCCCAGATAAGGATTTTATAAATCATTTATGGAATGAGTTCAAATAACATTGGAGGCCATCTGACCTCCACCAACTGAAATAAATCAAGGACTTCTGCAGACTTTGAACTTCTGCAGTTTTATTAAGAACTAAATTGTTGTCATATACGTTGAGTATTAACTACTCATCAAAGAAAGAATCCACTTTTAGTTGAGAAGTTTAACCCTAGAAAGACCATGCTCGCGACAGCTACGTGAAGTACCAACGGGGGGTCAAATTTGCCCGCGCTCGGTTCAAGTAATTTGCAGACCTTATTTATTGACTCATGGTTAAACTGTTGAACAAATTTCAAAACCGAGAATATTTCCAGCACTGGTAGTGTATATATACCAAAAATGCGTGAAATCACTGATATATTATACGAAAATGCTTGTTTTATTTATTAAAATATAAAGTTCAGGTTATGTAAGGTTAGGCAAAAATTTAAAATTATTGAGATGTAAGTTACTCTCGTTTATATGCTGTCCCACTCATACTTTTGGACGGACATTCCTTCCCAGAACGCTTTCCATTGCTGATACTACTGGCTTTTTGAGGCCGTCTATGTTCAAGACCCATTTTTCAATGTACGGTTTTAAAAGAGATTCCCCAAGTTGTAGCAGAAACAGTCGTCTTCTTTCCATTTTGTTGCTATTCCATTCGGGGAAATTTAGTAGAAATAGTGTGTAGCTATTTAGAGCAGCAACATCCACGAGTGTGTAAAAAAGCGAGAGAGGTCATCTTCTTGTTCCCCGCTTCGATGAATACTGTCGAACCATTTGGTCAATGATGTCCACCCCACCCTTTGTTTCATTATAGTAAATAATTATATCAGGTTTGTTGGATTCACTTGGGTTCACTTGATCGTCGTTATGCTGGTGGAAAGCATAAGTATGTTTCGTAGTGTTTTTTTCGAAGCAATATATGACACTAGCGTAACAGGTGGCTTACCGGTAGAAGGGTCAGTGAACGCAAACTTTGACGAATGTTCTGCACGATCTCTAGTGTCCTTCAGTTCATTTGGTATGCCTTTCCTATTCAGTTGGAGAGTTCCAACGACTGTCAGATTGTTGTTGGTGTATAATTCGCCAGCTAACTCAATGGAAGTATAGTATCGGTCCATTGTGATATTGTAAGTAATGTATCACTTTATATAAAAGCGACTCTTACTTTCATGACCATTTGGTTATCTTATCCAATCAGAAAGATATCATGGTATTTTAGGGCCGGCTCTATGTAAGGCTAAGTGTTTATATAAAGGGAAATTCAATATAGTTTAAAAGAATTAAATTTTGGACATAAAAAACAAAATTAAGAAATCATCAAAAAATAAAAGAATGGGTAGCACCTATGACCAAGGGGGGGGTCAAATCAGCCCGCGTAACATGTATATTTTTTTTTTATATAAAACCACACTGCTTTAAACATAGGTGGAAAAATTCCAAAATGATCTTCTAATCAAAAGTAACAATAACAAAAAAAATGAGAATCCGTAAAGCATTTTAAGGTATTCAAATTGAACAAAAAAAAAAGACGCGCGGGCAAAATTGACCCCCCCTTGGTATTTCTAGGGTTAAATCTAACCTGTCTAATCTATTTGTATTAAGTTTTATGTTTATTTCCTGTCTCGAGATATGTTTATATATTACAAGGTCTTTGGTCTAGGCTTTTTGTCTGTAGTTCATTGCTTCACACTTAAGTAGAAAAATGCGTTGTGAAAAAAATAACTTGTATATTCTATACTGCAGTTGATTTAGTACTTAACACTTGTTCAGGAATTATTTAAATAAAAATTTACATAGGTTAGTTTCACTGCCATGAATAACATAACCGTTTCAGTTTCTTCATTTATGGTTGGTTACTGATTCACTCGTTTACATTCGTGAAATTTTCAATTCAGTTGTTTGTAGATATCAATTTTTGAGACTCAAAACAAATTGTGAGGATTAAGTTTAAGCCTTTTAATCCCACTGTTCCCAAATGGGAACAATTTATTTTTATCAATTTTTGTCTCTGGATTATTTGTTGTGGATTTATTTCGTCTTTTACAATATGGACCTGGTACCAGTCCATATGCTACTACTAAAATCCTCTTAAGCTCCTTTGTGACTAAACGGTTAGTGTACGGGTCTTTGGCGTGGGAAACCCGGGTTCCATTCCTGGCAGAAGCTCAGGGATTCAGATTCCACGTTAATCGGAATGACCACACTCATATAGCCTCGCTGCTGAAAGGGACGATAAACTAAAATCAACAATACTAAAATCCTCAAAATATATTAAATGAAATTTAGAAGGAATTGAAAAAATTCTGAAACAAACATAATTTGGGATTAAATGGGTTAATTACGGGTAATCTTAGTGTATCCATAACTGCGTTTTGTACAAACCTGTTCTGTGTAGTAATCCACACACACACATTTAAGACACATTTAAGATTACTCAGTGTTCAAGAATTCAAAATTGATGCACGAAAAGGTGACAGGGTGTTAATAAATATACAGAACTAATCTTAATAGCACGTGTAACTGCCTCGAGCGAGCACATAATCTGTTCGGACAAGTAGCCGGTCGTACAAGTGCTGAATATTTCTCTGGGGTATGGTATTCTATTCTTCTTTTAGATTTTGGCGTTAGTGGACAAAGGTTGCCGCCGAACTTGTTTGGCAATCGGGTACCATACGACAAAATTCAATTCGTTTGAGGTCCTGAGACAGCAGGCTTTATTCTGATTTTTCTTTCTTACTGCTCTTTTAGCCACTTTACATGCTCACAGGTATCGCTGTCTATCCTCATCTGTTCCTGTTTTAATCCATTGTACTTCAACGGAACTTCTTTTCCTACTTCCTCATCAGGTTTCTTTTCCTAATGTTCCACGTGACTCTTCCTCACCTACTTGTTTTATCTCCTTCCATTTATTGGTACCTCTCGTGGGCTCTTTTTGTTACACTGGTATCTTAAAATTTCGTTGGACTCTACAGTTCTCTTCCTTCTGCTGTTAAATTCACAACTAATACTATAGCTCTGTTTTGTGTCCCAACCACAGAGTCATTGATGATTTTTTCATTTTGATATTTTTAAAACAGAAAAATATTTGACTTTCGTTTTTTCCACGTTTATATGTGACTAGTTTGTCATTTTTCTGGAAGAATGTGCTGCATAACGCTAAGGGGCCTGTTGCTGAAATGTTCAGTATTTTCTCTTCACAGACGTTCGGCCTCCATAAAGATTATGAAATACCCCCCCCCCCTTCCTCTGTAATGCCACCGCCTATCTTCTTCCTTTGATATACTACTTAATTCTTGTTCTAAATCGTACCAAAAGACGTCTCCTTCGTAGTCAACTTCCTGAGCCTTCGCGCCCACAGTGTTAAAAATCTCTTCGAACTAGGTTTAACACTGGTCTATCGCTCTTTCGATTCATACCAACTGCATGGGTTTAATTCATTGCACAGGACTATATACCATTTCTTCCTCCATTATTAGCTCAGTAGACCTTATAATAATTAAAACAAGGAATAGTGCCGAATGTGAAACGCGTATACTTCTTAATTGATACCCTTAAAGCAGCAATATGAAGAAATCTAAAAGTTCAGATGTTATAACTAAAACATTTATGACTAGAGCCCGGATTTCCATGCACAAACGAACCCCGAGATATGCATGCAAATATGCACGAAAAATATAAAAAAATATGCACTAAAATATGCATTAAAAATTAAACATATGCGCTGAAATAAGTAAAATTTCAATTTTGTACAAAAATATCTTACCCTAGTGACATCTGTTGCAATTAACTCTGAACGCCTTTCTTACATTTTCTTCTGTAAACCCTTTGCGTTTATCAGTAAGTAACGTTTTTCAGATCGAAAAGTTCCTTTCTACATCAACAGAAGAGACTAGTGCATGCGAAAAACAAATGTCCTCCTGTGTTAGGTCCTCTTCCATTTCCTTGTTTTCAAGATTAAGTACATTTCCAATGTCACAGATTGTTTTCTATCCGGGATTTTTGCCTGATATTTGGCGAAGTTTATCTGAGGCTATTTTCGCAACACTGAGTTTCACTGGACAAAGTCTGCGATAATTCGCTCAACAAGAGAGTGAATGATGCAAAGCATTGTTACGGCATTCCAACTGTCTGTTAATTTCAGGTATTCTCGACAAGTGGTTCTGTTGTCACTCGTAGAGAAACATTTTTGTGACACTTAAATAGGGACTGCTTCATCGGGATTTAGTGAGTACAACTGTTTGCACTTGATTTAAGTTATTTGCATAGTACGACACAGCTTTGAGCCACGAACCCCAAGTAGATTAGTTTAGGATGCAAGACAAGTAGATTAGTTTAGGATACAACACTTTATTCTATTCTTCTATACAAAATTTTATTCTATATTTATTCTACAACATGCTTTTTATTCTTTTGTTTACAAAGTGATTCAGATTACTTTAAATACAACCTACTTTCTTGTGATATACTCTGAAATATGCTAGTATGCAGCAAAAAAATTCGGACATATGCAATATTCTACAAAATTTACGAAATATGCATGCTCATCGAAATTCACTTAAAATATGCATTTATATGCGCTGTCATATGCGTCTCACACGAATCCTTACAAGTCCGTCGCAAAGAAAAAGATACATTCCGTACGTTTCTGCATGTTACTGTAATCATGCATTTTGCATATAAATCCGGGCTCTATGTATGACATTGGCCATCGTGATACAGACTTTTGCCTTTTCCTGCCAATAAAGATTCTCACTTGGCATGTGTTGCGCATGGTCAGTTGTGGTACAAATTTAAAGAAGAAAGAAAATCACCCACTGTTATCCTAGTCAATTTGTATTTAAGCTCAATATCTAGTTGCAACTTGTGATTGAAAAGACAGTGGGAGACAACTACTGCAACTAGCCAGGGCAGGAAGGCAGGAATCCCTGCCGGGGCCCTCCGTCTCTCTCTCTCTCTCTCTCTCTCTCTCTCTCTCTCTCTCTCTCTCTATATATATATATATATATATATATATATATATATATATATATATATATATATATATATATATATATATATATATACAGGGTGTCTATCGGTCACGAAATCAGAAAACAGTTATGAAAGTCACGAAATTTAGCTTTTGGGTCACGATTTTTTTTTAACTGTACAAATGGGAGTACAGTTTGGAAAATTTCGTTCTATAAAACGTTAAAATTCACCACCAAAAATGCCTATGGTCGGCTTTAGACACTACCAAATAGCAAGCAAAGTACGTTCCTATCGCATGGATAAAAATTCGGCCTAATTCGCACCCAAATTTGCTCTTGAAAATGTTAGGAAATTTTATGATTTGGTGAAGAAAAGGTCACGAAAAAGTCACGAAATTTCATTTTGGAATTTTAGTAGACACCCTGATCTCTCTCTCTCTCTCTCTCTATATATATATATATATATATATATATATATATATATATATATATATATATATAACAGAAAGCAAGATAAAACAAGTTTGCTGTGTTGGAGCGTGGAGCAGCATAGTTACTCGTTGTAGTTTGTTCCGTTCCTAGAGTTTGGTAACCCTCAGCATTGAATGTCTCCTTGGGGTGCCATTATTGGAATGAAATTAACAGTATTACAGAATCTTGTTTGGGGCCTAGTAAGAATATATTTTAACAATATGAAGAATGGAGCCTCACACGGGAACCTTCCGAAAATGATAGTTGCAGTGAAATATATGACCTATGCCAATTGAAAGAACTGTAACAGAGATGAGCATTCCCAAAAAATTAGCTGCCCATAGCAATAGGTTCAAGAAATATAAGGGGTGGAAGTTCAAGAAACAGCAAGGTTGGACAAGGGAGAAAAGTGCAAATTCCGCAAAAAAAAAAAAAAAAAAAAAAAAGGGGGGGGCACTGCAAAATACAATGCTGACAAGTGATGTATAGAAAGAGACTTGCCACAATAGGAAACAAATGAAGGCCACCAGTAGGGTTAACAGTGTTGCCAACTTCAATGAAAAATACATGTTTTGCAAAGAGCACTATATGAAGTGAGTGCAATATTCAGTGTCATGTAGAACATAAGATATGACGTGTATAATCAGTGGTACAATGTAAGAAAACAGAATAGAAAAAAACAGAAGTACGAAAAATACGGAAAAGACGAAGTTGGCCATAATGCGCCACATTTGATCACGAGCTGTGCATATTAGAATGAACAAAACAAGAAGCACCGACTATGCAGGAAACCGACGTACCTAGAGTCGAAAAGAAAAACGAGTTCCAAAGTTGGCAACACTGGCCATGAACATCCAGACAAGTCTAATATAGTTAGGCCACTCGCTTTACAAAAAGAAAATTTCGGCAACAGGCATTACTCGGAATGCATCAATGCTAAAGTGATTGAGGCAATGTCAAGTCGGGGAACATGAAATGGTTGGGTTGAGCCAACAACCGATACTAGAAGTAAACATTATGTCATGGTTGGGTCGTATGTGGGAATATACAGGGTGTCCCACCAAACTTTGTGACCTGAAAGATTTGAGAAACGAACAAAAATGTGACGGATCCAGTTGTGCAGGAATGTACCAATGTCAGGGGGTGATAAAAGCCTGTGAGAAGCAAGTGTCCCCAGGATCCCCATCATAAGGCCCCAGGAGCCAACTTCAAACTTTCAAATGGCAACAGGGACCGAGTGGTACCTCTCTCGATAGATCATGGAATGTGCAACAACACATATAGGAAACATTTGCTATATGAAGCATGTTTTTCAAAATGACCGCCAGAAATATATGTTGTGTCTTAACATGGCATCGAACATTGTGGTCTCAAATTGCTGCGAAGTGAAAAGAGATGTTACAAATCAAATTGCACAGGAATGTACTCATGTTGAGGGCCAAGAAAACTTTGTAAGAAGCAAGTCCCCCAGGGTTCCCATCATAAGGCTCGAGGGGTCAACCGCAACATTTCAAATGGGAACAGGGGGCGGATGATATTTCTCTGGATAGATACAACACCGCATATAAGAAACATTTGCCATATGAAGCACGGGTTTCAAAATGGCGTTCTTGTCACCGAGCAGATGTTTTTGGCGGCCATTTTGAAATCCCATATAGTAAATATTTCTGATATGCGTTGTTGCATATTCCATGATTTATCGAAAGAAATATAACTCGACCGATGGTGCTATTTTAAATTTTGAAGTTGGCCCCTGGGACCCTATGATGGGGGACTTGGGGGCAATTGCGTCTCACAGAAGTTTGTCGCCCGCTGACATGGGTACATTTCTGCAACTGGACAACACAGACTGCAACTGGACACTGTGCACATGGGACAACTGGATGTGTCACATTTTTTTTTTTTTTTTTTCGCTTTAAAACTATTTCAGTCGCAGAGTTAGGTTGGACACTCTGGATATATCATATAGGCGATGATAGTATTGCAGACAGCAACACACAGCAGATCAAGCCTTTGATTATGTTTGCTTTCTACAGGTGTGGATATGTGATAGAAAGACCACCAAAGGTTCCGACACCTCTAGAGTACTGTTTCGAGACATTCACAGACGATCATTGTACCATGTATGACGGATTGGCAGTATTCCGCTGTGCTCACTGCAAATGTATCTTCTATTTGGACCATTGTCTCATCGAACAATTGCACGTACAATGTGGACGAGCATTTACGAATGATGCCTGTTGCCGGATTTTCTTTTTGTGAAGCGAGTGGCCTAACTATATTAGACTTGTCTGGATGTTCATGGCCAGTGCTGCCAACGTTGGAACTCGTTTTTCTTTTCGACTCTAGGTACGTCGGTTTCCTGCATAGTTCGTGCTTTCTTGTTTTGTTCATTCTAATATGCACAGCTCGTGATCAAATGTGGTGCATTATGGCCAACTTCGTCTTTTCCGTATTTTTCGTACTTCTGTTTTTTTCTATTCTGTTTTCTTACATTGTACCACTGATTATACACGTCATATCTTATGTTCTACATTACACTGAATATTGCACTCACTTCAGATAGTGCTCTTTGCAAAACATGTACTTTTCATTGCAGTTGGTAACACTGTTAACCCCACTGGTGGCCTTCATTTGTTCCCTACTGTGGCAAGTCTCTTTCTATACATCACTTGTCAGCATTGTATTTTGCCGTGCCTCCCTTTTTTTTCTTTCTTCGGAATTTGCACTTTTCTCCCTTGTCCAATCTTGCTGTTTCCCGAACTTCCACCCCTTATATTTCTTGAACCTATTGCTATGGGCAGCTATTTTTTTGGGAATGCTCATCTCTGTTACAGTTCTTTCAATTGGCATAGGCCACATCTTTCACTGCAACTATCATTTTCGGAAGGTTCCCTTGTCAGTATCATATTGTCTAAATGCCGAAATGAGACTGACTCTTGTAAAATCCTGCTGGGGTCCTCTGTTAGTCGTTTGACAAGTTATTGCAACAGCATAAACTAACAAAACAGGTCCCCATCCTGGGGCCTCATTACCAGAAGCTGATAGCTTTATGAAGAAAATGTATACACATATTGTATGGTTCATATCCTTAATTTGGTAATGGTAGATTCCAAAGAACAAGGTGAAGCAGCAGTAAATCTAGTTGGTCTCATTCAGACAAGCGCAGTGTTTCTGTCTGAATCACATAAGTGTATGGATGTGTTGACCGAACAAGCAAATCAAAATTATACTGGAAGTGACACGCTTTGAAGGCTTCAAAGAATTGGAGGTACTCGTTGGTGGAATAAACACAGAGCTTTAAATGCGATCATTGATATCCACATTTATCAAGGGAAAGACCAAGATGCAACAAGCCAAAGCAACCGACTTCTGACTTTTCTACTGTTCGTGAACGACGTTACAATCACGAGACAATTCGATGCAAAAACAAAGTTTCAAGCCCAGACCCTGTTGCATAAATAGTGTGAATTCCAAACCATTGTGATGTGTGCTATGTACGATCACCTATTCGTGTTAACCAAAATATTTACAGTCGCAACTTAAGAATTACACTACTGCTTGGAATTTAGTAGCAAAATTACGTGAACAGCTAAGCGAGAAACTTCAACTCTAGGATGAAGAATTTGCAAAATTATATGACAAAGCGAAAGACTTTTGCAAAGCCACGAATCTGCAATTAAAGGAATATTATACTGACATTGAGATAGAAGATTTTCCTGTTCGTCGGCTATCGAAGAAAAAACGACTGATGAAAAGTCATCTGATGAGAGAGACAAAGACTTAAGTCCATCAAATCTCTTGTAAAGTGGAACATTATTATGAGATTTTGAGTTTAGCAGTAAAGAGCGTGGAAGAAAGGTTTGAATCATCTTCTGTATTATTTAAGGATTTGTGGTTGTTAGTTCCTAAACGTTTCAGCAAAATAAAAGCACAGCTTCCAGAGCACGGCGTTTACCGGTAACGTGTACGTTGTTATTATCATTATTATTTTTCGTTGTTTTGAATGGTCCCCGCTTTGTAAAATAGTGCCATTCGTTTCAGTAATTTGACTTGCATTGTTCGTGTTTAAATGAAATGTTATTTTAATGTTTGCTTATTATATGTTAATATCAGAATGAAAATTCCTACATGGTGAGTTTATTGTATAATTGCACCATACCGTAATTTGTGGTAGGCCTATGTAAAATTCTTTGAGATATCATATTAGCTTCAGCAAGCACGAGTTATTACCGGTGATCGGGTCTAGTGCTGTAATTATAATTTCTGTATAAAACCTATTATTTATTCGTGTTTAATTACATATTGATGCACTCATTATACATTGTACTTACCCATAAATTTAGTAAACGTGTGCTCTTTCAATAGATAGGTGAAGGTGCTAAATTCTAAATCATGCCATAACAGAATTCGTTGTAATATATATTAGCGTCGTATTTCGTTTCTCATTTGTTGCATGTTAGGTTGGAAGTTGCCAAGATGGCGACTTTAAGTGGATAGTTGGACGCTTGTGGTTGGTGAATGTGACGCGGAAATGAATGACGAACGTAAGTGAGAATTAAAATTATTTTGTTCTTAGTTCGAGAAATATTAAGATAGTTGAATATTTCACATTTGTTAATAATTAGTTAGGTCTTTAAAGTTAAAGTAGGTAATTACGGTAAAATTTTCAGTTTACGATATGGTAGATAGTGTTTAGCCTGGGGTGTGTGTTTGCCAGGTATTGAATGATGCATGATCTTCCTAATTAGAGTGTGAAAAAATGTGACGCATTCAGGGCCTCCGAAAACTTTCTAAATTTATGAGTGCAAATTGCTGTATTCGA
Source organism: Thermobia domestica (assembly GCF_964235325.1). Taxonomy (NCBI): domain Eukaryota; kingdom Metazoa; phylum Arthropoda; class Insecta; order Zygentoma; family Lepismatidae; genus Thermobia; species Thermobia domestica. The sequence goes on from NC_137463.1 coordinate 75,858,740, forward strand.
CAAAAAGATGGAAAAATTTAACTAATTAGGCACAACCTACATTTTGTGAACAGAAATTGGAGGCTCTGAAATAAAAATTTAATAACTAAACCTTATTAGGCAACGCGTCACAGATAAAGATCATCCATGTCCTCGACGAAGAGGTTGGGACAGATGATTTATTTGCTGTAGACAACATCCGGACCCAGCTGGACATTATCTCTCCATCCACATGTAGAGGCGGTGACCAGATGAGTGTGGGCGATGTAGACAGTACGTAACGATAAGGTAAACTAAGATTTCTTTAATTTTCCGTCGAACCATTCAGACTGGTGACGACCCGATTTGCAGTACAATTTGACTGGACTTCAAAACTTTGATCAGGATTAACTGTTTAAATTTTGTGGATATCAGTGCCTAAGAATATCATGACTGACATGTGTGAATAGAATCTTGAGTTGCGTCACTCATCTTGTAGCTTCACCGTAGGGTTTCCACCTACACTAGTACCAATGTGTTGGTTATACTATACTCACTCCGGTATATTGTTGAGGATAAACGAAATCTTACTACATACTGTATAACTAGGCTCGGAAAATGCTTCCGGTACTTTTTTTTTATATAGAGATAGATAATTTATACTAAATTTATAGAAATCTATGATTGAAAGGTTAGGTTAGGGTGAATGTATTACACATAGAGTTAATTCAACTTGTCACTCTTCGTTATATAATTCATAATTGATATTTAGTCATTACTATATCGATCCATCAGGAATATATTATATTTAGACTATGACAAGGAAAGTGCTATATCATTAAATACTCCATCACATAGTGTAGATTTTTTTTCTTCAGTCATGTATATCATTTGTATATAAGTTCATTTTCCATTAGTAGTAAGAGTTGTTATAGTAAAACTGTTGTCCATTTGGCTAAATAATAACTATAATAATGATGTGATTAACATAAGTATTAATGAATGAAGTATGAACTTGAAATATTGTAATCACGAGGCTTAATATTTAATTTTCAGCTATGAAGAATATTAACTATTTGGTTTTCAAAATTCTGTTTCCTGATTTGTAATTAATTGTGAATCTGAACCTATAAATAATCATTCCAATTTGAATTTTTGATTTGAGTTGAGAAAGTTCTACTAAAATTAGTTACAGATATATACATAGGTAATAATAATCTATAATGTAAATTAGTGTCGAACGTGTGTTAGATTGAACATTGATTAAACCTCTTCGTTGGTCTGCTACTTTAACAAGAACCTGATATTGGCAGTCAATTTCCGTTGCGTATTAAAAAAAAATGTTTACTTGGATTTTAAGGAGTGTTTAAAAATGGCTATACCAGCCAGGATTTTGATTCGTTTTGAGATTTTATTCATTCCGGAAAAAATAAGTGTTATAGAAACTTTCTTGCAAAAAAGTTAAACCTCGATAAGGTTCAACTATCGAAAGAACTTGTACGATTTGCAAACATGTACGAAGCTTTATCTGTTGGTGTCGTAACCTTAAAAAAGTGGACAAGTTACCAAATAGGAATACATCGGAGGAGATTTCAATGATGAAGACTCTGAAGAAAAGGAAGGGCAAGAAAGTGTGAAAATTGATTGAGCTAGTGGCACATCTTTGTTCTGTGCAGCAGTTATTCTTTTTGACTTTATACAACAGACGAGTTCATTAAATGACTCTATGCCTCCTATAAAAATGCCTTAACGTTACCATGTACACAAGTGTGCTGCGAACGAGTATTCTGAAAACAAATTAATTAAAACAAAATTGCGCTCTGTCCTGTCTCAGGATCTAATGGAAACATTTATGTTAATCATAATGGAATATGATGTCTCTGGTATTATCGATGTTGAAAAGGTGTTACTAGGGCTCTGAATTTTCCGTAGAACTGGAGAAGTTGTTGCGTTGTTAACTTAGAGAGTGGTTAGCTTCTCGTTTCCTTTAACTTTGAGTCTGCCAGCAGTGCCATAATATGATTCAGTAGTGCCTTTAATACTTTGATACTTATATAAACTATATGCCTGTGTGTTTATAACGGCTTTCGGTTTCCTACAGACGTATATACTATAAATAAAATTTGGTACAATATACATGAGGAAATATGAGATACAATCTTAAAATGTTTCAGCATATAATAGAAGGTTTTGTGCGTCCATTGAAACAGCATTCGTGAAGCAACCACCTCATCTTTGTGTTTTAACTATTCATAATACTCCATCTGTGAGTATTAACTCTTAATTTCAGGTTATGTTGATAACGTTTCAGTTAGCATTATTATCAAACCCCATTGGAAATAGTGTGTCATTACAATAAGCAGAATAAAACTGATGATGAAACTTAGTATACTTTGTGAGGCTCCTACATATTACATCGGAAGGGAAGATGGGGCCTCCAAGTGAGGCTTTTGCCGGGGCCCTGTACACTCCAGTCCGAGACTGAACTACTGCTATAGAACTGATAATCTGAATTGTCTTGGTAAGCTGTATTCATCTTTAGGAGGACCGCACATACCGTTATGGTAGTCAGTGAAGTGAAAATGAGGATTAGTTGTTGGTGAAAAATGAACGAAGGCGTAATGTTTATAAGAGGGTGAAGGCGAAGATAGTGATGAAGTGAAAATGAAATTCAATGAATTAGGATCACCAATCGTATCCTGACAATCCTTATTTTGTCCAAATCTATTGAAAATGAGAACCGTCATTTTTGCTTAAGCAAAGGCAAGCGAAGATTGAGTAAGTCCAACCGAGTTAGACAAGAAGAAATCTGCAGATTAACTTAGACCGGTTTTATCTACATTTTCTAATTGCATTGAGTCAAGTGAGTGTTTGTAACCACGGCGGTGCCGATCTGAAAATCTGACCGCTGGTAGATACAATCCGCAGTGGTTTCTGTTATATATTTTGTCATACGGAACCTTTCGTCCACAGTAGTTCGGTTTGCCAACCGCCGTGGTTACAGCCAGAATTCCACATGGTTACAGCTAGAATTTCAGTTGCTTGTCTGAAATAAATGAATCAAACATAAATGACCAATACTGAGTAGGTCGATAACACTGTTTTTGACGTACTGTCTCCCCACCATTGCCATTTGCATTCAGTCAGCGAGCCGCAATTGAGAAGAGCACTATAGCGGTTCCGCGGAGGTCGAGCTACCTCTACCACAACCACACAGATTAAACTTGCCTCAGTTTTCACTTGTTTTAAAACATTCAACTTTACCGCAAATGGAATATTATCATTTGATGTAATACAAAATATTGTAAATGTAACTGATAGCGTCTTGATGGGAAATTGTGATAAATGTGATTAGACAGATTTAGTTTTGAAACGCTAATCCCGTGAGTTTTATTCTTATGGAAATGATGAAATAAGACTGACTGACTTTCTGTGAAGTAAGACAAACGGATGAAAAACTATAAGTCGGGGTTCGATTTCCTAATTTGGAGATCCTGACTGAAGTTTCCTTTGTCAGTTTAAGGTTTTCAGTCGAGATTTGTTCCCTCCCCCTCCTTTTTCTTATCTTAGAAATACAAGGAATTAAAAGTTACTTTTATATTTTTAAGTTACTTTTATAATTAAGATTGGAGTACTTTCATGTATTTGAATGGTTTGTGTGCGTGGTCTAGGGTTTGATTCCCGATTATGCAGAATTTTACCCAACATCGTGAGACAATTGAAGCGACCTAGTTGAATTAAAATATGCCAAACTTCATCAAGAGAACTAGAAATTAAAGGGCTGTGTAAATATGTTTTGATGTATTATTTGTAAAAGAAATACTAGAAAGAAAACTGCATTGCCGTTATAATTACTTATTGATCTTCTGTTACCTTGTCATCAGAGAAGACTTATGGAAGAGCGCACTAGTGAATAATGAAAAAAACATCACGGGAAATGAGTGTTTATTTAAGGGAAGTTAATGCACACTTATTTCATTACTTCGTGCTGGTTTCGATCCATGCTTCTGGTATGTTTAATGTAGAACGTAGATGAGTAACGCGATATCGAAAGCATTATAGATCAAGCGTAAAGGCTGACACCGGAAAAACTAAAAATATTGATTCGGGAAAGATTAGGAATAAAAGGAAATAATCGATTTATTCATGAAGTAACGCCCATTGGATAGATCATACAGCAGTTATATGTGTACATGTATGTGCTCATTATATATAAGCGGTAGTAGCAGATATTCTTGAGCTGTTACTGAGTTGTATTGCTTTACTTTACAAAGTGTTCATACCACTGCCACGAGAGGTACACCGGGAGAAATTGAAGAAGTTAGAATCTTGAACAAAAATTGACTACTGCTACTAGCACCACTGTTCTTAAGACATTCTTCAATATACAACTAGGGCGCCGCGGTGGCTCAGTGGTAGAGCGCTCACCTCTGGTGCATGGGGTCGTTAGTTCGATCCCAGCTCGCGCCAAGTGGGTTTTGTGGTGAACAAACACCGTGTGCGTGGGTTTTCTCAGGGTTCTCCCGTTTCCTCCCACTTTCTTCATTCCCTCATTTCATTCATTTCTCATCATCACAGTCTCGTTTACACCCAACCGGCATAACCGTAGGACGTAAAACTTAGATTTCATTTATATATATATATATATATATATATATATATATATATATATATATATATATATATATATATATATATATATATATATATATATATATATATAGACAAGCCAAATGTTGCTCATAAGATAGATATCGTTATTACATCTATATATCCCACAGTATACATGATATTGTAACTTTACAGCTAGATATTTAAGTTCTCACTGTGTTTAAATGTCTTTTCTTAGTTGTGTATAGTGTTAAGGAAGCTGGTTTATTTTAGATGCATGAAAATAAATGTATATCGATCACGCATACACATACTAGGTAGGTAACCTTTGTATTAAGGTGTTCCTCGTAGCTGTGTGTTAGCATACGCACCTTTGGCCAGCAGATACGGGTTCCATTTCTAATGGGAGCTCATATGATTCGGTTTAAATGTTAAACTATAGGTCCATGGTTCACATAGTTTTGGTGCTGAGGAGAAAAGTTAAACTTGAAACCAACCAACCAATCAGCGTTGGGATTTATGGAACACAATGAGCTACAACGTTTCTTAGCATGTATTGTAATTCTATGATGCTATAACAATATTACAGCGTGAGCACTATTATTGTTAACAGGAGTCTAGATTAAAATATTTTACCAGAGTGACTCACGTTAGTTTCTTTTTTTCCCTTTGGAACTGTTTCGGTTTTGTCCTCTACATCAATTATATATTTAATTTAGTTTTTTAGTAGCGTTTGTTTTGCGTCCTTATGCAGCACCGAGGTTACCAAGAACTTTACTTACTATTAAAGTGGCTCCGAACCACCACGGAACATAAATCAAATGTAGTTGGCGGATGCACAAACCATTATGCAAGAGAACTTCTCACACTATAGGACGTTCCCTCAATCTTTCTCAAGAGCTGGATTACAGGACTATTCCACCAAGCTTGGGAATTATACGAGCTACCAAGTTAACAAAAACGGGATAGTCGTTCGGCATGTCCGTTGTATGATATTAAAGTTAGGGACCCTCAGAAAGGTCAGGTAAGAGATCTACTAAGACAAACCCAGAACCAGGTGTATAAAAGGTCAGTGGAGGCGATTGGACGTTAAAAGTGGGAGGGCAAGACATGATCTGAATATTTGTATATCAATGTTAGTTTCCCTGGTTCATACTAACACTTTGGTTGATAGAGGATTGTATAACTAATAGGATACTATCTTTTTCAGTTAAAATACCTTATATCGTATTTCATATTTTAAGTAAATTGACAAGAGCAACGCAAATAGGTACTATTCCTTAGTACTCTTAAATAACGAAGATGTAAAAGGAGATTTGATTCCTTGCTCATAAACATCTTAAAATTCTGTCTGGAAAACTGTGAGATCAGATTATTTAATAACAAACTTACAAAACAAATAAATAGAAAGGATAATATTAATCATAGTAATAAATAATGAGGCTTGTTTTGCAAAAGTTGAATTGAAACTGTGCATTAATGAACAACTTATATTTTTAATTCCACACATGCTAATAAATGTATGTTGTTACTCTTAGAAAATGAAAGACGGTAAATATTACAAGCATATGCCACGACATTTAAAGAAATATTTGATTTTGCAGCTTCCCGAAACATGTTCGTTGCCATTAGATGTAGTTTTCACTTTCTTGGAATACATCAAAACTCAATGATACTTAGTCACAATCTCTCCAACTCAATCACTTCACACTCTAGTTATACAGAATAATCCTAAAACCTAGAATTATGTTGAATTTACTAAATTTAATTGTATATACACTCGTACACACTACTCCACTCGTATATTACACTGCAAAACAGTGGAAAAATAAAAGTTGTTTCTTATTACTCTTTTTAATCAATATTCCTTACTATTAGAAAAAGAAAAGACATTTTAGGAACTGTCAATTTTTGTGCAATTAAAGAATAACTTGTGAAAGACTTTTTTTTTTTTTTTTTTCGAAATATCATCTCAATTAGTTTCAAAGCGGCTGATTAACATATCGAGCCCTTGCAAAAAGTGAAAGTACGCTGGAATTATTGTGCTCCGATAGGTAATTTTGGGCCATTTTCTGTGGCAATTAAAATGTAATTCCTGCAGCTTTCTTAACTCCACAGGAAGACAACCAATACGTACTCGCACACCGGCAAATATTATATGACATCATTTTTTCTATGAATCAATAATACATACAATAACTTTAAATTTCGAAATTAATCTATATACATTAATGTCACTTCAAAAAAGTGGAGGGCAACTGCTCCCTTTACCCCCCTCCCCCCAAATCGCCGCTTATGTAAAAGGTTTACATGTAGTCATATTCCCAATTTGGGAACTTTTTTTCTACTCTAGAGAGGTTAAGTTTGTTCGGAGGTCGCTTCATTATCTAAGTTTCATAATTGTTTGTTCACTGATCTTGTCTTAGGAGCCACAGGAAATTACCAGTCGAGATTAGAATTTAAACTGAGTTTTAGATCAATATTCTGTCTTCTCTGGAGTTCATGGATAATTTTCATACATGAAGTTTTGAACCTAAAATATTCCGGAAGCAGTAGCTTAAAGCATTTTTACATGTTTCTAATTTTCCATTCTTGCAGCTATTACACATTATGCATAGAAGTCCAATAATCGACATAATCCAGAAATCTAAATAAGCCTAGTCGTAAATTAATAATTTTTTAGAATAAGGAACCGTTTAATGTATTATATTGAGTTGTCTCAAATCAAGCAGCATAACCGTGGTTTTACTTTTTGTTTACCAGTATTGTTCGTAATTAGAACTACATACAGTTCTTACTCAATAGTTATTTAACGTTTGACGGCATTTAATGACCAGTAGCTTGCCATCCTTCTTCGCTCTTCACATTGCGTAGGTTCGGAACCACTACCCTACACAATGGTAAACGTGACGTGATAGTTGATGACTGTGGCGGCCAACAGAATTGTAGACTTTTATGTGTGTATGCACTTGTTCAAAACACACCGAGAAATATTTTGCTGTCATTTGAAGATGGTGGTTTAACTGTTAGTGAGAGTAGTTTCTAACTTTTCATTTTTATTATAATCAAATGCAAGACAAAAGAAAAGAAGAAAACACTTTTCATGTGAAACTTCAATAGCATGAGTTTTCGTGTTCAGTGGAAAGAATTGCACTTTTATGTTACCAGTAGATGAGAGAGACAAAGGCATTGTTTTGGTTGGCATGGGAAGCAATGTTGGAGTAACTTGATAAGGCTGAAAGGAGTACACAATGTTCTATATGGATATTTTTTAAAGGTTAAATTGACGAAACATTGCTGGAATAAAAACAGAACATGGCTACTTTTTCTGAGCGATCTCACGTTGTACATAGAACTATGTACTAGTAAAATATCAAAAAGTGCCAATTACAATAAACTCACCAATGAAATGATTTTATATATATAATATGAAAAAACCTTAATGTTTCGCGGTTGCGCACTTTAGACTAAGGAGACGAATGTTACGAATTTTTTGTGCTCTCGGGAATTGAACCTGGGAGCACGTGCCCCAAAGGCACATGCACTAGCCACTAGACCAGCGGGGATATATATGTATCACCCTCGCCAATAATAAGCACTGTTAACTTTTCTGAAGGGTGAAGGTCACTTCAACAATGGGATGCAGTTACTTACGTTTACAACTTACCTATTTTGTTGCGTTGTTTTATACAGTGAAACATTCCTTAACGGACATCTCTATAATACGAACAGATTTTTTTTGTCCCGGCAAAAATACATGTTCTCTTACGTAACAAAACTCTCCCTTTTACGGACGCGGACAGTCTTTTTCTCCCCAAATGTTTCAAAACTCTCGTCATAACGGATAGGAATTAGGGGAAAGTGGGGGAATACCACGCACCCTATTTTCTCAGTTCTAATGCTTCGAAACTGATTCAGATTAGTGCTACTATCTAGTTTAGACTATGAAGGACATATTGCATGAGCGAGGCGCCAGTTGCTGCTAGGAGTGGTTCATGGCATGGCGAAATGTTGTTTTGCTGTAATTTCTTCTAATCTACTTCATCTGCAGATTTAGAGGTATGTATTGAAATACTTAGTTGATTTTTATAATGTGTATACAATGTTTTAGCATAGTGTGTTAGTAGTAAGTTCATGCTAAATCTTTTTATATGAAACGACGTGAAACTACTGAAGGTTCAATTTTTCCAGTGTTGCCAACAGTGTAGAACCTTTCCCCACCAGTGCACAGATTCAAAACCACTAGAATACCACTAGTAAAGTTATAAAACCACCAGAAATAGCACTAAATGAAATATTTTGCTCCTTTCGGTTTCCATTATCTAATTATAAAAGATGTAGACAAGGAGTTTACTTACCTAAAAGTTCAGAAGTAGATCGAACGATGCTGAGTCATCTTCGTCTTCTTTGAATTCCTCCATTGTGTTAGAAGAGGCGGTTGAAGTGGAAGGAGTATTTCTCTCAGACAAATATGCTGTAGATGTACCAATTCTCTGAAGAACATCTTTGGGAAGTTCGTAGTCGTGGCAGCATTTATTTTTTCTACGGAGTCCAGCACGAATAGTTAAAATTGAGTTTACCATTTCCTGGCCCATTCTGTTTCTAGTTTTCGTTTTTACGAGATTCATTTGGCTAAAAATTCGTTCTACTTCTGCATTTGACCAAGGAAGCACTAATCGAGACATTGCAAACTCCGCCAATTCCTTAAATGGATTATCAGAATTAGCATCTGAATAGCTGAGTACCTCACACCAGAAACCTACAGTATCATTAGTGTGTTGCCATTTAACAAGAGTTAGATTTTGCCACTGGAAAACGATATTCGTAATCGTATCTGAATTTAAGCCAGACATTTCAAGAAGAGGCACCAAAGATTCCTTGTTCACACGAAGTGCATTTGAAACTGACAGAAGAGAAACTTTCTTGAGGACTTCAATGTTGTCCGGAAGCCTTTGTTGTAGTTGCTTTATTACAACACACAAAAAATGAATGCACCTTTCCCGCAATTTCTTTTCGTGTTCCTCTTTTAAGTGTGATTTTTGAAGATCATTTATCTTTTTCTCAAATGCATACCCTAAATACGGTGAGGGATCTAAATGTTTCTCGAAGTCTACGCTTATGAAGTTACTCTCTACACAGTATGTTGGAAGAACAACTTTTCTTATCAAGGACTGAATAAGTGTCACAAGATCGTTAAGAAGCTTACAGGGATCTGCACTGTTAGACTGGAAATTCTGGTTTACTCTTTGCAGTTCCATAAGGATAGGTTTAAGAAAAAGTAGATACGCTAAATTGGTCTCATCGGAGTACATAGCGTACAGCATTTCGGCTGTGTAACATTTTTCTTTCAGTCTGGTGATATCGAAATGAGATTTAAGTTCATACCACTGACTAGTTATTCTTGTAACTGCGGTTTCTATTGACAACCATCTCGTATCACAAGCACGAGGAATTTTTAAGGGATCATCACCGTCGTTCAATGTTCTGTAAACATCACGATACATCTGTTGACGTGATGCAGATCGAGAAAACCAAATATACGTTTCACTGATTAGAAAATCTAAATTTCTTGGTAGACACTCTCTTGTTGCGGTAGATGCCGCTAGTTGAATGGAGTGACAAACACATTTAACATGAATTAGGTGTGGAACGCTCTCTTTTAAAATTTGGTATACCCCATTGTTGATTCCTACCATTACACTTGCATTATCTGTGCCAATACCCTGTAGTTTGTTTAAATCTAAAGTGAATTCACTAAGTGTTTGTTTTAAAGTTGTCACAATCCCGTGGGCATCAAAACGCGAGAGTTCAGCTAATTTCAGAAATGTAGAAACTACGTTGTTACACTCTTTACTGTAATAAATAATAGCTATACCAAGAAGTTTCGTAATGCTAATATCCGTAGATTCATCAATAAGAAGACTGAACATACCTTCACCTATGTCCTGTTTCAAATCATTTACAAAATGAGACCTTAGTACGTTTTTTATAATAGCACTACATTTAGTACGATGCATATGTAAGTCTTTCGCAGCACTGCTATCTTTGAACTTCGATTTACACAAATCAGTTAGATGATCACACGCAAGTATTGCACAATGTGCTGAAACGAACAAAGCAAGAGATCCTTCTGCATTATTAACATCTAAATTTGGCAGCACTGGCTTAAAATTTAATTTGGTTTGAACTTCACGAGGCGAAGTACAAGTTGCAGATTTGTGTTTTTTGGTTTCACAATGACTTACGAGATCGGCATAATGTGCTCGTAAACTGCTTCGACAGTATTTACAAAACGCCCTTGAAGTATCACTTTCATCACGAACAAGCCACCCAACAAACTTCGAATCGGTAAGCCACTCCTCTCGAAATTTCTGAGTATATTGACACTTAACTTTTCCCATTATATACTTAGTATTTACAAAACAGTTCAAAATCAACACTGCAGAAGTGCAGACCAACAATGACCTTGAAAGTTGCAAGGCGTTAGGGGTTGCGAGGTGTTTTACTCTCTTCTTATCGGAATAGTCAGCTTCGTTCCAGAGTTGCCAAGTATACGAGTATAAAATTGTTGAACTCGTTTTGTTTTGGTACAGACGTATTATCAAACACACCACCCTTGCTGACTTTCTATCAAATTTTCTTTTTTTTTTTTTTAACATGATGAGGACCAAAAATACAGAAAATCAACCAGATTTACCACCACAAAATTTTCACGAACCACTAGGTTTTACCACTAGCCACCAGATGGAAAATTTGCCCACTAAACAGGTGCTCGAAACCACCAGATTTGGTGGGAAAACCACTAAATTGGCAACGCTGAATTTTTCTTTCTCGGCTTGGAATGGGGTAATTGCACGCATGTCGTCCATTGTGCGTGGTATTGCCCCTTCACGAAGCAGTTATCAAAAAAAGTTTCTGCTGCGTTTCTTTTCCTTTTTTTATGTATATTGCAGATGCCATGACACTATATTAGGCAAACAGAGAAGTGCAAATGGACATTAGAACAACTACCGAACGCCATAGGAGCAATAAATGTCGGAAGAAAAATTAGAGAGGTAGCAAATGATTTTGGGATACATGAGGCTACATTAAGAACAAAAGTGAAAGCTGGGACTGTCTGTTCTAAGAAAATGGGAAGAAAAGCTGTATTGAGCTCTACACAAAAAGCGGAACATGCTGGTCAAGCTTTACATTTAGCCAAGTTGTTTTACGGAATGTCTCCAATTGAACTACGCAGAATAGCTTATGAATACGCAGAAGCTAATAATACCAAACACAATTTGGATAAAGAAGGTCGACTTGCTGGAAATTATTGGTTGGAATTGCTTTTAAAGAAAAATTCCACGATAAGGTTAAGGAAATCTGAAGCAATTAGGATTAACAGGGTCGACGAATTCAATGAAGAAATGGTGAAAGGGTATTTTACATCATCACAGCAGTTACCATTGGAACATCATCACAGCAGTTACCATTGCTTGTCCAACCGTTTTCTTTACAAAATGAGGCTGTGAAAGTCTCACAGATTTCTCCTATCTCCAGGTCTGCCAAGTCAATTCCTCGAAATACCAAAAAGCGTTCAGAAATCTTAACTTCTACTCCAACCAAACAAATATTGGAAGAAGCTGAATTCAGAAAGAGCACTAAGCGAAGAAAGCACCAAGAAAGCAAAGCTGAGAAGAAAACTCGAAAATTCGATTTTGGTGAAAAACGTGAAGACCACGTGAGGAAACAAACAAGAAGTTGACCTAAACGTACAGTCAACAAACGACCTAAGTTTATGGAAAGAGATTCTGGTGCTTCACGTTAAGGAATTAGTGCGTGCCAATACCCGATGTAATGCGTGTGATTACCCGATGTGGTGGGGAATACCACGCGTTTCCCGTTTTCCACAAACTTTATTTTTACAGAATCTATGAAAATCAAGGAGCACTACCAACGACCGAATATGAAACTAGAATGATTAAGTTACAACATACATTTTTCTCATGTTAATTTGTTTGATTTGTAGCGAGATATTGGAAAATGTACCTTAAGTGCGTGGTATTCCCCCACTTTCCCCTACTCTCGGTTCTGCAATATATTACAGTAGGCAGAAAAGTCTTTTCCTTACAAGTGTATCTATCATGAGTGTAGACCTGGTAAACCATCAAATAGAACAGCCCCAAGCTGAATTTGAAATATCCTCTTTTTCTGTCCGCAATAAATTAGTGATGAGCAAATGCAAGACCAAGAACAAGACCCGGTTACCCTTGGTCTTGGTCTTGCACACCCAGTCTTGGTCTTGGTCGCAAGAGTCTTGCAAGTCTTGCTTTTCATAGGTAAATTTTACTCTGGATACAAGGGATAATCAATTCTACAATGCGCCAATAGTAATGGAAACGCAATGTATGTTTCTAAATGTAATACAGTTTACCTTCGTGTACGTATGATAGCGTACAACATAGATTATCTTTATTTTTGCAATGGGTGCCCACGCTTCACTACTTATAAGACAAATCATAACGTTTCGTATTTTTTTTTATTTATTATTTTTTTATTTTTTAACAGATCATACACTCCATTGGTTCCTAAATTAGGGAGGCTACCCCTGAGACGCATGAAAAAAAAAATCAAGACGACACAGAGTATTAAAATACCATCAATTACAAAATTATTTTTACACTCTAAAGGCGTCAGATTTTTTTTTTCAACGACGATTAGCTAATGCTTGTATTGAACAAACTTCCAATTAAATATTGATATTTTGTTTTACTGATGGAGCATAAACATGGACATTACGCAAAAGCGATGAAAAAATTGCAGGCTTTCGAAATGTGGGCATGGGGAAAAAGGAGAGAATTAGCTGTATTGAACGGAAAACTAACGAGGTGTTAGAAATATTAGCAGTAGGAGAAAAAATAATTTTAGATATTGTCAAGTAGGGATGGTACCGAGACCGAGACCGAGACGGACTTTTATATATCGAGACGAGACCGAGACGGACTTTTACATACCGAGACGAGACCGAGACGGACCTCTATAAACCGAGACGAGACCGAGACGAGACCATGGTCAGTCTCGAAAGTCTCGGTCTCGTCTCGAATATTGATAGTTATTTTGCCTTTACTCAAAATTTGTTTCGTTGCTGTATGAGATAATATGGGAAGGGTTGACTAATGTACAGTGTCGTATTTAGGGGGTAGGTATCGGGCTCAAGCCTCTCCCGAAATAAATTTGTAATCATTTTTTCGCATTGCACCAACAACACAAATGTGTGTTACCCGTTCCTCAAGCCTCTCCCGAAACAAAATCCACTGCTGTTGTATATAATCTTCTCTCTCTCTCTCTCTATGATAAATTGAACGGTTGTTAGATAGGAAGACAGATAGACGTACTAATATATATACGGTATATCGGTATATAGGGTGGCCCATTTTAATCTTTCCACGGAAATATCTCGATAACGGTTGAACATAAATGAACTGAACAAAAACTAAAGAAATGCCATGGGGCAGATCGAATGGCGATGTCATGGTGCCACCCAGGGCCGCTCTTCAAGGGGGTCCGGGTCCCAACTTTAAAATCTTAAATAGAAGCATGGGTCGAGTGACACCTCGTTCGATAGGTCTTTAAAAGGCGATGTGGTAAAAGATTTTTCATATCGGTCACCGTATTCAAAATAGCCCGCAAGATATGTTACCTGCATCAGATGAACGTCCAGTAGCACTAATATGAAAATGGTTGAACATAAATGAACCTAACAAAAATTCAAATATTAAATCCACGGGGCAAATGTAATGATGTTGTCGCGGTGCCTCCATGGGTGCCCAGGCCCAACTTAGAAATTTTAAACGAAAATATGAGTCAAGTGATACCTCGTTCGATAGGTCTTCATTAACTAAACAGCGTTGTGGCAAAAGATTGTTCATATGGGTCACCGTTTTCAAAATGACTGCCAAGACATGGTGCCTGTATCAGATAAAACGTCCAGTACCACTAATATGAAAACGGTTGAAGATAATAACGGATGAACAGAATAAAACTCCTATAGGAAATCACAGACGGTATTTATCATTCCAGGACTCGAAAATGTTGCAACAGAGGAGAAGATGCTTAGAGTAAAAGTGCCATAATGCAAAGGAGGAACTCTATTTCCTAGAAAATCATCGTTCCAACGTCCTCCGTAAGTGGGTGAAGCGGGACGGGAAGAAACGGTGAAATTGCAAATGAGAACCTTAGTTTCTGCAAATTGTATCTACACAACAAAATTACCTGAAATGTGATTTTATAACAGATAGGTGTCTTTAAAAAAAGATAGGTAAAATTCTTGTTAAATATTAATTTCCATTTTGATTGAAGGCAATGATTTGTGCAAAAATGAATCAACTGAAATGCGAAACCAATTTGTCGAACAATGCAATTTTAGAACAACATGTACAAATGTTGGTTTTGCTCAAAAGTCGTCTGCACAATATTGGTTCATTACAGTACCAGTCACTTGTACACCCAAGTGTTTCAGACAAACTATACCTATCGCAAGTAAAAGTGGGGTTCTCATTTGAGATTTTTTAACCATTCATTTCCGCTTCTTCCACTTACGAAGGGAGATCGGAAAGATATTTTTTTAAGAATTAGATTTCCTCTTAAGCATTATCTCACTTATACCTTAATAATCTTTTTCTCCGTTGGATTATTCTCGACGCGTGGAATAATAAATACCTTCTGCGATTTCCTATACGAGTTTTATCCTGTTCATTTACTGGATAAAACTGTACTGGACGTTTTATCTAATACAGGCACCATGTCTTGGCGCCCATTTTGAATACGGTACCCGATATAAAAAATCTTTTACCACAACACTTTTTAGTTTTTAAAGATCTATCGAACGAGATATCACTTGACCTATGTTTGGTTGTTGTTTTAGTTTACTTCTATAACATTACAACAATAGTTTTTGGTTGTTTTAATTACAAGTTGTAGTTCCATTATTCTAAGCAGTGTTGCCAACTTAAATAAATTGCTAAATATTATTCTAAATATAGTGCAAACAACTTAACTAAGCTGCAAAATATTTTAATAACTCGTAATTTGCTTTATGGTGCAAAAATGGTTTCAAAAGACGAAGTTTATCATAGTCTTTGGGCTATTTATAATGTTAATGTCAAAGTTTTCGTTCCAGCAATACATGTAAATGCAAATTGTAACTGAAATTAAATGTAGTTTATAACGTTTCAGTAACACTAATTGTTCCCCTAAGCTTTAGGCCTGATGTACACAAAACAATGCTTAATTAAAAGTTCTAATTACACCCTAATTACATTTCACTTGTTTTAGTTTGACCACCGATCACCTCAAACTCGATCCATACCATATAGCTATATGCTAGTATTCAAGGACTTACAGTTAGTAATACACATTGTGTTTATTTTTGGTTTGCTTTGTTTTAGTTTAACGTCCCATGATTATGCTAGGGCGTCTAAAGGAGACGTGGAGCTAATTATTATAATGGAATCCGAACCACTTCGGTCGTTCAACTGTATCCCCACCGGAAATCGAATTCCGGACCACGCGAACCGAAGTCAAGCGTGCTAGCCGCTAGACCAAATGGAGGTCCTCACATTGTGTTGATTCAAATCATTGAGTCAGTGTTGCCAGATTCGTAGATCAAAAAGTAGCGTGTCTGTGCACCAAAATTAGCGGATTTGAACTATTTGTAGGTCAAATATATACAGTAGAAATGAATTATTTGACAACTAATGACTGGTACTAATTGAATAATTTTTAACATGGGCTGGAAAATGTGCTGGACATATTGCAAGAAATTATGATCGATGAACAAAAACAATTCTAGACAGGATACCATGAGATAAAAACAGCCTAGGAAACGTCCTTATACAAGAAGGTTTGACGAAATCAAGAACAACTGGGGAGTAACCTGAAAAAGAATTGCTCAAGATAGATAGTTATGGAGAAGACTTGGAAAGGCCTTCATCCGGCAGTGGATTGACAATGGTTGATTATGATTACGGCTATGATTTTATTATATCTGGACCTTAGAGGTAAACTAAATCAAGTCATAATTTCGTAATTTTACAAGAGAAGCGAAAAACCAGTTCCTTAAGTAAGACATATAGTACTGTTTTCAAACTATACTAAGTAGTTACAAAATAATAGCACGCTTTTAGACTTACATTGTTACACCACTAGAAAGAACATAGTCTATTAAAAAAGTATTCTTAACTCAATTTCGACCAATGGGACCGCGGTGGCTCAGTGGTAGAGCGTTCACCTCTGGTGCTAGGAGTCTCGGGTTCAAACCCTGCTCCCGCCAAGTGAACTTTGTGGTAGACAAACAACGTGTGCGTGGGTTTTCTCGGGGTTCTCCCGTTTCCTCCCACTTATTTCATTCATTACTCATCATCACCGTTTCTTTAGCCTAACCGGCATAACCGTGGGAAGTAAAAATCAAAAATTTCATTTTCAATTTCGACCAAAAATAACTTAGCATAGTCTACCTCTAAAGTTCATGTAGGGTATATATGTATAACTTTTACTAGGTAAGGTAGGGTAAAAACAGATTCAAAATTTAACGAAATTCATACAGCGAAAAACAGAAATGAAATGAAATGAAATCTTTGAGTTTTACGTCCCACGGTTATGCCGGTTAGGCTAAAGGAGACGGTGATGATGACTAATGAATGAAATGGTGGAATGAAGAAAGTGGGAGGAAACGGGAGAGCCCCGAGAAAACCCACGCACACGGTGTTTGTCCACCACAACAGCGAAAAACAAATGTGATCCTTTATATTGCAGCAAAACTACGAAAATTAATACAAAAGAAAACTAAAAAGTTAAGAATCACTTGTTTTGCCGGGACAGAAAAAATAGATACATATAGCTCGAATTACCTATATACTTACATAATATGTATGTTCATGTTTCGCAAGTAATTTTCAAGCAATATAAGATTTCAGCGTAATGAACGCATGATTAGTTTTCTCGAATAAAGATCACATGCACTGCTGAGAAAAATGAAACGAAATCTTTGAGTTTTACGTCCCACACTTATGCCGGTTAGGCTAAAGGAGACGGTGATGATGAGTAATGAATGAAATGGTGGAATGAAGAAAGTGGGAGGAAACGGGAGAACCCCGAGGAAACCTACACACACTGTGTTTGTCCACCACAAAGTTCACTTGCCGGAGATTGGGATCGAACCAGGGACCCTAAGCACCAGAGGTGAACGCTCTACCACTGAGCCACCGCGGCCCCATGCGCCGCTGAGAACTCAGGAATAAGCTTAATCTATGTTACGGTACTGGATATATGTTTATATAATACATTACGACCTTATAAACTTCTATAAGAAACAGAATGTACTTAAAGAGAGACGCGAACTATACGAAACATAAGACTTTGAATCTAACTTGTTTGGTGATCCAACCCGAGACCACAGATAGCAAAGATGAGTGCAGTAGCTCCCACCGTAAGGTTAAGGAAGTGCCTGTTTTAAAGTGTCAATTAAACACTGAGATGTGAAACGGCAACAAAGCAATTAATCAATTTGAAACAAAATATATGGTAGTATTAATTTACTCTATTTGTTAAGATAATGAACGTTATATTCTGTTTTTAAAATAGCAATCAAAGCAGAGTGTTTTGGATAATAACTAAGAAATTGTAAAATTTCAATTTCGGCACGATTAAATACATTCCTACTGCTATGTGTTGCGTTATCCGTTAGGAGGTATTGAACAATTCTGATTCAAAGGAAGTAAATAAACTGCTGTATAGTACTGGACTTAATTTAATAGAGTTTAATTGTATAGGCAGTACTGAGGCTATTTGAGACAAAGTCTATTACTGAAAGTGAAATATGAGTTACTATTAGGGTTTTATCCCAGGTATGATATACCTACTGATGATTGAACCCGGAACACACGCATGGAAAGCATTAGCGCTGCTAAATTAGCTACGAAGAAGTAGGTATACATCATACCATAATTCTTTCAATAATGAAGGCAAAGTAAGAACCGGAAAGGATAGACTGTACGATAATAATACTTTCACAATTTTAATTTCATACTATTTATTTCGAGACGAGACTCGAGACGAGACCGAGACTTGGCCTTCGAGACCGAGATCGAGACAAGCATCTGTTGACCGAGACGAGACCGAGACCGAGACGGCGATTTTTGACACGAGACGAGATCGAGACCGAGATCGCTAGTTATCAACCGAGACGAGACCGAGACTGTACAAAGTCTCGTCCCGTCTCGTCTCGATACCATCCCTAGGGAGAGAAACTGGTTGGGATATTGTCTGAGGAGAAACTGTATTATGAGGGACGTGCTAGAGGGTATGGTGAAAGGAAAGAGAGGGAGGGAGCGAAGGAGACTGTAAGTTGTTTGAAATAACTGTACAAAATCAGTCTCACTTGTGAATATGGATTGCAAGCATCAATAACCCACTTCGTTAGGTTAAATTAAAAAAAAAAAAAAAAAAACTTTCGTTAGTCAGTCACTTGTTACTATTACTAAAGCGTTCTCTGATATTGGTCATTTTCGATTATTTATATATATTTCTCTTCCCTCCCAATCTCTCTCTTTCTCTCTCCCTCCTCTCCAAGTTGCGGGGCTGAATTTGGATTTAAAAGGCATCAGAATTCAGAACTGTCACTGTTCATCTCAGAGACCCCAAAAACTATGGATTCGGCACTGGTAAATATCGGTCATTTTTAATAAATTTATACATCTCTTCCTCCCCCATGTTGCGAGACACGGCATCAGAAGTGTCACTGTTCATCTCAATGACCTCGAAAACCATGGATTCGACATTGATAATGGTCATTTTCGATAATTTTTATATATCTCCTTCCTCCACCTCTCCCAAGTTGCGGTGCTGAATTTCCATTTAAACGGGATCGGAAGTATCACTTTTAATCTTAGCGACCGCGAAAACTATGGATTCTACACTAATATTCGGTCATTTTTTATTGTTTTTATGTATATCCCCCTCCCCCTAGTTACAGGGCTGAATTTGGTCGTAAACGGTATCGGAAGTGTCAGTATTCAACTCAGGGACCCCAAAAACTATGGATTCGACACTAATATTCGTCATTTTCGATCATTTTTATATATCTCTCCCTTCATCCTCCCCTAAGCTGCATTATCAAAGTGATATGACAAAAACCATCTCAGGTTGGAACCTCATCTATGTTGAAAATGTTATCGAGATCGGTCGGGTGGTTCAAGAGTTACTAAGTTTTATTTATTTTGTACATTTTCCCTCCCCTCCCCTAAGTTCTACCGTCAAAGGGGTATGAAAAAAAGAAAACACCCCAACTCCGAACCTCATCTATGTTAAGAATTTGATCGAGATCGGTTGGATGGTTCAAGAGATTAGGAGTCATAAACATAATCACTTTCAATTTTATAATATAGATATATTGTTGTAGTATAATGTTACATCGCTCAACCCTCGACGTGTCGTATATCTAAGGAGGTTAAAGTTATAAACAATTCAACGTATAAGCATCCGCCATGAAATCAAACTTGCAGTCACATGCACTAAGTTTTTGTCAATGTCATGAAAATGTTATTTTCGATATTCATTTTATTAGCACACATTAAAAATTTCCAACGGATGTAGTTGGCATTAATGATATACGGAATTACCGATGTTCAATACTACATTTCTATTTAGTTTTGGAAGAACACCACCACTGATATGCTTTGAAATGAAATGAAGTATCTAGTTTAACGTTCCACGATTATGAACCAAGGCTAAGGGAGACGGCGATGGTGAGAAATGACTGAAATGGTGGAATGAACGAAAAAAAACCCAAGAAAACCTAGCCATACGGTGTTTGTACACCACAAAAGCTTACATGGTGCAAGATGACACCTGTGTGGCTTGAAAACGAGTAATAGTTATAGAAAACGCGAACAACCAATTCAGAAAACGACATGCTACAGGGGCAGATCGATTCACACGGATTGCATAAACTACTGGGAACACGTTCACTCCAGAGGCATTTTTACTGAAGCCAAGAAAGTCAAGTAAGAGATGTAATGATTTTTTCCTTCTTTTTTACATTCTATAAAAAAAATCAAGTAGTACCGGTACTTGTGCAAGACTCTTGCGCAAGAGTCTTGGTCTTACAAGGGAAGAGAGAGATTATATATCGAAGTGGAAGATGGCTTATACACCAATCGAAAGATCTAATGACACCTATCACGAAACTGTAATAAAAATTTTCCGAATACATATATAGTGCGTTATATGAATATACAGGGTGTCCAGAAAATCCGTTTCCACCCCTAGAATCGCAAACGGTGAAACAGATGCCAAAACAGGAAAACACGTATTTGATCATTTTAAAAGTACAACGTATTAAAGCAAAAAATGTCCCAGGGGAACCCGCGGGGTCCCAGGTGGGGTCCAACTCAAAAATTGCAAATGGTAAGGGGGTCAAAGTAACACGTCATTGGAAACGTGTTGGAAAATGAAAGAAGACGGAACAGGTCTGGACTCTCTAAAATTACGCTGTGCAAAATGGCGGAGTGTCAAAATGGCAGTAAAACGTCATTGTAAAGTATGGCCACCCCCAAAAATCCTGAAACAGTGAGACAGATATCAAAACAGGAAAACACGTATGTCATCAATTCAAAAGTACAATGATTGAAACTAAAAATATTTGCCCAGGGTCCCAAACAGGTTCCTACTCAAAATTTCCAAACGACAAGGGAGATCAAGTAGCAAATCTTTGGAAAGCTGTTGTTAAAGGAAAGTAGATGAAATAAGTCTGGACGCTCTACGATAACACTGTGCAAATATCCTTCTTTTCATTTCTTCTTTCTGTAGTCGGGTTTTAGTTTGTTTTCACTTTAATTCTTGTACTTCACGGAAAGAAAGGAATGCTCCTATTGAGAGATTTTGCTCTTTGGGACCTGTAATGTCTAAATAAATAAATATAATAAAAGAAAAGAAAATTAAGAAATAAAGAAAATAAAAGAAATAACATTTGACATCTTTGAGCATAGAACTTACTAGGTAACATATAGTGTACAATAGTAGTACTTATGCCCTTTGTCTAGATTATCAAGTATAAAATGATTTTTACACACACACACACACAAAAGAAAAGAAAAAAATCTTTCTTGCAGCTAGAACAGCGAATACGTACAAATGTCTCACAATGACAAGTGTCGATTGCAAAATGGAAAGTGAATGCGTTCGGAGAATCGAAATGAGGATGTACTCCCATGCGCAAAAAATATTGCGCGTATACTGTAACTCACAATTTTTCGCAATTATTCCATTTTCCATTGGTAAAATTCAGTTATTAGTACGTGGAGATAATAGAAAGCAATCCATCTAAGGAGATATTTCCAAAAAATATAATAAAATAATAAAAATATAAGCAAAAAACAAAATTATGTTCGGTTTTGTGTATACTGGCAATAATGTTTTCGAGGGAATTTTTGGAGTAGCACAGCACGATTGCAGAGGGAATAACAAGATTAGCTGAATCAAGGAACTGGAAATTGGAGTAAAATATTGCATTTATTGGCTTAAATCTAGGGTGTAAATTGTCTGCCAAATATAAATTAGCTTCTGTAAGCAAGATGTTATACGGAAATATATAAACAAAGAGAAAAACTGTTGTCTTAAGTTTGGAAGTGACATGCTCTATAGCCATGAGCATTTATTTCTTAAGAAAAAGATAGGCAACAAAAGAAAATCTGTGTGGTCAAGTGGGTAGAGTGACGGACTAGTAATTCTTATACTGTTTTGACACCAGATCGAATCCTATCCGGTCCTGTTCAATTTTTTTTCTTTACAAAACATTGTAGAAAGTGTATAATTTTTGTGTTAATAAGAAACGAAATAATATAATATTAATAATGAAATAACTTTTTGTTTTTCTGATGACGTATTTATTCAGAATTAGCTTACTATTTATTACTAATAGCGATTGTTTTTAGTTTATGGTATGGTATGCTTAACCGTTCCCTCTCCGTTTTTACACAGCTTCAACTCACTGCGGGTGTCTGAGTCAGGAACAGGAAAAAACAAAACAAGAGCAACCTACAGCTTTACACACAGCGTGAGGAACACAGTCACAGCGATAGCTCGTTGTCATGAAGAAAAAAAACTGTTTTAGTGTTTCTGTGTGTGTGTTTCTTTTTAAAGTATTGACTCTCTCTCTCTCTCCTTTTGTTTCATACCCACAAGTGCAACAAATGCGTCTGTGTGGAAAAAAAATCAAGAGTGCTTTCTTTAAACAAAACTAAATTTTACAGCTCTCTTTTTGAGGAACGCGAATGCTTCCAAAAGATGCCATGAATATTAACTATAATCGTACCGAATTATACAGTAACGTGAAAAACTGATAATAAAATGATGTAACATGCATAAGCTTTTTTTTTCTAGAGTAACCACACATTAAACATAAATTAAATTTTTGGGATTACAAATTATCACATTACGTGTCGGTGTAGGTCTATTCGTTTTCACATTCGAGCGACGAAAGAAGAAAGTGTGGTGATAGTTATAAAAACCGAATACCAGATTTCAATAAATTCAAGTTACATGGCTCCTACATATCGAAAAAAATGATTTTTCGATGTCTGTCCATCTATTTGTCTCTCGGTTCCTCACGCTTTTACACGCACTCAAATAGAGGCCATACTGTTCAACGTATCTGCACCGAATTCTAGACATAACGTTTTAATAACATAATATCTTTCGAATTTTATGTCCTTCGACACTTAAAAGCAAGGGTAATTTACTGAAGGATTAAAATTTAAAATAATTCAATTTTCTCAAATAAAAAAAAGCTGTGACGATTTTATTTACTTTTGATAAATATATATTTTATTAACAAATCTCCACCACATATGAATAATTTTTCTGAAAAAATATATATGGTGTAATTTACTGTATGGTATGCGTTCTTTTTGCACAATTTTCTCAACCACATTTCATAAATAAACGTATCATTAATTACCTAACAATATGACAACTCGTTCGAAGGAGTGGCTTAATCTTAGAGTGAGCTTTCCCCCGATGGTTTTCCCATTAACGCCTCAGGCAATTTTGTTCATATTTCTTAAAGAAATATTTCATTAATAAACTAACATAGAGCATAAATAGTTTATTCCGATAACATACAGAAGAAGTGGTTTTCTCAAGGGTTGATTTTTTTGGACAATTGTCTCAGTAATAACTAAGACAAATTTGTTCTAATTTCAGTAAAAATATTTTCTGTAATAATCTTACAATATGGTATAACTCGCTTGTTCCGAAAAGAAAAATCCAAAAGAGATAGTTTACTTTGACAGTGAAATTTTTCCCGATGATTTGCTTAAAAATTACTCGATATACTGTCAAAATTACAGATAGAAGAGTTTACCTTTGGGGGTAAGCTTTTCCCGATGACCTTCCTAAAAGCAACTCAGGAGATGTTTGTTGTTCATATTTTATAAATACGTGTTACATAAATAACCTAGCTATATGGTATAATTCCCTCATCCGGAAAATCTAGAAATGGTATATTACTTTTGACAGTAAGTTTTACCCTGCGATTTTCTCAAGAACGATTCAGGCGATTGTGTTCGTATTTCATAAATAAATGTTTTATGAAAACACTAACAATATAGCATAGCTTGTTTGTACTGAAAAGATCCACAAGGGATAATTTATTCTTGGGGGTGACTTTTTGCATAATTTTCTCAGAAATTACTCAGACGCTTTTGCTTATAGTTCACATACAATTATATCCTTTATAATTCTAATATATGGATCAAGTTATTTCTAACGGAAATATGACCAATGGGTACTTTACTTTTGGGCCTGAAGTTTCTTCTAGCAAAGTTTTCCAAAACATTATTTTATTCGCAATTTCCCAAATAAATGTTTCAATAACAGTTGCAGCCTAACATAAGTCAGTGTAAAAAATTCGAGCGAGAAAGTACAGTGCGTTTACTTCGTACCCTTTCTTAAATATATATTTTAAATGTTACACCTAATCACAATTTTCCGAACAAAATCGAAACTTCTTTTTAAATGTGCCTTGTTGTGGTCAAATGGTTCAAGTGCATTGGTTCTGGATTAGATTTCCAGTGAGAGCTAGTGTATCTTCATCCAAGAGATGTGACACGTCGGTGCAAAGAAGAAAGTGTTTAAATAAGCCTAACCAAGCTAATCAACAAAAGAAATAATACAATGTTACGAAATTATCGTAGAAACGTTGTTAATATTAGGTAGGTTCGACTGGAATGTCCAAACAATTGTCAATTCCAAAGGTCTTTGTTTTCGTCCGGCGGGAGCTCCTGTGGTTCGGATTTCACGTTAATCAGTAGGTCCACGTCTCATATAGCCTCGCTGCTGAAAGGGACGATAAACTCAAAATCACATCACACATCTTTGTTTTCGCCTTTGTTTTAGCTCATAAATGTCTCTGTTCATAAGCTCCTTAGTGGTTAGCGTACGCGCCTTTGGCGTGGAAGACCCGGCTTCGATTCCCGGCGAGAGCTCACATGGTTCAGAGTCCACGTTAATCAGTAAATCAGTAGGCCGACGTCTCATATAGCTTCGTTGCTGAACGAGACGTTAAACTCAAACTCAATGTCTTTGTTCATAAATGCCTTTGTGTATGGTTTTGCATATACGTGGCATGGACATTAAATTTTGATTTCTACGCCATATGTATCTAATTACATACACACCTATAGAACGAACACAACAAACTTGGAATATCTACATTGTTTGCGTATGGAAAATAATCACGCTCTACTGTACAGGACAGCCGTGTGTATGGAATTCCATACACATGGCAACCAACGTATTAAGAAATGTATAATAATAAGAATTATTATTATTATTATTATTATTATTAATAATAATAATAATAATAATAATAATAATAATAATAATAATAATAAACAGAAAACGATACGATCACTTACATAATTTATAAATATAAGTTAACATTTAATAAGCATATAACTGCAATGGAATTAAGTTGTTTCTCTCTCTCCCTGAACGCTACAGTCCTTATTGTTCTAATGCGTAGAAGAGAACTTGTGGCACCCACGATTTGGGGCGGTGTGTGGTCACAACCTGGTATCCCTTTGTTGTTAGTCCTTGCTTTCTAGACGGATGCAGTTATTACCGGTAGAATATACAAGCAAATAGACTTTTGTATTACTATTAAAGTAAATAATTACACTCATTCCTTCAATGTGATACTTGTGGTTGCTTAACCATATACAGACAGCTGATCCATGGAAAAATCGTTAATAATAATAATAATAATAATAATAATAATAATAATAATAATAAATAACAGGAACTAGACAAATATTCTTGCAAATAATAGGAAAAAGTTTGCGTCACACTGTTCACTTTGCTGGACACACCAGTGTGGCGCGTTATACCGATTGTGGCAAACTGGAATATAGGGTATGCTTTTTTTTTTTAATTTTTTTCCCCAACTATTCCAACTGCTTCAATTGAAATGGATCTATAATA
Source organism: Thermobia domestica (assembly GCF_964235325.1). Taxonomy (NCBI): domain Eukaryota; kingdom Metazoa; phylum Arthropoda; class Insecta; order Zygentoma; family Lepismatidae; genus Thermobia; species Thermobia domestica. The sequence continues at coordinate 75,884,828 of NC_137463.1, forward strand.
ATAAGAGAATGAATTTAGTCTTCTTACCCTTCAATTTAGAAATAAGGTTCGCGAGAATTTCATAAAAGAATAATATACTCAGAATTGTATATAGTAGTTTGTTTTATTCGAAATTACATACCGGTACTTCCTGCAACTGTTTTTTGATTGAAATGATTTGAAATGAAATTTTTAAGTTTTACGTCCCACGATTATGCCGGATAGGCTAAAGGAGACAGTGATAAGAAATGAATGAAATGGTGGAATGAAAAAGTGGGATAAAACGGGAGAACCTCGAGAAAACCCACGCACACAGTGTTTGTCCAGCACAAGGTTCACTTGGCGCGAGCATAGATCGAACCAAGGACTCCATGCACCAAAGGCGAACGCTCTACCACTGAAACACCGTGGTCTCTGAAATTACTTATGGAACTACCGAGAACTATGCTGTAATATTTGAATGTGCTCCAAGTTTACAATAATTAGTTTAGTTAAATTCATTATTAACAATTAAATAATTGCATTCATTATTAACAGGTAAATGCTGCTGATGCAAAGACTTAAATCTAGCGATACCGCGAGCGTAAGTATTAAACAGAGAGATTTTAAAGAGCCCCCTGAGCTGGAGGCCCTGGGCTTCATTGGCTCCGCCCTTAATTCGCTAATGCCTATAGATTATAAATTAAAGGGAACGGGCCGGGTCCGTTCTAAAAATTCCGGCCCGTGCAGACCTCTAGCTCCGGTGTATATGCTATCTGAAAATACAGTAGAGTTTCGCTTATCCGACATAAAACAGGCAGGCAGAACGCCGGATAATATGGATGTGTTAAGGAAAGACCTATAAAAAGTCAAACTATGATATAATTTTACACATTACGCATCTAATTATCATCTTTACAAGAAATTAATATAATGCATTGACTCAGTGACGTATCCAGCGTGAGGTCCTGGGAGCTGTCCCTTACCAAACCTCAAGCACTTTTTAATAAATCTACTTTTTCCCTTTTGAGGGTTTTTTTTTTTATGTCAGATTACTTTGAGTCAGTGTCCAAACTGTGGACAATGCGTTGTTGTTATAATTCTAACAAGTAACACTTCCCAAGTGTAACACTCCGATTTTGATAAAATTTGGCAGGTAGATACTATACATAAAATAAACAAATAAGTGATTTATTATTATTATTATTATTATTATTATTATTATTATTATTATTATTATTATTATTATTTTGCTGAAAAACTGTTTTAGGGGCAAAAGCCCTCACCCAAAATTTGAAAGTGGGCGCTCGAAAGGCAAAAACAAGTGGACCAAAGTGAACGAAATTGTGAACAGATATTGCGGACATAAAATTAGGGAATACGTGTTTTGTATTTTCCTGGAAAAAAACTGTTAGGTGGGGCACAGATCCCTCCAAACCTTTGATCATGAAATATCAAAAGTGCTAATAACAGTATGTCAGAAGTGCCTAAATTTACATGAAGAATTGGAACAAAACTTTGTGTTAGGACAATAAGCAAAAAATAAACAAATTCGGCTTTTCATTTCCTGCGAAAAAACTGTTTTAGAGGACAAAAGGTCCCCCCCATGAATTTTGATACCGAACTGAATGAAATTGTTCACAAATGTTGTAGAGGTAAGATGAGGAAATACGTGCTTCGTATTTTCCTGAAAAGAGAAAAAAAACGTTTTGAGTGGACCGAGGCGTTGAGTGTCGGAAGGATTAGACCGAAGCGAATGAAGTTGTCTGTAGATATTGGATATGAAAAATAAAGCCTCTCGTGTTTCACAAGTGTCTCCATCAGATTTCTTCAAATTTGGCAGATCAACAACAAGCACAAACAGTATAGCGTATTTTGTAGTATTTCACGAGGCAACTTTAACCCTTACAATGTTTTTCCGCATAAACAAAAACACGTGCCGATTAATTTCCTGTTTGCTGTTGATGTGCCAAAATTGATAGGGACATATTTAAAACACGAAAGTCCTTATTTTACATACAGTCTATGCAATATCTACACACAATTTCATTTGCTTCGGTCCACTCCTTCCTGCACTTTTACGGTAATATTAAGTTTTTTTTTTTGGAGGGGCTCTAGGCCCCAACACTGTTTTTTCATACAAATTAAAATGCATTTCATTTATTGTTTTGCAAATTGTCCCTATACGAAGTTTCGTTGCAATTCTCCATACTCTTTAGGAACTTCTGACGTATACATACTTATTTGCTTTTTTGATATTTCCTAATCAACAGCTTAGAAGGTCCGAGCCCCACTCAATCGCTTTTTTCCAGGAAAATACGAAATACAATTACCTCAATTTACGTCTAGAATATCTGTGCACGATTTCAAAATTTTGGGTGGGGAATTCTGCTCCCTAAAACCAATTTTTCGCAGAAAATAAACCAGTTTTTTTTTGTTTTGTTTTGCGTATTGTCCCTACACAATGTGTCGTTCCAATTCTTCATGTCCTTTAAGCACTTCCGACATACTGTTATTAGCACTTTTGATATTTCACGATCAAAGTTTTGGAGGGGTCTGTGTCCCACCGAAAAGTTTTTCTTTTTTTCAGGAAAATACGGAACCCATATTCCCTCATTTTTCGTCTACATATCTGTGCACAATTTCATTCATTTCGGTTCACTTCTTCTTGCCTTTCGGGCGTCAACTTTCATCATTTTGGATGGGGGATTTTGTCCCATAAAACAGGCATTCGTTTAGTTTTTGCGTATTGTCCATACACAAAGTGTCATCGGAATTCTTCGTCCTTTACACACATCAGACATATTGTTACTAGCACTTTTGATATTTCATGATCAAAGGTTTGGAGGGGTCTGCGTCCCACCTAACCGTTTTTTTTTTCAGGAAAATACAAAACACGTATTCCTTCATTTTACGTCTGCCATATCTGTGCACAATTTCGTACACTTTGGTCCACTTGTTTTTGTCTTTCGGGCGTCAACTTTCAAAATTTTGGGTGAGTGCTTTTGCCCCCGTAAAACAGTTTTTCCGCAGAAAATAAAAAACATGTATTCGTTTATTTTATGTGTAGTATCTGCCTGTAAAATTTTATCAAAATCGGAATGTTACACTTGGGAAGTGTTACTTGTAAGAATATACCGTAATGCCATTGATACCAGGTGGAATTAAAGAACACTTTTAAATGGGATTACAATTTCGTTTCCGGTCTGTTTATAACATTACTGTATTAGAACGATACACTCATTGCCATTTGCTATTTTTGTTATGTGATATACGTAGCAAACAGTTTTCCTTACATGTCTCTAGAAAATATTTTTTGATTTCGTGTGAGTTAGAATTAAGTTTGACCGGTTCATAAATGACAAGTAAGAAACGTTTAAGAGAAATACAGAACTGTTGCATTATTATTATTATTATTATTATTATTATTATTATTATTGATATTTTTGAAACATTAGAATTACGTGCTTACGAGGATTCGTGTCGGGTCCCCTCCGAAAAGAAAAGCTAAGATGTCACGTTTGATACTAAGATGTCTGTTTCTGACTATATATATTTTTCATACTTTATTGGAGACATTTTTTTTTTCAAGAAAAGAGGATGATAAAGGAAGCTATACAACACCATAAACTGAAAGCAATCGGAATTACTAATAGTACACTAATTCTAAATAAATACGTCATCAGAGGAAACAAAAAGTTATTTCCTAATTGTATTGTTTCAGTTTTATTAACATAAAAAAATATACACTTTCTACAATGTTTTGTAAAGAAAAAAAATTGAACAGGACCGGATGGGATTCGATCTGGTGTCAAAACAGTATAAGAATTACTAGTCCGTCACTCTACCCACTTGACTACACAGATTTTCTTTTGTTGCCTATCTTTTTCTTAAGAAATAAATGCTCATGGCTATAGAGCATGTCACTTCCAAACTTAAGACAACAGTTTTTTCTCTTTGTTTATATATTTCCGTATAACATCTTGCTTACAGAAGCTAATTTACATCTGGCAGACAATTTACACCCTAGATTTAAGCCAATAAATGCAATATTTTACTCCAATTTCCAGTTCCTTGATTCAGCTAATCTTGTTATTCCCTCTGCAATCGTGCTGTGCTACTCCAAAAATTCCCTCGAAAACATTATTGCCAGTATACACAAAACCGAACATAATTTTCTTTTTTGCTTATATTTTTTATTATTTTATTATATTTTTTGGAAATATCTCCTTAGATGGATTGCTTTCTATTATCTCCACTTACTAATAACTAAATTTTACCCATAAACATGTGGAAAATGAAATAATTGCGAAAAATCGTGAGTTACAGTATACGCGCAATATTTTTTGCGCATGGGAGTACATTTTAACCGGCCGCCAGTTTGCATAGTTTAATTTTAGAGAGTCGAGACTTGTTCCATCTTCTTTCATATCGCAACAGTTTTCAACGATCTGCTACTTGACCTCCCTTGCCATTTGAAAATTTTGAGTACGACCCCGTCTGAGACCCTGTGGAGAACCCTGGGACAAATATTTTTACTTTCAATCATTGCACTATTGAAATGATGACACACGTATTTTCCTGTTTTGACATCTGGTGTCACCATTTCAGATTTATACTGGTGATCATAGACTTTACAATGACGTTTTTGCTGACATTTTGACCGGCCACCATTTTGCACAGGGTAATTTTAGAAAGTCGAGACTTGTTCCGTCTTCTTTCATTTCTCAACACGTTTCCAGTGATATGCTACTTGACTCCCTTATAATTTGCAATTTTTGAGTTGGACCCCACCCGGAATCCTGCGGGTGGCCCTGGGACAACACTTTTTGCTTTGATACGTTGTACTTTTAAAATGATCAAATACGTGCTTTCCTGTTTTGGCATCTGTCTCACCGTTTGCGATTCTAGAGGTGGAAACGGATTTTTTGGACACCCTGCATATACATATAACTCGCGCAGTATATGCATTTGGAAAATTTTTATTACAGTTTCGTAACAGGAGTCATTAGTTCTTTCGATTGGTGTATAAGCCATCTTCCACTTCGATATATAATCTCCCTCTCTTCCCTTGTTAGTCTTGCAGATATGGGGTGATATCAATAAAACGGAGAAGTTACTCATTACGCCCAATTTTGAAGTAGTTACTCGCATTGGTATCAATAAAAAGAGAACTGAGCACTAGTCGTATCGGCTGACCTCGAAGAAGCCCCGCCCTTTTGAAGTAACCACACCTCTATTCTCGAGCCGAGTAACTACTCCGCGTTTGATATCAATAAAAATCAAAGACTATTCTGTGATGCTAGTAACTTCTCCAAATTTGTGGAGCAAGCTAAATAGGGGACTCCGTGCGAAATATGGCAGAGTATATGATTGTTTTGCTATGTAGCAAAATTTATAAATTGCACAGAAATGTTGCAAATGGAGATTACAAAGAAACATAGGTTCATGAAAGAAAATGTAGAGTAGTTAGCACAACATTTTTTAGGAGAATCAACGGAAATTTGGGGTGATGCACTACGTAATGATGAAAAGATGCGGGTTTTCTTGCTTTACGTGAGTGATCCGGGATTCCAGGTCTGAATGTCAGGGGATTCTGTTGTGTCTCAAAGTACTGTGTCTGTGACTACTACAAGTGTAATGGATGCGATTATTGAAAAATCTGAAATTTGATTGTTTCCGGAGATGTGTGTAATATTCAAACAGCAAAGGCAGAGTGGCAAGAACAATATACATTTCCGGGTGCTATCGGAGCACTTGACTATAAACACCTGGCAATAAAGAAACCTAGTATTTTGGAGACGAATACGCTAATAGGAAGAGCTCCTTCGTGGCTAAGCGGATAGCGTACATGCCTTTGGCATGAGAGGCACACGTTCGATTCCCAGCGGGAGCTCATATGGTTCGAATTTCAAGTTAATCAGTGGGTCCCGTCTCATATAGCCTCGCTACTGAAAAGGACATTAAACTCAAAATCAACTCAACTCAACGCTGATAGGAAGGGTGTATACATGAGAATGTATATTTTTTTATGCCAAGGTGAAAGGGGACACGTATGGTGTGGAACAGAGATGTTCACCCTCGCGAGAGTGGCCCTCTCGAGGGCATCCTCACCCTCAAGTTCCCTCGCCCACAGTGACGCGAGGGCGAGGACAAGTTTTGGCCGCGAGGGCGAGGGAGCGCGAGGGCGAGGACAAGTTTTGGCCGCGAGGGCGAGGACAAGCTTCGATGGCGGGGCTGAGGGTGCGCGAGGGCGAGGACAAGTTTTGGCCGCGAGGGCGAGGGTGCTCGAGGGCGAGGATAAGCTTCGATGGCGAGGGTAAGGGTGCACGAGGGCGAGGAAAAGCTTCGACGAAGAAGGTGAGGGTGCGCGAGGGCGAGGACAAGTTTCGGCAGCGAGGGCGAGGGTGCGCGAGGACGAGGACAAGCTTCGATGGCGAGGGTGAGGGTGCGCGAGGGCGAGGAAAAGCTTCGACGAAGAGGGCGAGGGTGCGCGAGAGCGAGGACAAGTTTCGGCAGCGAGGGTGAGGATGCGCGAGGGAGAGGACAAGCTTCGATGGCGGGGGTAAGGGTGCGCGAGGGCGAGGAAAAGCTTCGATGGCGAGGGTGAGGGTGCGCGAGGGCGAGGAAAAGCTTCGACGAAGAGGGCGAGGGTGCGCGAGAGCGAGGACAAGTTTCGGCAGCGAGGGTGAGGATGCGCGAGGGAGAGGACAAGCTTCGATGGCGGGGGTAAGGGTGCGCGAGGGCGAGGAAAAGCTTCGACGAAGAGAGCGAGGGTGAACGAGGGTGAGGGCCAAGTGTTACTGCGGGAGTGAGGGTGCACGATGGCTAGAGACAACTTCCTTCAGGAGAACGAGGGCACGCGAGGGAGGAGGACAAGCTTCCTTAAAAGAAACTGTTTTGGAGTTTGCTGTTTGACCTCTTTTGGAGAGAGGCAAAATTTAAAATATCATCTGCCATGTCCCCTAGATGAAAGTTAGTGTCATAGCAAGGTTATACATTAATCGTATTTTTCCTTTCAATTAATTGCAGTAGACAATTTCTCGTGTGTACTTACATAATTATTAAAAATAATAATGCAAATAAGAATAATATTTGATTTTTCCCATGAAAGTTTCCGGGTAGAAATAGCGCTACGTTAAGAAGAAAGTGTGCCTCATTGTTGCCCTCCCTGTGCTGGAGACGTTTTAGATAAGAAGTGTCTACTACATTGTCATGTTTAAAGAGTGTTGGTAGACAGACAGACAGTCACTCACGTCATTCAGCAGTAAATGACAAGAGCGCTGATATCTGAACAAACACAATCAATGAGAGAACCATCAGAATGCAGTAGATCAGATGGAAAAAGACTTGATGGAATGACTTTGGTTCATAGATGGCCATTTTGCTCTGGACTCTCTCGGACTCGGGCTCATTTTTTTCAACTGGGCTCTCGCTCATTTATTCCTTTGGGAATCGTGCTCGGGCTCACTTCCCTCAGTTGGACTCGCGCTGACTTATATTATTGGCGCTCGGGGTAGCGCTTAATTATTGAACCCGAGAACGGTTGAGCGCGAATGCCGAGCTAGCGAGCGTTGGGCTCGTGAGTTTGGATGCCCATGAAATGGGCTGAATTAATAGCATACATCCTCCTCCAATGTCCACCACTGATGAAGTTGTTACAATTAATCGGAATTTTTAACTTTTCATAGTTTTGTGACAGCCCAAACTATTATCTGAATCGATATTTGTTAAAATAATGTCAGTCACTATTGTATCGATTTTCATTGTTTCTGCTTTTATAATCTACGTGGGTAGAGCTATCATTTAGTTACAAAATAAATATGTTTTTTCTTGTCCTTAAAGAGAAATATCTGACACGTTAATACTGAAATTTTGTTAAAAGAGCTGGTTTAACAAAATAAATTTAATAAGTTCCACAAGACATAAGTTGTTTATGCAGCCGAAATTCGCAACTGTTGACTGATTGCCGTTTAGTGTCCTCTTTCGTCGGCGAGGCTATATGAGAAGTGGACCTATAGGTTTAACGCGGAATTCGATCCACTGTCGTTCAATATTCTCCCACTCGGAATTGTCTCCAGGACCCCATGCACCAAAGGTTCGCGTGCAAGCCAGTAAGATAGGGTTAGTATGTTGTGTTGTTCAATGATTTTTATTAGGAATAAAATACGTTACAGGATGCTATACTGATTGTAAATATTATAGTGCAAGATTTGAACGATTGTGTGGTAAAAGGAGAAATATAAATTTGGACAAATTAAAAAAAAAAAAAGCCTGAAAATAACTGTAGGATATATGAAACATATAAAACTTAGGAAAAGCCACTTCAGCAAAACGAGCAGGATTTTGTTGTGGGTAAACAGTTTAATCATATTATTATTAATTTCGCACAAATGTGCCACACATCATAGCATTGGCGGCGATTAGGGGGGCAAAGGGGGACAGTTACCCCCCTCCACTCTTTTGAAATGACTCATTAATGTCGCTATATAGTTTCATTTGGAAATATAAAGTTTTTGTATGTATTAAGGTTCATAGAATGAAAATGGTGCCATAAAATATTTGCCGTTCCGTGAGTACGTATTAGTTGTCTTCCCGTGCAGTTAAGAAAGCTATAGGAGTTGCGTATTAATTGCCACGAAAAATGGCTCAAAAATTAACCTATCCGAGTGTACGTTCATATTCATTTCTTCTTACAAGGGCTTGATATGTTAGTCAGCCGCTTTGGAACTAATTGAGATAACATTTCGCAGAAAAAGAAGTCCTTCATAAGCAGTGTTTCTTTCAGAAACAATGTTCTGGAGGGGGTGGGGGGCACACTTAGTATTCCGGGGCGGCACTGCAGGTACTATTCTATTCATTATTATATTATAGACGTATTATGTTGGTCTCCTTCGGGGGGAGGCTCTCAGAGCTTCGGGGGGCAGTATCCCCCAAAAAAAACATGTCTGGAAGAAACACTCTTCACAATTTATTCTGTAATTGCACAAAAATCGACAGTTCCTGAAATGTATTTTCTTCTTTCTAATACAGCGTTTCCCAACCGGTGTGCCGCGGCACACTAGTGTGCCGTGAATGGACCGCTGGTGTGCCGCGAGGAATCGAAACAAAATTATTAATTTTATATCAATCAAATTGCAGAACGTAGAGGAAAATGTATATTTGTATTTCACATTACTATGAACCTCTACTATGAATCTACAATTTTAAGTTTCATACCGGGTTACTGTTCTGTACATTTCTAACGTTGAAAAAAGTATTTGTTATCATTGTTATGACCATTATTGCTTCTTTATTGTTGTAGACTATTTTGTAACTTGAAAATTTAAAATATCAAAAGAGATTTGTTTGTTTGTTCGTTATTTAGTGAAGGTTCGATAGAGTTTTGAAAAAGAAAGCGTATTTTTTAAAAACCTGAGTCCAATATTTCATTGCAATTGTTTTCTATTTTTAAATTTGAATGAAAAATAAGCATAATTATTTACCACGGGGAAAAAACAGTGAAAGAGCTTTCTTCCCTGTGAGAAGGAGATCAATAATCACAGAAAAAATACCACTGCGTTTTATATTTACAAATAATAATATCTATAAGTGTGCCGTGAGAATCCCGTAGTGTGCCGCAAGTTGAAAAAGGTTGGGAAACGCTGTTCTAATAGTAAGGAATATTTGATTTGATTTTTTTAAATATCCCTTCAGCAGTGAGACTATATGAGACGTGAACCTATCGATTAACGTAGAATACGAACCACATGAGCTCCCGCCAGGAATCGAACCCGGGCCTCCCACGTCAAAGTTGCGGCATTGTTTTGCAGTGTAATATACGAGTTCAGGGGTGTACATATACAATTTTGTATATACAATTAAATTTAGTGAATTCAACATAATTCTAGGTTTTAGGATTATTTGGGATAACTGGAGTGTGGAGTGATTCTAAGTATTGTTGAAATGAAATGAAATGAAATCTTTAAGTTTAACGTCCCATGATTATGCCGGTTAGGACGGACTTCTGGTGGGGGTGGTGGGTTGTAATACTTCTACTTAGAGCTACTTTTAAGAGCTCCAAATTCTGGGATGCATTTTATTTGTGTATATAAAACAAAGAAGTTTCCTCTTCCGGGGGGGAGCGGCCCCTGGATCCGCCACTGACGATAAGGAAATAATTCAACAAATAGGTTGAATAATTTTCTTTTTTATTCTTTGCATAAAAAATACAAAAAAAAATCGCAATATTGAAATAAGTGCATTGAATTAAGTTACCCGACACTGTGAATTGATGCTCTGATCCTCACGAAGAAGGCCCTCTCGAGGCCTCCTCACCCTCAATTACCCTCGCCCTCAATATGAGGGCGAGGGTGCGCGAGGGCGAGGAAAAGTTTTGAGCACGAAGGCGAGGGCGAGCGAGGATAATGAACAACACCTATCGCAAGGGCGAGGGTGCGCGAGGGCGAGGACAAGCTTCGATGGCGAGGGTGAGGGTGCGCGAGGGCGAGGAAAAGCTTCGACGAAAAGGGCGAGGGTGTGCGAGGGCGAGGAGAAGCTTCGACAGCGAGGGTGAGGGTGCGCGAGGGCGAGGACAAGCTTCGACGGCGAGGGCGAGGGTGCGCGAGGGCGAGGACAAGCTTCGACGGCGAGGGCGATGGACAATTCCATTCGCGAGGGCGAGGGTGAGTGAGGTCGAAGTAAAATGAACATCTATGGTGTGGAAAACGCAATCAGATGGACGTGCTTTACGACGTGACTGGCTGGACTATTTAAAAAAGGAAATAAAGGGACCAAGTGTCTGATTTCGTTCTTGAAGCCAAACAATCTTGGACAAGACCTTGGACAACACGTGATATGCACTTGTCGTGCTAATCTTGATATTGGTGAATTCCAATCAACATCCATCAGTTCCAAGAGGTTCGTTCCCGTGGTTTCAGTATTACTTTCTTGTTTCCCGTTTTCTTTTTCAAATTAGTTTTTTTTTTCTTTTTAATGCTCGCTCGGATATTAAAGATTCTCTTTTGGATTTGTGTCTCATTTGTAGATGTATTTGATATTTCGTTGCATTTCACTGTAATTGCCTTCAAAGCTTCGGCTTTCCTTCGTTTACTTTCTGGTAACTGTGACTTTGAAAGTACCACTGGAACTTTTATAATATCCACAAATGCACTTTAATTGAAACTGTCGTTGCTACTTGTCCCTTCCATGGCGTTTAGGATACTGCGCCAGAAGTTACCCACAACGAAATGACTACCCAACAGATGGGAGAAATGAGTAACTACTTCTTTTATTGATACGACTCAGTGCTACGTGCAGAGGAAGCGCGAGTAAACGTTCATAAATCTGGAGCAGACTAGACCTGAGTAGTGGCTTGTTTTATTGATACGAAATTGAGGGAGATTACTCCAGGTGTAGTTACTCCGATTCTCGAGCAGGACTTCTCAGGAGTAGTTACTCTTTTTTATTGATATCACCCATGGTCTTGGTCTTGCATGCAAGACTTGCAACAACTGCAAGACCAAGACTCTTGCGCTCATCACTACAATAAACTGCTTTCTGGTGGAAATCCTAGAAAACCTTCAATAAGCAATACCACTCATGCAGGGTCAGTCGTATGGCCAAGAATTGTATGCGAAAGATCTTTCCTAGTTCTCTTTTCTCTGGGCCTTGCATCTTTCCCGACAATTTCATAGCTAACAAAACAAACATTTCCCATTTAGGAAAATATCTAAACATCTTTGGCATATTATTCATCCGGGATTCACCCGGGATTCCGGGTTGATGCAGTGCAAAATAGAGAATTTTATATTATTTAACAGAAAAAAATTTCTTCTTTATTCCTCCCAGTAATTTAAATACGTACTAAGTAGAGTATTTTCATATTGAATTTTACGTATGTACGCTTATACATAATGCATTTACTGTATATTACTGCATACAGTTACCGTTGTGAGAAACAATTTCTGTAACTTCTCAGTAACGGACAAAAGTTCATGTCCCATTGGTGTCCGTTATTCAGAGATTTCACTCTATTAGCGCAGGTTACTTTACCACAAAAACAATTTCATAATGTTCATGAATGTAATATAAAAATAGTCAAGTCAGATTTAATAAATTTAGCTATCATCTTGAAGTCAGGTTCCAACAAACAATATTTAAGCAATTCATTTTTCATACATAGGTATATTTCAGTTTTGTGTACTTCATGCCAGTTTTTTGGCACCCCGTGCAAGTATATATGTTGTACGTATCGTAGAGCCGGCCGTGGCTACAGTCAGCCAAGGAAAGAGCAAAACCACATAATCTTTTCTCGTGATTATTTCCTTTTAGTGTTTGTTAGCTATACTGGACTTCGTTCGGTATTTTTGATATTGCGGTACATCGATATTTTTTGGTGTTCACAAAGCACGGAAAGTTGGTTTAAACCTCAGTATCGAACACCTTTAGGTTGTGCACACTACCAGTCTCCTTAAAATCGGTGTACTAACGACGTTGCCACTACGTTGTGCGTGATAGACGTCCTGTCATTATGTGTGCGATGAAATTCCTCTGTTGTGTTTCTATAATTATTACTGCCAGCTAGAAGAATCATCTTCAGCCTTTCATTCTATGCCAGAATCATCCTTGATTCATTCGATCTGAAACGAGACAAAATTTTGTATGTAACCTGACTTTTGGCTCACCTTGTATAATTGTGTAATTAATCCAATGTTTTAAAGGTTCCAGTTCTCTATAAAAATTATGTTGCATATTCTTTGTAGCTTGATGAGTAGTTTGTGTAGTATGACACCATACACAGGAAACATATAGAGATAATATTTGTTATTCTAATGCAGCCAAGCTGGTAGTGATTAGTTAATTCCAAAATTATATGGTTTAAACGTGATAGTTTTATTTTGTACTTTCAGTTAAAAAAACAAATACAGTAATTTCCTTGGATTGATATGCAAATACTATAACCTGTTCTCTTTGTTTATTTACAGTACCAAGGTGATGAGAAGCGTGATACAGACATTCCCACTTACTTAGAAGCAAAACTGTTCTGTACAACGTTTGGAAAGTTCCTGTGGGTTTGTCTTCAACCCCTCTTCTACGCCCTTCGCCCGGTTATTACGTATCCAAAGGAACCCACTACATTGGAGATCATCAACACTATAGTGCAGTTAATATTTGATGCTTTTATTTGGTACTTTCTAGGTATGAACCTAGTTATAACTTAATTTTAGTTCTATATAGAAATGCGAAGTCGAAAATGCGTTCCTATTGCTAGCTTTTCTTTTGCCACCAACTTCGGAATAAATTGACCAATTAGGATGCGGTTTTCTGTAACATACAATATAATGTTTATATTGCTTTTACATTAAAAATACTTAATCCTAGTTGGTTTAATTTAACCTTAATTAGTCCGAAAAATATACTGTATTCGCGGAACTAAACTTCATTATACGTTTATTAATAATATAAATATTCAGGTACGCTTATAACCCCATGGGCCTTATATTGCTGCTGGAAATGAAAATTTCATTAAAATTATAAAATATATTACTAAAGACATTTCAGTATTTCGTAAGGCACAGAACAGTTTTTTGAAGGAAAAGTTAATTCTGACAGCCAAAATCCACTAGAATAAATCCATTTTTTGCTATTTTATAATGGATATCAGAAAATGATGACAGTTCTCAGAATTTGTAATCAACCAAAATTTTAAGCATATAGAATTATTTTCTAAAATACTTAAATTATTGTAAAATATCACAATATTGCGAGCGGTGATAATATTCAATGAGATAGAGTAAAAAGGCTACTACTCACCGCAAAAAAATATGTTGCAGAATTTTCTTCTACACGCAACATGTAGCGCTTTCGGAAGATGCTACTTCCTTCTTCGGACTGTTAGACTCATAAAGGATGGAGGAAGGGTTAAAAAATGGTTAAAAGGTTAAACTATGTAAAAAAAAATCTGTCAAACATTAAATCACACGGGAATCGACATTCACTGAAAAAAAAAAAAAAAAAAACAGTGAACAGCAATGTACAATGTCAGTAAGTGTCTATTCCCGTGTGATCTAATGTTTGACAGAAGATTTGTTTTTTTTCTTACATATCTTACCCTTTTAACAATTTTTTTACCCTTTACCAATTTTAAAATAATTACAGGCCATTTTTTTTTTCGTTTGCTTTCAGAATTTTCTCAGAAAGAATTACGGAATAAGAAAGAATTGCCATTGGAATTTTGTAAGAAGTTACTATCTAGCTTACGTCAATGCCATTTCAGTTAATTTGAAATACAAAATTTGATTCAAAATTTACTGTGTGTAAAATTCGCATATAAGTTTATTTTTGTGTGTAAATTTAAACGTTTTCAAGACCTTATTGTTTCATATTTCAATTTTAAATTAAGTAAAGTGACTGAAGACAGATTTTGCTGTAGAATTCAATGTCAACATTCGATTAAAAGTACATTATTAAAAATTTTAACAATAATTATTATGAATTGTGCAGGTAGTCGGCATTGACAACATAAATGGGAGGCTTTAAATTGCTTTAACTGCACATGTTAATAACTAAATAATTATTAGGAAAACTTATTGCAACTTCACTCTGCATGTCTAAACTCCGTAGTCCTGTCCGAGTTATGCAATAGCTATTAACTAGAGGTTAAAATAGAACGAGTTCAATTTCACTATTGGTTTGGTTCTGTGGTTTTAAAAGAAGTTGGACTTGCATTCAATACCAAACTATAACCGATTTATCCTGTTAATTATATTGGTTAAATAAAAACTGCTTGGTACTAAAACATCAAAGCACTGCAAAACTTATTAAAGCACTTAATTTATCAGTTATATTAAAGTGGCTGAATAAAATTTGAAAATAGTGAATGAATTTCTGTTGCATTTTAGAAAGCTTAAGTCTATTTGGTCTTCATTCTCAGAAATAGTTTGTAACCCTACACAATGTTTGCTTTCTCTTTCATTTGCCGTGGGGGTTACACGTCTGTAAACGGAACAGTGTCCACTTAAACACATGGGATTTAATTAAGAAAATAAATTTTACATTTTGTTTAGTCCTAACAAGTTAATTTAGCCGACATAAATGGAACTAACCGAAAATCTATAAAAATGCACCTTTTAATATAGTGGAAACTAACTAATTTACTAAACATGTATACAATGCGTCCTCAATGAGTGTAACGTGAGCTGAAGATGTTTAAATTGCCTCTCCAGCAGAATTTGCTCGGTGATGCTTGTCCTGTTGTTCGGACTACACTTCATTTGTGTCCGTTGAATTGTTTTAGTATTTCTATTTACTTCGTATAAAATAAGAAGTTATACAACGGAATTCAACTTTTAGGAGTCAGCCGTTAGAAAATTTTTAGGTATAGAGGAATAAGTTATAATGATTTCACAATAACTTGGTTACCTCTTGGGATGAGTTGTATAGATCACTGTATAGCATGAAACCAACTTGCTTTCTGCGTACAACATAAAATTCCCTTTGAAATTCTATTTAAAAGTTAAAACTGGGCTACTTTCCAGCATACACCTTACAATTTTCATTTCAGCTTCTGCATCATTGACAGTTCCTCTGAAGTAACATAATAGTAAATTCATACGCTGCAGACGAAAGAGTTTTAAAAATTGCGTACTGCCTCATGGCAGAATATGTGTATTGTTAAATAATAGTTGGAGCGAGCGGAGCAATCCTCTACTATTCGACTCAACCGAAACTTGTGTGTCTGTTGTACGATAACTACCGTAAAATTTAATCGATTTTAATGAAACTGGGTGTGTGCCTTCTTTCTAGTCTTTTGAAAGAACCTTGTTGTTATGGGGTTGCAATCCATCGAGAAAAAAGATAAAAATTCACCCCATATAAAGTTCATATGTATACATAGAAAACAGTTTTCCGGTAAAAACTACATAAAAATTATTCGATTTTGATAAAACATAGTGTATTTAAACTATAAAACTGCTGTATCGCCGAAACTAGACACTTCTCAAAAAAGTGCAAGATAAGCTTTTCTCTTTTTTTGATGTGAAGAACATATGTGCGAAGTTTGTCGGATTTCTTCATTCTACTCTTTATCTGACATAGAAAATATTTTTAGACTTGAGATGGGCGAAACACTTAGAAGCCTGAAATTTATAAGTATCGAAACTTTGACTTAATGGTGGATTGATCGCAAGCAACAGTAGTAATAATGACATAGTCTGGCTATAAATGCTATTACAAAGTTCCAGAGGCTCCAAGACCGTTCGTTGGGAGGAGAATGAACGAACCTGGCTGTGGACTCGTTACAAGTGTTGCTTTAGAAAGGGATATACTTAACTCGTACATATAGAATGGAATGAGGTGATTACGAAAACCGGTAGCAGTAGTAGCGCTGCAAGTTGGAAAACTAGCGAGTGAAATTTCCAGCATTCTTAAAAATCTAGTCATTTTTTGGGTACCACATAATCCAGTGGTTCCTTGGTACTGGATCCGTTCAGGATCATCCGAGAAAGGCCACCCACGAAATGCAAGGACCCAGAAGCTGTAAAAGCAGTAGCGATACGTATTAGGAGAAATCCCCTATTGAAATAGGCAGTGATATGAACAACTCCAAGCGAACGATATCAGACAACTCAGGACAATCTTGGTCTTCGAGTTTACCGATGCCCAACAGGACACTTTCTGACGTTGAAGGCGCAAAGTACGCTTGAATGTTAACGCCTATTCCAGTGGTCATGAACAGAAAAATTCTCTTCACCGATGAGAAACTATTCACCATCGAAACGAGTTTCAATCGCCAAAATAATGTGTATGTCTCATAATGTAAGGAAGCCTGGAGCAAGGTTGCTAAAATCCAGGCCATTATCTCGCATCAGTCATGTTGTGGTGGAGAGTAAGCTATGTTGACACCACACGCCTTCATTCCTTTGAGAAAAGTGTGAAAACCGAATTTCGGGTGTGCCAAACACTGGTGGAGCATATAGTGAAAAATTAGCCACCACCTTGTTTAGAACGTCCCAATGGACTTCTGGAGCATAATGTTCATTGATGACTGGCTCTCTATCAGCCTTCACATAATCCCTTGATTACAAACTGTAGGCAGTGCTTGAAGGGCCTGTAAAAAGAGCCACTCCACAATTGACACTTTGAAGCGCTCTATATTGGTTGCAGTAGCCTGCCACTTCGAGCCTGTGTGTACGTGCTAATCGCGTGCAATTTAAAATAAGATTGATGCACCCTCTTACCAGATCTTTATATACTTCACATCCTTTGTGCACATTAAATTACCTTTCACCATATTGCTGGTTTCCTTTTTTGCCTTTGTAACAGTATTTATGGCCAGATTGTAATGTTTGCTGTAAATAGAATGCCGGATAAGAGTCTGTGTAACTTGTATAGTATAGCTGAAACATAACGACAAGAACGGTCGACAGACTAAAATTGATGGAGAAAGAAGGTAGTGTAATTTTGGGTATTCTCTCTGGTACTCTTTAGCTTTGCTAAGAAGGTACTCGTGTGTAATTAAGTTATTGATTTTAATATTCATTAATAGATATATGTCGAAGTGACTACAGCTGGCATATTGTAATAATTCCAAAATATTTATATATTCCATAGGTGGGAAGGCTTTGGTATATCTGATAGCTGGCTCTCTACTTGCAATGGGATTGCACCCTGTGGCAGGGCATTTTATATCTGAACATTATATGTTCCGAAAGGGTTTTGAAACTTACTCATACTATGGACCACTAAATTGGATTACTTTCAATGTTGGCTATCATAATGAACATCACGATTTTCCTGCTGTGCCCGGATCTCTACTTCCAGAGGTAAGTCTTAAACATGCTACTTAGTTTTCTGATAGTGCTTTATAAGCCATGTTATAGTTTATTTAGACATATACACTTTTATTTTCATGATGCAGTCTCTCTTATTTCATTTCTAGCAAATACTCTTGAATGTTTCGGCGATCAATATTTTGTGCTCTCCCCTGTAATTTCTTTTTCCGTGGTGAATTTTACAACAGAACAACTAAGTAATTCTATAAATGAGAAGACTATACATGTTAGAACAATTAAGATACATGTTTTCAAACCTAAACATACACATTGTTTACGATAGTGTTGGGCAAATTTCAGTTAATTAACAATTAATCTGTAAATTTAATTGCAAGTGGCCATTAATCAATGAGAATCGACTGCAATTAATCAATTAAAAGTAATTGCTGTGGAAATTGTAGTCAGGTTCAGTCATTCAATGGCAATTGAATGTAATTGACAATTAATTCAATTACAATTAATTTCCACAGCAATTATTTTCAACTGATTGATTAATTGCAATTGATTTTCATTTATTAATGGCCAACGCTATAGTTGCGTATATATTGCATCGTACAGCTGTTTTTAAACATATATATAAATGAAGTATAAAACTGTTTGATGTTTAACTTCTTCTACACTGCTAGACCGATTTTGATTATTTTGGTACATGAGTGAATACTGACCAAACTTAGGTTTTATTATATTAGTTTTCTGGAATGGCTTATCTTAAGAAGAGTAGAGCTATTCAAGCATTTATGCCAAAACTACAGTATCTCACAAGCCTTTCAAGTTAGAAAGATGGACTTGGTTTATGTCATCATTAGAAATAAGGGAACCCATGTTCCAGTACTTTCGAAACCTCCCGTTTTAAAGGGCTGGGGGGGGGAGTGGCTTTCTAAATAAATAAAAATGATTGTAGCGATGTTTAGCGGCTAAAACCTCCTAGACTGCAATATGAATTTAATGACTTTTGGTACATAAGTGGATCGTGATCCAACTTAGGGTTTTATTACAATATCGACATGAGGGGAAAGAAGGCTTTGGCTGAAAAGTTATATATAAAAATAAATCAAAAGCGACTGATATAAGTGCTTAATTCATAGTTTTCGGAATCAGTGAGATGAATAGTGACACTGCCGATTCCATTTAACTCCAAATGCAGCCCCATCAGCATGAGAGGGAGAACGGGCGAGATTTATGAATGTTTAGCATTACGCTTTCATTGAAATGCGTATGTTAAGTGGGAAAGGGGTTAAAATACTTTCCATAAACCTATTTTTCCAGTGCGAAGAATGAGCATTTCGGATAGTAACGGCGTAAGAGCAGGCCCAATTTATATATTGTGCGCCCCTGTGCTCTAAATAATTTGCTGCCCCCTACACACAAACTTAGCCTCAAACAACAAAACCAACCGTGATTTTGCAAACAGACCATCTCTTGTTGAGTAGCAGTTTAGGTATTACTAGTTACAAAAGTTACAACGTAATTTTAAATGGCCTAATTCTCTCAATGATGATTATAATGTGATGTTCTGCCCGAAGGTAGGTGTTTGACCCAAAGGTTCCTGGACACTGTGAACCCATGGTAGTTTGCCATTGCTTTCCATGGAATGATAATGACGTTCTAAGAACAAGATCTACAGCTTAACTTGGGATTCAAACCACTTGTCCCTCCACTGGGAATCGAACCCGAAACCCCTTGATTACAAGACAACAAGCTTAACCACTCATCCATTGAGGACACATTCTCTCAATAATGGCATGTAATTTGTTCATGTAGGTTTTAATTTACTGTCCGGAGAAAACACATGGTGAAATTTTATGTTTACGTTCTAACAAAAAACGGAGCAACAAATTCAGTGTTCACGCGCTTTGCATATAAAGTTTATACTTGAAATTTCAGTATGATGTTCTTCAAACACTTCAAATGAATCAATAAGAGTTATGTGCTTTTTATTAATCCTTAATTAGCTGTTATATCATTTTTATATTTCATAATTTCACTTGAATTATGATTGAATTTCTTAAATATTTAACTTATCATTATAATAGTAAAATGCAGAATTAAAAAAATAGGCAGTGTTTTTGACATTGTTTATTTTGTGAACTTACCACGTAATTAAACATTATAGTGAGTTTAGTAAAAAACATTTTATAAAACATTATATGTAAAAAATTATATTAGTTTCCATAATGAGTGTGGATTCTTTCATGCTTTTAAGCTACTCGAACGAATAAGAGAAAGTCTTTCCAAAGTATTTGCAAATAAGCTTTTTCTCCTGTATGCATTTTCTTTCCTCATATTTTAGGTTACTCGAATAATAAAAAAACGTCCCAAAGTATTTGCAAAAAAATTGTTCTTTAGTCAAGGCGCTAATTTTTTTTTTTTTTTTTTTTTAATCGCTCAACCGGCGCTACATCTCAGGTTTCACACTACAGTTTGATAGAATAGGTTATATATGTAAGCACTCTAGGTAGTATGTCACGTCAAATTGTGGTATCACTCATTATATAGACGCCATTTTATGTTTTGATCATGTGACATCGGTTATATTCGGGAGTTGTTGGTAGGGTGGTCCGCAAAATAAAAGTAACAGTGATCGGAGGTCCACAAGACTTATTTTATTCCTTCTGATGTATACAAATAACTTACGAAACTTCAGTACAATTAAGTCATATTTACAGATCACTCCATTTTGCTTTTTTTGTTAGTTGTTGTCAAACCTTTCAGAACAAAATGTCAGTATTTGTATTCTCAAGTTACAAAACTCTTTCATCACTGGAACGGCAACATTTTACGATGAATTTCAACTAATCGAAGAATAAATTGCTTCTGTTCCTCGTCTTTCGTCAAGGCTTCATTATACTTTTGGATGGGACTTATAACTCTTTCAGCTACACCATCACCACAGCCACTGGTTTTAATAATTCACAAACTTTTTGGAAAAAAGGATTATCTCGACATCTAGTGATCATAATGAAAGCTACGAACTTACATCTATCCGGTTATTAGCACAGCTATTGTGTTAAATTACGTTGTAGTCTTGACACGTATAATGTAGTACACAGGAATGTAATATGGCGTATACTCATTACCCACCTAATATTTTTATAGTGCAGCATATATTTACCTTAAATTTACGAAGGAACGAGTATATACGGAGGTGAGCATACACTATATTTTCAAAACAGTCCAGCGTATACCTCCCAAAAATTCTAGTATTAGATCATAGGTAATACTACAAGAACAAAAAGGTTTAATAATGGAGTGACCTGTAAATATTGAGCAATAGGGCTGAAATTTTGCAGTTAAGTAACTTATGACTCGAGGAAAAAAAGAAGTCTTGTGGAGGATTATATTGAACAAGTTGATTTTTTTGCATTTAGTTTTGGACCACCCTAGTTGTTCGGTTAAAATGTGCATAACTCCGGTTAGAATGGAACGATTAAAATAATAATGACACCAAATGAGAGGTGATGAAATGCTCTACATAAGCATTATTACGCTTATCACTAGAGTTAAATCATCTTCCACCAGCGTCTTCACGATACTTATTTTGTGAGGGAGTGAGCTATTTTGTGCCTCTGTTACAAACCAAATTATTAGCTTGTGGTGACAATTGCTTTGAGATATCTCTGTCGTTACTTACAGTAAATCTAGGATGTTTTCCAAATCTCCTTAACAGTAAACCGTTTCTATTCAGATCAATTTGGGCTCTCTGAGATACTAAAAAGTCATTCCCTAACATATCTTGGGAAAAATTACTTAACACGCGAAAAGCACGATGAAATGTTCTCTCATTAATTTTGAAACGCACAATTGCTATCTTGTTTATCAAAAGAGAATTATGAGTAATTCCCTTTATTCGTGTGTCGATATTCAATATCTTAGCCTTAGGTGAAACTAAATCCTCTCTAATTATTAATATCTGTGAAGCAGAATCTATTACAGCATCAGCATTCTTATCTTCAATCATTAATGGCATTATGATCGTATTATTTCGTGTAGTAATGGAGGCTTTTACAACATGACCCTTATTTCCTAATACAGTGTTATCTCTAAATGTACTTCCCACATTTACAGACATTACGCGTTTAAAGACTATTTACGCAACAAACACGCATCTTCTGTGTGAAAACCATGACCACAAAAAGAGCAAATGGGATGTGTTTGTGTCTGATTCGAAAATTGTTGATAATTGTTTCCACACATGTGTTTGAAACTGATAATTATGAAAATTTTCTCTAGAATAAAATTCATTTCTCGTCTGGTCTCACGAAATCGACCTCTAAAATTCCCTCCTTGATTGTGATTCTGATTTCCTATATTTTGTCTGTAAAAATTATTCCCTTTTCCTTGAAAATTCTATCTGTTTTTGTTACCATTGTTTATGTTACTACTGTTAGTATTGTTTTAATCAGATTGCTGCTGACTAATCTGTAAAGTTAATTGCTTTAACCTTTTCTCTAACGATTGCAATTTATCGAAACTAATTGGACTTTGCGCCTGATTACTTTGTTTACTCTGCACTTTCGGTTCACTAGCCTCTTGTTTAACTAATTGTTGTAAACTTGGAGCACATTAAAATATTACAGCATAGTTCTCGGTGTTTGATAAGGCTATGAGGCTGTGGAAGAAAGCAAAGAAAATTTATGCGCTGGAATTATTCGTAACATACGGCCCCTTGAAATATTCGGTTCCAGGGCCCCGAAAGCGTTAATCTGCCCCCAGTCCATGTCCGATATAGCCTCGGTACTGAAAGGGTCACTAAACTCCAAACCAGACAACTAATGAACTTTGATTTCTCAGATGAGTGATCAACAGTACAAAGAAATTTGTATCTTGGACAAGTACTGATGGACTTCTTACTGTTTCTTCCATGACTTTTGCTGCAAGAAAGGAGTATGCATCAGCGACTAGTTCGTACACGTAACATCTAGCAATTTTAAAATAGCATTTTAGAAGATTTATGAACTTTGCTTTGTTCATGTAGTTTGAAGGTAAACCGTTTTAAGACATGGAAATTTTAACATCATCCATTAATTTCAACATTCGCCTCAATAGAAGGCAGAACTTTGTTCTTCGAGAGTGGGTCACATCTTTTGTCCTGGGTTCTGGATCGTACTCATCAGATATTATGCGAAATTTTCCATAATGATATACTACATTGAGATACGTCACATATTGCATCTGTATATTTCTCTAGATGGTTAGGCGTTGCCAAATAAATCTGCGCAACAAATTACCATTTTTAATTTTTTATGTCGAATTGGTTGTTATAGAAAAATAATTTATTATTTATAATATGAAGGCGGGATGATTTATTGGCCTTTCTAATTGAGATGTCGGTAAACAGTGATGATGGTAGTTGCTGTCCATTCATGAGACCAAAAAGTTTCTCGGATCTTCATCACTATGTACAATGCACCACATTCTTTGAAAATGTTGAATTACGTACAATATCTTAGTTGTGTACTTTGATAACCTTGTTCATGATAGCTAAAGACCTGATCACGTTCTTGCGCCAGCAATGAACTTCATTGAAAATTTTACCAAAATGTTTTTCAATTCAATGAAGTTCATTTCTCTCTCTCAAACTTGATTGCAGTTTATGGAGATGTTACTGGTAACTACACTGGAAATACAAACCAATTCAGCTGAAGATTTTTTGAAAGATTGGCGAGCATAAAGGCCCTAAAACAACTTGTGTGTAACTCTTTTTGAATTCACCAGGTATTATTTTTTTTTCTTCACAATGATGAAAGAAAGGTAGCTTGCAACCTGTTTTCAACAGATAGTGAGCTTCGTCATCAAATGGATGTCTTCAATCCTCCATTATCTATCCCCGATGCTGCAAGTAAAAATTCTTCCTGGTTTGGTATGTGATGTAAGAAGAAACAAACCTTGATACAGGATGATATAATTGTTTATGTGAAGATCGTTTCGAAGAGGGGAATCGGAGGGAATTTCGACTTACAGTATCTTCTCCAACATTAGGTGAAGTACATCAACATTCATTGTGTGTGTATATTTACAAGTGTAATAATGGAGACATGTTGAACTACCATCCATTGATGGGATTGGAAACTATGCAACAACAAACTTGTATCAGTTACAGCACTGGGAGCAACTGGTCCTGGAAGTTTTCTAAAGATAATAATATACAATTGTAGAATCATGTGAAAGAAATTGTGAGGGTAAAAGAAAGGGACTTGAGTGTTTATCTATGTGCGATCTATGCATATATTAATAGTCCAATGACAATTGAAGAACGTGGGTATGACAAGGCAAACTTGATAAATTAATATATGTTACTGGAATTGTATTCACGATAGCATTAAACTAAGTTCATCTGCACAACGTAAGCGTCTGAACTAAATATGAAACAGTAGTTTTGTATTATTCGATATTAAATATATTAATTTATCTATGCTAATTTATATAATTTATTATTAGTTTGCTTTCTTTTAATAAATAATTTTGGTTCACTGTAACCGAAACAGTTTTAACAAGTTTTAAAAAAAGATTTTGTTTCTCAAATCAAAGCCAGACGAGAACGATACCTTATCCTCCACAACATAAAATCAAATAGCTCTCTTTTTGCGGTAGAGAAATAAAACATACATCTGAAAGTGACTAGGAGCTACAATATTAATGCAAGAACACTTACTACAGGATGTCCAATATACAATGCAACCCGGAGTTTGGGATAGTAGAACTTTTGAACCTGAAGTGATACACGAATAATATAATGAAGCCTTGTTCATGCATATATTTTTAAACTAGGAAGCAACGATTGAAGTACACTAGGAACCACAGAGTGTTGCCAGATATAACCGAAGGTGTAAATCAATTTTTTTGCCAAACTTAAATTGACTCATAACTCATACGTATGGATGTTCTGTCATTAATTTTCAGTTTGCTTAGTTGGAGTAGCTTGGAAACTATTAAGAATTTTTCATTTCCACCGGTAACTAATCGGATGAGGCCTCTAAGGAGGAATTAGGGAAATCATAGTATTCATAAATTAACACTCTGAATTGGCAACTTTGCTGATGTTTCAGTGCATCAAAAGGTGTGTTAAGAATCTGTCTACATTATGCAATTCCTGAAAAACAAACTTTGAAATTATTATGAAAAAACGTTTACTTATATGCACCCGGCAACACTGCTACTATCAGAAATGAGTTACCAGCTCTACAGTGAATGCTGTGAGTGTCCCCTGTTTTGATTCAAACACTGGTACGCACGTTTCACCAGGCCAGCAACTTTACGAAGATTAGAAGTGTTAATGTTCTCATTGGTACTGCGAACTATGAGGCTCTGAGGCCGAGCCTACCCTGTTTTCTACCGTATAGTTTCTTCATCTTTGATTTCTCATAAAATAAGGTCAATGTTTCAACATTTCGGTTTTTCCGGTAAAAAAAATAGTAGGTTGGAAATACTTGGAGGCTCTTCCGTCTGAGCCTCACCAATTCGCTAGACAGGCTTGTGGGCTATACTGCTCAGGGTGCGAAGCTACTATCGCTGGGAATTGCACACATTCTTGGGAAGGTGTGAAGACCCGCCTCTGGGAGTTTTTAGTTTTAGCGTTGAAGACATCTTTCAATGCTAATATGTTATTAAATGATTTCTTTAACATAGAGTAAGAAGTTTGTGTAGAATTATGTATTTCTATTAGTGGTAACTTGGTTAATTTAGGTGTATGCTCTCAGGAATTATTCAGAGTAGCTGTTTCCCCCCCCCCCTCTCTCTCTCTCTCTCTCTCTCTCTCTCTCTCTCTCTCCATGAGGCCTGGTCCATAATAGCTTGTAGAATATAAATGTGATACATTAAACATATGTATAAATTTACCAAACGCTACCGTACAGGATAAAATAATATTTGTGTGTAATTGTACTTGAGTTTTCCATTTCATAGAATCAGTGAGGTATTTACGATTTTGTTTCTGCGGGCTTTGCTGGTTTCGGGAGAGGCTTTGCTAACTTCATTCCTGGAAATGTAAAAATTCTGCAATATATAAAACAGTAAGAAATTGAGATAAAAGTTCGGTGAATGCTTAAGTCCTGAAGCTACCCCCTGAATTGTGCCACTGCATAGGATACAGTACTAAATATCTCGCGTTGAAACAAATGAAGTTCCTTCTAAGCATTAACATTTCTAGTGAAGTAATTATCACGCGATGCATTAATATAATATAGTATTGTACTTACTTTAAAGTGGGAGATGCAAGTAACAAACGCTTATCCAAGAAATTTGACAGCTAATAGTATGAGTGCACTTTCATTTCCTCTCTCTCCATTTTCAAATATGCAGGAAATGAAAACAACAAGTGAAGAGGAAATTTCTCTTATCCTCTGTAAATCCCAGACAAAAGAAAATATCAACTTCACTTCAAAATATTTGTAGTGAAGCTAAATGGGAATATTACTTTTTCGGGCCTACCCTACTTGTGGGATTACGCTTCGCCACTGCTTGTAGACATCTTGCTTTAAATAGCCCCTTAGAAATGAATAGCAGTGTTGCCGGATGAATGTAAGTAAAAATTTTATCATGATAATTTCAAAGTTAGTTTTTCATTGTTTTCAGGAATTGCATAATGTAGACAAATTCTTAACACGCCTTTTGATGCACTGAAACATCAGCAGGGTTGCCACTTCAGAGTGTTAATTTATGAAAACTACTATTTCCCTAGTTCCCCCTTACAGAGGCCTCATCCGATTAGTTATCGGTGGAAATGAAAATTTATTTTTTCTGCACTATATTTTGCAAGCTACTCCAACTAAGCAAACTGAAAATTAATGACAGAACATCTATACGTATGACTTATGAGTCAATTTACATGTTTAGCAAAAAAATTTACTTACACCTTCGGTTATATCTGGCAACACTGTGTGGTTCCTAGTGTACTTCAATCGTTGCTTCCTAGTTTAAAAATATATGCATGAACAAGGTTTCAATTTGGTATAACCATTATTTGTGTATCACTTCAGGTTCAAAAGTTCTATCCAAACTCCGGGTTGCATTGTATATTGGACACCCTGTAGTACTCTTTAGTCAAGGAGATATTTACGTATAAACTTTAAAATTCAATACATGATTTAAAAAGTCTTTTTGCAGTTTGTGGAAATATTTTCTAAAGAAACGTTCGATTTACATGACGTATTTTTTTTATTTCACAAAATGCCCAAGCGTTTTTCTTTATCATCAAAACGAACTTTTTGGCTTCATTATGTGAAAAGTTATATGCATTAAAAGATTTTATTTTACCGTAAATTTTGTTGGTAGCCATATTGAAGATGATGTAGTTCGAAAAAAAAGCAACAAGATTGTTTGAGAACTTTTTTGTGAT
The DNA here is from genome assembly GCF_964235325.1 of Thermobia domestica. Classification (NCBI taxonomy): domain Eukaryota; kingdom Metazoa; phylum Arthropoda; class Insecta; order Zygentoma; family Lepismatidae; genus Thermobia; species Thermobia domestica. The sequence continues at coordinate 75,911,933 of NC_137463.1, forward strand.
ACCTAAGTACTGATATATAACCTAACAAGTTCCATTTTATTATTATTATTATTATTTTGAACTTTAGGTTTTTCCTCAAATATGTCTAATTTGATTGGATTGTATTTCCTACAGTTAAAAACTAATGTGCAATAGTAATCAAATGTAGTGTGTAATTAGCTCTTTTTTCATAACTTGCTTCATGCTCTATGTAATTTGTCATTTCCATCGGACTAAACTATGATATTAGTCACCTATAACCATTCTGAGGAAAGGTTATAACCATCATTTATAACCAAATAGAATGAGTAGCTTTGCGGATTCTGTTCAAAGAAAAGCTCGTTAAAATTCTGTTTGTATTAACTAACTAACTCTATGGCCTATGGAACCCGGAGGTTCAATGCCGCGTTCACAAAAGCTCTCCACTGACTTCTATCCTTAGCTAACTGCATCCAGTTTCTACACTGTATTCCAATCTCTGCGAGATCCATCTTAATATTGTCCTCCCATCTGCGCCTAGGTCTTCCTAATGGTCGTTTTCCGATTGGTCTTCCAGTCAAGACTTTGAAAGCTTCTCTACTTTCTTCCATTCTAGCTACATGACCCGCCCATCTAAGCCTCCTAGACTTGACGACCCTAACAATGTTGGGTAAACCATATAAATTATGTAGTTCCTCGTTATGAAGTTTCCGCCATTCCCCATTCCCGTTCCTGACTGGGATAGGTATTTGAAAATGAGTGGCTGGGCATTCAAACACCTTATGTAAGTGCTGGTCATGAATGTGTTAAGAATAATCTCTGTTTGAAATCATGTGCAAGATAATTTTCAAACCGACTTTTATAGGTAAATGGGTATGATTATAGTACATTAGAAAAAAATTAGATTCATCGGGAGAAAAAGCGTTCAAATCTTTTTACAAAAGATCAAAAAATGGTTTTGTGTTCCCTGTGTAGATGGCCATATAGACTTTAAAAAAATCATACAAGAATTAGGTGTCCACATTCTGAAAGATCAGGGAAAGGGTAGGGAAGTAAAAATGTGTCAGGAAAAGTCAGGGAAATGGCAGATTGATCAGGGAAGGTCAGGAAAAATCTATTTACGTCCATTGTTCAATTATTGAATTTATGAAGTAGTGTTAATTTCTTTACTGTTACTGGATTACTGGATGCAAGATGTGGTGTTCCCAATGAGGATATTGAGGGAGACCGTGTTCTCTGAAATAGTTGTTGAAACTAATTTTCTGGGAGATACACATCTAACTGTGTTCTAGCATATTTGCTCAAAAGAGTAGACTCTGTTCTAGAAGAATTGCATGGTACCATGAGGATATCTAAACAAGTGGCTGAGAAAGCGAAGAAACAGTATCTCCAGCTCACAGTGAAAGCTCAGACTGAAGGATTTAAGGACCACTTCAATGATTTCATAGCCAAGGACGGAGATGGTATTGGATTTGACGATTTTTTTACTTTTAGGAAATAAGGACGACTTTGTTGACTTATGGTCTGTTATGAAGCTGTAATTTATCTTCTCTCACGGAAACACATTTGTTGAAAGTGGTTTTTCAATAAACAAAAATCTCATTGTTGAGAAATTACAAGAAGAATCTCTGGTGGCTCAACGGATCATATATGATTCTGTGATGAGTATAGGTGGATCGTCAGGATTAACAATTCCAAGAGATATGATAAATTCAGTGAGAAGTTCAATGAGACAATATTAGGTGTACTTGGAAAAGAAAAGAGAAATGAATACTGGAAAGGAAAAGAGGAGAGAGAAACGGAAGATTCAACAACAACTAAAGAAGCTGTAGGAAGAAGAGAAGAAAATTAAACTGCGGAGACGATAAGAAGGATATTCAGATCAATTAGAAGAAAACTATGCGAGAAAGGATGAAAACAAGTTGTTAAATGGGTTGCATTTAACAACTGCACCGGCAAAGGTGTGTTGCATAATGTTTTGCTTTGTGATTATAATGCTGTGTAATTGCTATTATAACGTGTAAGCATATAATGTGTAATTTTTTTCATATCTTAAGTAGCTACTCTGTATACTGCACACTTTCGTTTGTAACTTTACATTTTGTGTAATATGTAATCAATATCGGCCTAATGCATATATTTGTATATTTACCAGTAGCGGTTCGTGGTCTGTAGAAGTACCGGTTGCAATGTTGCAATATCAAAGGTATGTAGTTACGCGCAAGTATTTCCCTCCCCCCAGCATTCTTGAGTCTTATCCAAAAAATATTCAGGAAATATGAAGAGGAAAGTCCTTATAAACTCCATTTGTATATTTATTGATTAAAGTGTATTCTCTAATATTGATTTAATATATAAGTTATTTCCTTATTTTCAAACAACCACTATCAATGTACGTTTATACACTATTTATATACAAAAACTTATACGTTCATGTTATTGAACAAGAGATAAATCGAATATATAGCATGTGCTGTAAGCCATGAATGATATCGTTAACCCAAAAAAGAAAGAAGAAAAAAAAAGAAAAAAAAGAAAATTGCATATATTCATGCACACAGTCAAACAAAATTATTTAATTAAGTAAACTATGCATTATTTTAAAATGGAGGGTCTTTCTTTGTTCTTCTCGAGCTTCAAATTTTTCTATGACTTCATTGAAATCTGAAATGCTGCTCGCCAAGTATTTCTGAATAGAAAGCATCGCTACTGCAAATATTTTCCGCTTTATTTTCTTTAAGGTACAGAAACACCTCTCTCCTCCGACAATATGCATTTTGTTAGCATTTCTTTGTATGAATATAAGGGACAAAGAGTTCATTTTCAGTAACTACGTATTTTTGTCTGCTGTTCTATTATAAAGAAGCATGAAATATAAGATTTTTTCCCTTCGAAAATGAAAAATAATAATAATAATAATAGAGCGACACACAGCTAGGAATTAGACCCGTGGTAAGACATTTTCTTCTTCGAGTCTCGATCACCCCCCCCCCCCCCAGAATAGGATATGTTTTATTTTAAAAATAAAATTTATCCCAAGAATTTCTACCTTTGTATTATAAATGTAAAATAAAATCTATTGACTTCGAACGACCGCCCTCCCCCAAATATTCAGCTTGGATCCACCCCTGCTACCACCAGACGCGTATTTGCTCTTTGCGAGTTTGTTTGGTGACTAACTTCTTTCTTCCAAGCGTCTCTCACTCAACCTATCAATTGAGTCAAGCGCTGCCAAATGGAGGAATTCGTAACTACTACAGAAGCTGACTATATACCAGTTGCGAACGAAGTAGCGAGAACAAGGCCAACTATTGGGAGGGTAGAGGCTGGGGTTTCTTTCTTTTTTCTATATTTTTAAATTATTCAGTAGTCAGGGAAATCTGGAACTTTCGTCATGGAAAGTCAGGGATTTTTTTTCGCCAAATTGTGTGGACGCCCTGAGAATGTAACGTACGAGTAAAATCAAGTGTCAAACCACTCACGAGTACTGAAAACTCTTTAGCTGCTTACAAACATTACTTTGTAGATCAAAATTCTCATTGTAGAGTTCATGAAATTAAATGTCTCGATTAAATGTATATAGACATGACAAATACAAATATCAAAGCTAAAGAAGATATGATCAAAGCATTGTTGATATAGAGCCAAAGTATTGTTGGCAGATCACTTGCTGCAACTGAGAAGCTTCCATGCTCCACGGTCTTCCGCTAACCTCTTCGTCTTCACGTACGATTTTTCTGTTTTGATATCGTCCATTAATGGTAGTCTCCTTCGCCCCCTCCCTCTCTTTCCTGCCACCATACCCTCTAGCACGTCCCTCATGATGCAGTTCCTTAGCCAATGTCCCAACCACTTTCTCTTCCTGTTTTTAATAATATCTAAAATTGTTCTATTCAATCACCGTGGCTTTTGTCTTTTACATTAATTTTCATCCCATACTATTCACAGCTCTTCCTCAAGTTTTCTAACATCTTATTGATTTTCTTTTCAGATTCCGCAACAAGCGCCATGCCATCTGCTATTCTACCTTCTACTGAAATGCCATCTTCATTATATAGGCTCTTTTTCACTGTCTCTTCTAGACAGATATTAAATATTGTTGGCAAGAGACAGCATCTCTGTCGAACTCCCCTTCTAATTGCACTCTCCTCTGTAATTTCCACTCCTATTTTAACACTTACTTGTTAGTCCATTTATGAGTGTCTTATGAATCTTCTATCTTTTTCCATTCCAGCTCAACCTTCTTCAGAAGTTCCAGAAACAATTCCCAATTCATGCGGTCAAAATGCTTTCCTAGATCAATAAATTCCACGTACACCTCTTTCACATTTTCTATAAACCTTTCACCGATTACCGTTAATAATGCAATTGCATCTCTTGTGCCCTTATCTCTCCTGAACCTTAATTGTTCCTCATTTTTTTCATTTGTTCTTCCATACAACCTTCTCTTCAGGAATTCGAAGCAAAGTTTTGCCGCATGAGATATGAGACTAATAGTTGTATAATCCTCACATCTTTTTGGGTTCGATTTCTTAGCCATCGGTAACATGATAGTCTTCAGGAAGTCTTTTGGCCATTCTTCTGTTTGATATACAAGGGTTGAATTTTTAGTAATGACAACACTGCTGTACATATACTCGGGAACAAAGCAATTCATTGTAATTCATACCAGCGGTAGGTTAGATGCCGACCCTCCCTCAGAGCACATGAACTCGCCTGCCGTCCCTCCATGCACGCGCAGCTCAGCAGTTATAAGGCAGTTCTGAGTGAGTGCTCGCGGAATACAGTCATGTTTACGAAGAAAGATCAGAGAAGCTGGTTGAAAATTAAATGCGATAGAGGTAGGAATGCAAAACAGTGGTAAGCAATATTGCAAGATGTTTGCGGTGCAAGTGCATTACCATACCGTATAGTAGCAAGGTGGGTCAAAGCATTTAATGACGGACGACAAAATGTCAGACATGCCTCGCTCTGGCCATCCTCCTGTAAGTGAAGATGATGTGCAGAACTGAACGCGTTAGTACTAGCGGATCGGAACGCCACGATTCGTCAATTAGACAACGATACAGGACTAGCGCATTCGACTGTGCTGAAAATTCTGAAGAAGAACCTGAGATTGCGTAAAATCGCCTCAAGGTGGGTTTCACATGATCTGACTGAACAACAAAAGTGGTTGCGGTATTGATGCCGCTCAAACACACTTGGAGCGGTATCAACGTGAAGGTGAGGCCTTCTTATGGCGGAACATTGCTATTGATGAGACCTGGGCCAGAGCGTATGAATCACAGCTGAAACGGCAATCAAACGGGTGGCGTCATCCCAGATCACCGAGAAAAAACACAGTTCGGAATATCCCAACCAATGTGAAAGCTATGCTCATCATTGCATACGACTGGGATGGTGTAATCATAAACCATACCGTCCCCCTAGGACACACCGTTAGTGCAGAATACTACTGCAATTTTTTGCAAAACAATCTGCGAGCAGCTGTAAGACGAAAACGATGCCACTTCCTGACGAACCCACCCATCATTCTGCGTGACAATGCAAGGACACATTCAGCAGGTGCGGTCATTGATTTGTTACATCGTTGGAGCTGGGAAGTGCTGTATCACTCCCGTATTCCCCAGATTTAAGTCTCAGCGACTACAACCTCTTCCCGAAGATGAAGGAACCACTTCGTGGGATATGCTTCCGTACAGTTGATGATCTCTTCCGGGCGACCGATCGCTCCATTCGCACTATCCAGAGATTAAGGACTGCCAGTGGCATCCAGCGGCTTCCACATTGCTTAGAACGCGTGACTCATAATGCTGGTGATTACATCGAAGACCTGTAAAACTTCGAACCGTGTAAGTACGCTACTTCTCAAGATATACCGTTCCTGCCATTACTAAAAATCCAACCCTTGTATTTCATTGCAGAGTTGGAACAACCCTTTCTTGCCGTGTCTCCCATGTTCTTAATGAATTCGATTGGTATATTATCCATCCCGGTTGCCTTTCCATTCGTAATCTCGGATGTAGCTTTTTCAAACTCTTCCCAAAGAATACTAAAATCTTGATCATTCTGTCAAACTTCATTTTCTACCTCAACATCTAGACCACATGCCTATCCCTACTCTCATATAAGTCCTCAACATAATTCTTTCTATCTTCCTAAGACTTCACTTCTCTCGCTGACTGCCTTCCCATTCTTATTTTGTACTGCCGTCGTAATACTCCCTTGTTTCCTCGGAAATTCCATTTCCCAACTCTTTCTGATTCTTTTACGTCCTCGCATTTTCTTTTGCAAAACTCTTCCCCTGCTCTCTGTTTCCCTTCGTAACTCGTTGTTTAACTTTCTGTACATCTTTCTGCCCTCTTCTGTTTCCACTTCTTCCTTTCCCTAATTTTCTGTAACATCTGTTTAGAGGGGCCCTTACCTTGATAATTGCACATGAGTTATGCTCTTTCGGATTATTTTGTCTTGCAAATATTTGTAACCCATGGTTTCTTAGCCGTTTTGTGTTCGCGGTAGCCTACTTCTTCGTCTTCTGCGGCCTGCTGTATGCAAAGTTTAATATGCTCCCACCATCTGTTAGTACTTGCACCTATCATTTTCTCGTTTGGGTATTTTTCTTCGAGTTTCTCAACGAAATATTTCGTACTCCCTGGCTTTCAGCTTTTCATTGTTCAACATCTTGTTGTCTACTTGTCTTCTGCCTGCATTTTTCAGTTGAAATCCACTTCGGCCAGCAGAAGGTTACGATCAGAAAAAATGTCAGCCCCGGTAAGGGTCTTCGCTTTCTTAGTATTACACATAAAATATTGTTGCTACTTACTACGATGATTATTCAGTGATTGCACACTATTTTCGATCACTTAAATGCACTGTATTTCAAAATAGTTAACAGCAATTCAATACATTTCTATATTATGTGGCGTCTTCTTGAATTATATCTTCTTAATCATAGATCAACAGGTACATCGCAACGGAACTGATACCTTAGAATAACCGGATTATTGTCCTAATGACAAGAAACAAACATATTTAGCAACAGAAACAAAAACATTACTAAAATCGACATTATTCATGGCATTAAAAATATTTTTTTTTCTTCTACTAATGTATAGCTAGTGCATACATTAAAGCACTTTTGCCGTAAATATTAAATAAAATAAACGAAGTTAATGTTTGTTATCGTTGTAAAGTTATTCCAATACTTGTCCTGAATCATAACACAGTCTATGTGATATCTGCCTCCTCCTGTTGGGGATTCCGTGTATATCTTCTCTTGGGCTGATTGAACCGTGTGTTCCCAATTACTATTGAAAGCTATTATTCATAGTAAATTACGTGATCACAAGGAAAAAGGATGTTTCGTCTAGCTGTGGCGACTTAAAATGTTTATGACCGGGACAGAATTTTTGTGGCCAGCCATTAAAAGTATTGATTGCTGCTTTCTAAATTATTCTTTTGGTTTATTTCAGGTTAAAAGAATTGCACCAGAATACTACGAAAATCTTCCACAGCATAACTCCTGGGTAAGAGTACTTTATGATTTCATCATGGATCCTGATATTGGTCCTTACGCACGAATTAAAAGGAAGAACAGAGGTCTGAAGACGTAACTTTGTTATAGTTGACACGACTGGAAATTCTAACTTGTAAAATGTGTGTGTGTGAGTGTAAATTCTAATAAGCTATTTGTATTCTTGTGTACATATGATTGAAAGCGATACAGTAAATCAAATTTTATAACGCATTATAAACTGGAGATTTCAGTCATCCGTAAGTCTTTAGTTGTAAACTATATATTTTGATGCTGAAGGAAAGAACTAATAAAAGTTATATTCTGTTGTAAAACTTGAAGCTTTATGTGTTATAACTCAAGTGCATCCCTAATTTTTCACAAGTTTCAAAGCATTGAAACTAAGGACCAATATTTAACACGTTGCTTCTTATACTTTACAAGGCAATGTAAATTAATGTAACTGTTTTCAAGATGTTCATCAATAGTGAGTAAATCATATGGTCTAGTCAACCGGTCCTATAGGCTGTTCAACGGTAATTTACTCATTTTTTATTTTCGTAAACTTAAAATTGGACTTTAAAGTATGGAACAGTTTGCCTGGACGTTTTTCACGAAATTTTAATAGTTAAGTAAAGTTAAAATTCTCGGGATTTGTTTACATTCGAAAAAAATGATTTCCCAGTCTTAAACATCATCTCAGACGCTTTTAAACAAGTAGAGCATCTCGAAAACAGCAAACATTTTATCTGACATTATTTTTAAATGGTAAGAAGTTATATAATAAAATAGTAGTATTGTTATTTACGAGATTGTGAAAATATGGTGAAGACACTTAAATTTGACTCCAAAATAACAAGAAATGGAGTTGAATCATCAAAATAATGCATATGAAGAGAATTTCCATTGTTGTCGATCAGAGATGGACTCTTTTCATAAATACAATCTTAAGTTTATAGTGCATTGTATTCTATAGAGTAGGTAAATATCGAAGCTTTAAGTTCGGTGTTTAATTGGTAGATAGATTTTGGTTTAAATATAATTGAAAATTAGGGTTTTATATTTATACCTCCTGTTGCCTTCACGGGAAGAGTGTGAGGGAAGGGAGTTCTACCACTTCGGATGCCAAGTAACGTGTTCAGAAGCAGCTACAAGGTTTAATCACGAATACAGCTTGAACTGTTACAGTTAGTGTACTTTTGTCAGTTACGTTAAGGAAAGAAAACATTTAACACAAATCTTTCTGCAAGTTGAATGTGTGTAATAAAATTCGCTATTGAGTAGTGATTGTAACTAAACAGTAGTAGAAACTTAAAACATAGGAATATACTATAATACTTTATAATTACTACTACTAATAACACAGCCACACAAAATAATAATAATAATTCTGTGCACCGGGCCCCAGGGTATGGATTCGATGTATTTTGTTACACAGAATCCAAATTTCGAGACCCCAGGACAATTGACCGTGTCAGTTTTGTTTTATGGGCGGAAAACGTATGTGCTGTCTTACGTACCAAAATTCGCTGAAGTTTTTCGCCAATAAAAAAAATAAAAATTAAAAAAGAAATTGACGGTCGATTGTCTTGTGGTTTCGAAATTTGGATTCTGTGTACCAAAATATATCGAATCCAAACCCTAAGGTCCACTGCGCAGTTTTTGTTTTAATGGCTGTCTTACGTGTATTCTTGCTTTGCACAATCGCTGAAGTTTTTAGTTTAGTCGAGCTGTGTAATCGGGCTCTCAAACTATTGGGTACCTAGTAAACTTGTTTTGATTGTACTCTCACAGTCATGATTAGCAGAGCTTATAGGTAATAAAGCTGAATTCTCAAACATATTTAACACACAAGTCTTGAGATTACTAAATAAACTGACAAGATGCACGTTTATTAATGAAATGCTAACCTTGACCTCCAAATTGTTTCATAAAGATTAAGTAAAGAGAGTAAAGATTGGTAATTACAGTAATTGAATTGGGATCATTTCCCTTTCCCTTATTGATTTATATTACGCACATTTTTTCTCTTGTCTTCCTTTTTTGCCCCCCCCCCCCCCCCAAAAAAAAATCTGGCAATAAGATATTGTTGATTAGGTTGCTAAGATAAACTAAATTTGTTTTATATGCACATTGTTACTGATAGAGGCAACTGAAATAAGGAGTTAACGTAATCTTGTTCTGGAAAACTTGCCATCTGAATGTGGTAATAACTGTCCTCCCTTACCAGTTATTTTTATAAGAAAAATGTATTTTTGATACTCTTTTATACGTGCATTGTCCATCTCTGTTCGCCCATTTGCCGTATATTATTGATAAATATTGAAAGCTTCCTTGTCGCCTACTTTAAGTAAACACTTATTTAAAGTACTCGGTTAATAGTAGTAAGCTATTATTCATTGTGTCGTGTTTGCTAAAACGTCACTAGTTTGTTAGTAGTTGAAGTGCTTATTGATGGTACTTCGCATGTCTGAAGTTTTTCAGTTCCTTTTGTCAAACGCAGAAAGAGAGATTATAATGTTGATTGTTTTCTGGCTAATTTGTACTTCAGATTTGAGTTGCAAGTCTTCACGTGTAGCGTAACTAAATATTAAATTTACCTAACGTTCTGATCTTGCATTGGTCACCAATGGAACTTTATACAAATTTTATAAATAAATTAATAAACACTAAACTAAAACGAACAAACCGAAATTCCACAAGTTGTGAGTAATTTAAGCTGTGCTGAAATGGGATTCCCACTTGTACATGCACGCTTTCCTTGTTTTTCATAACATTCCTACTTTTTATTATTTTATTATTATTATTATTATTATTATTATTATTATTATTATTATTATTATTTACACAAGAAGGCACGTTACGAATTTTCTGAAGTATGAGCATGAAAGTTAACTAAGCGCTGTAGAATAAACTGAAGAGTGTTGCATTCGAAACTTCATTTACAACGTAGATTTTATCTGCTGCAAACTGTACACTTCTGATGAATATCCTTTATCGAGAAGTTTTAATTCCATATTGTACCATTTTGTTTAAGTTATAACTGCTGTTCATCAGAATGTTTGGTTAAACTTGGAATGAGTATAGAGGGGCATGCTATGTGCAGCGCAGTAGTAATTTTCTGTTTGTTAGGCTGCCAGATTTTCAGACTAAAATCAGAGACATTATGGAAATTTACAGTATAGTTACATCTATGGACTCAGTTTTTGCTGAAATATAATAAATTAAATAGTAGTCACCAAAAGTGACTAATAAAATGCGATATTTTTTAAAATATCACACGAATGATATCAACTTAGGGAGAAAATCGCGAAATTAGGTATTTTGAACACGTAGGGGGTGGGTGGGGGGACAGATAATGTAGATCCAGAATGCCTTGAAGCACTTTTCAAATTGTTTAGTATAAGTCATTGGGAATGCTAGATCTCTGGAAGGTTGTGAACATTGCATTTAAAGACCACAATAAGAACACGACTGTATAAGAAATAGTTTTGGATCTAGTCTACAAGATAGAAGGTAAAAGATAATTACGACATAGAAAGTAATATTTTCGAATACTTTCCTTGGATAGCATTAATCAAGCCTAGAAAACTACATAAACTGTTTTTACTTATTTCAGAATGTTAAGTGTGCATCTGTTATGGTTCCCCCGTGAAAAACATAATAAGTTTCAAATAACCTGAAGTTTATATATAATTTTAAATTATTTGACAGATTCATTAATACAATTTTGCTGAATGTTTTAATCCAAATGTACGTTCAAATATGTATATTGGATTTAAAAAAAAAAAAAAAATGCTTTAGTAAATTTAGTAGATTGTGATATTTAAATATATACGAGAAGAAGTCAAAACGTTCCCGGAATGATGTTCTAGTTTTGGTATTTATGATGCAGTCACAATGAATCTTGTACAGAACAGTACTTAGGTTGCCTAATTATAAGTTTAACAAGTATTAGCACGTCATAACAGGAAGTGTACGAATAGTGTAGCTGAACTAATGAGTGTGTGGTGATCAGTTGGTGCAAATCGGGGAAAATCTGCTTCAGAGACTTTGATAGCTTTATAAACAGTTTAGCACTATCAGATGTTTGGCTCTTCCCAAAGTAAAAAATGGCCCTTTTCCGTTTTGCCAAACGCAAAAGAGATCAAAATCAACGCGGCGCCTGAATTTCGGAAAATACCAAAAGACTTTCGTCGGTGTTTCCACGAATCGCAGGAAACAAGTGTATGTGGTTCGGAAGGTGACAACTTTGAAGTAAATGTCTACTTACATTCTGATAATAATGAGCTACAACAGTATTCCAGGAATTTTTTGACTGTCCCTCGTATATATAGTTGAAAACTACGTTTATTATTATTATTATTATTATTATTATTATTATTATTATTATTATTATTATATAAAGGTATTTAAAACATAATTTGAACCACTACTGGAAATTAATTTTCATTTACAAACGAAGAAATACATATACCTATTTATTTGATCACGAAAACTGAAGTTTTAGGATTTCGTTATTATGTAATCTTTGTATTTAAAAAAAATGATTTGGCTGTTTTGAGTGTAATTTTCAGAAATGTACTTTTTATACAGGATTTTTTTTTTTTTTTTTTTTTTTTTTTTTTTTTTTTTTTGCCCCAATTGTTAAAGCTGATGAATCCATATACAGGATTAGTTTCAGCAATAATGTTTAAATTCACATGGTTTAGACATTGTCTATTTGTATCACAATTTTGCGCATGGGGATTAATTGAACGTTATGTAGAAAAGTGGAATGAGAATTTAAGCATAGGTGCTGCAACCAGTGTGAAAAACACTACTAAAGAACTGAAATATAAGCGGAGATGAATTAAGTCTAATCAAAATATAATGAATGGTTATATATCTGGGTTTTATATGGTACCAGTTGAATTCTATGTATTTTCTTCTGCTTGGAATGTTCGACAAGGAAAACCTATGAATTGTAAGTTAGTGGCTTTATGGAATCAAAACAATCGATGCGTTCTTTATTCAAAATTAAGTATTATGACATTATTTTGGAGGAAAATCGGATAAGTCATGAATATTTTTTTGTTTTCACCATCATACCCGGTGTTCAATAGTGAATTAGAGGATAGATTTCTTGTGTTAAACACAATTTTGATTGTTACACATGGTGTGCATCGATAATGCTTGACATCGTAATTGCTTTCAAACTCCAAAATAATTTTTTTCGAGAACTGTAAGTAGTAAGTATGAAGGAGGAATGTGATATTGTTAAGAACGATATTAAACTAATGATTGTTATAATCTCTTAAAATTATTTGCTCAATTAGTATAATTAGTTGGAATTACATTTTTTGAATAACATTAACATTCTTTTCTTAGTTTTGCGAGATAATGACAATACGCAATAGTAAGTGAACAGTTATGAAAGATCTGCAACATGTTGATACTTTCACATTGCTCATGTGATATAGATCTGAAAGTTGTTGATTTATTATTATTTTTTTTATTTCGTTCAATAATATTCGTGTCGTCTTCCAATTAAGATACGCAAAATCAAAGTATTCATCTGGTAGCACAAGTAGCTTTTAAGTTTATATTACCAAATTGAAGTATAATTGTCTCTTCCTGCTTGGGAATGTATCAAACATCTCTTACAATTCGATACCGAGCTCTCTCCCTCGTGATTGTATTATCATGCGCGCCTTCGACGCCCGGGTTCGGTTCTTGCTGGGAGCGGGAACCTGTGCTGTTCGGATCCCACATTAAGCTATAGTTCTTCGTCTCATATAACCTCTGAGCTTAAAGAAACGTTAAACTTAAAAGCAAGCAACGATTTGTTACCATGGTGTTTATTGTCGTATACGTGTTATCTCTTATTGTCAATCTGTGGTCCTAAAAATTGAATAATGCATCTTTGTACTAAGTATGGGGTCAGTAAAGTATGAAAACCTCTAAGCAATTGGATCATGCATTGGACTTTGGTATAATTCTAATTAAAACGCTCTAAGCTTTAACTTTAAGATCCGTTACAAATGTGAAAATTGTAAAAATACTTAGTTTGAACAAAAAAATAACATTGCTTCTACCTTCACTTCTTCCAAGTCGTAAACCGTCGCATTTTCCATCTATCCACGCGTGCGCTTGGTACATCTTTATTCTCATTAGGACAGAAAACAAAGATTGAAGAAAGAAAAAAAAAAAAAAAACATACTAAGGTTAAAATGCATTAAGGGATTCGATAGGGACATACAAAAGCAAATGAAACTGAGAAATTTGATGGAACTCCATTATTATTAATTTTTTCTACCAGGGAAAGGGTTAGTCTAGTTATTAGAGTTTCATCGCATTTATATGTTTTTGGTTTCTGTATTGTGTGTCTACTGAGTTTTGTGAGTGTTTTTAACCTCTGTAATTTGTCTTTCATTCTGATGATGAATATACTCAAAATAGATGGGAAGTGCATGATTGCAAAACAGTCTTTATTTTCTTTCTGTGTTGTAGTGGCTTTCTTCCGGTCAAATTATGAAGTCGTATTTAGAATACAGTGAAACCTGTCAACTTGGCCACCTCTCTATGTTGGCCACCTGCTTATCTTGGCCTAGTTCGTCTTGAACCTGCATTTTCCCATAAGACATTCGTTACTTACTACTCTATAAGTTGGCCACCTGTCTATCTTGGAAGTTGGCCACACTGAAGCAATGTTTACCCTATGATGATAATGATAAATTTACCTGCGTATCTTGGCCACGAAAAATACAGTTTTGTTATTTTTCTTAACTCTTTCGAATTCCCATATGAGAGGCAGATGTTCTGTATTTGTGACTGGACACAAAAGAAGCATAGAGTCGCACGATTTGTTCTTGGAGGTCAATGGCCAGAACACTACCCTCATAAAAGGGTGGTGAAGTAAGATGTGAATAAGAAAAAGCACGTACAGGAATTCAGGAAATGGTAGTACATATTTGTTTACCCTGTCTGTTTTGGTAAAACCATTAGCTATATTGGCTCCTTTCATCAGTGGGAAGCTTTAGTAATTCCGGAAAATTCTCAAGGTTAAAGCTCAATTGTCATTTATTGGCACCTGACTGCATGTCAAAAGGTAGCGGAGGTTTTGAGATATGAATTCCCTCAAGATTTTCTCAAAACATCTTTTGCTCCGAGGGAAACACTTCTACCTCATTATCAAGAGGTGGTTAACTACAATATTAGAATGTGCATATCTGCCAAAAAGAATAAAGCAAATATGTCTAGAATGAACCACCATTCAGTAACAACTGAAAAGAAGTCATATAAATTGCATATGAATTTCTCAATTTATAACTTAGCTTTTCTTGTTTTCAATCTGAATAACTCAGTGTGCTATAATATCAATTTCAATAAACTGCGTACATACACTTCTATTTCATGGTTGTTTGTGTTATTGTGTTTTCAATCCGAATAATCCAATGTACCAGACTAGTTTTCAGGAAGAGAAAGGTATGCATATATATTAAACATACTATCAAGAGCGCAGATCCTGGAGAGACCGAGGGTGCCCGGGTCCCCCAAAGCTCATGTGGCCCCTATTTTATTTATGAGTATACAATATTTGATATAATTTGAGTGCAATTTGTCTTAAAATCTTCATATATATACCTTCTGCATCTGAATGCCCCCTCCCCAAAAAAATTTACAGAGAAATCGGCGCTCTTGCATACTATAGTAATATTTTCTAGTACTGTATATTTTTATGATTACTCTATATAGATTATTTATAAGTAGCTGTCGTGCCACTGCTTATTAAAATTTACAATCAAAAAATACTAGAAATCCTATTCGAAAAATACACAAATCACACTTATTTTCTGTAAGTTGGCCACTTTTCGATGGAACCGATGGTGGCCAACATAAACAGGTTTCACTGTATTTTCATAGTCGAAAGTTCGAATTCTGTGTATATTGTATTAGATAAGTATGTTATCCAAAATAGTTAACCTCCAGTTACCCTCTGCTGTTCTAATATAAATGTATGTATATGCATATTCTGTGTATATAACGAGTACTGTTTTAGAAGGAAATGATACTGTATCATTTTTTTAAAATCTTTATCTACATTAAAAGTTATTTTGAAAATCTTTAGAAATGAGATGTCTTACCACTCAAGTCACTAAATTGAAGTCCTTAAAGTAAATGTGTATAAAACAACTGTGTATTAGTGAATATCACGCGGATTACGCGACAACCTTTTGCTGATGAAACGAGAATTTAAATATTTCCCATCAGGAGAGACCTTAGTTGCTAGTTTATAATTTGTTGAAATCTGTAATACACACATATATAATGAAATTTTGAAATATCCAAATTCACAAGTAATTTGATTGACATAAAACCGACTTCCGGTTACGTTATTAATGTTAGTGTTATTACGTTGTTAAAATCACTCATTATGCATGCACTGAATTCCATAACTGGTGAAAGCTTTTTGTACATAGTAAGTTATGTGTAAGTTAAAAGTGCTATTGTTAGTGTATACATTTTTTAAACATTGTATGATTTAGCGAATATGAAAATTTCCTGTTTTGTACATGGTTTACTATAAATTACACACTGAAATTAAGAGCTCTCGGAAAAAAGGAAGCACATTTTCATTAGCTGCTTTTGGACCAACAGTTGAGTCCCGTATTTTGTACTGGAAGTTTTTGTATGTTATGAAGTTTGAAAGAAGATTCTGTTATATACAGTTGTCACTTGTTGCATGCTATCGAGTTATCAATGTACCTAAGGTAAATTGTGTTGCAAAATACTCTTTGCTTAACCATTTGCAACAGCTTGCAAGGAGACTTTTATATTGTGTATATTTTCTTTCCAGTGAAATAAAGCTTACCCAGTCAATTTACTGATCTTTATTTTTTTTTACGCAAATTTTAACAAATCGTGAAATTCTGAATATACAGGGTGTTTCAGATAAGACGTCCAGTGCTTATAAATCAGAAACGGCTGGGAATGAAAAGATGAAACAAAAACTGAGATAGGAAAGTGTCATGGGGAACATCATATGGACCCACAGAACCTACTTTTTGCGGCCATTTTGAAAACGGTGGCCGAAATCAAAAATTGTTTCCTACAAAAATTGTTTCGTTTTTCAAGGACTACCGAATGAGATATGATTCAATACATGTTCCTATTTGAAAATTTGAAGTTGGCCCCTGGGCCCCTTCAAGGGCTCCTGGGGTCACCACAACAACACCATGGGATGTGCCCTATTACATTTTCCTATCTCAGTTTTTGTTTCGTCTTTTTATTCCCAGCCGTTTCTGATTTATAAGCACTGGACGTTTTATCTGAAACACCCTGTATAGAGGGTCCCCGTCGTAAATGTATAATAGACAGAAAGCCAACGTTTGAAAGAATTTCTGTTGTGAAACTAATAAGCTGTGCTCTGTGTGTCAAAATAATGGTTACAACATTCAGGAAACATGATCGTCGAAAATTAAGGAAACTGTTATTAACACCACACATCCTCCTATATACAGCCCAACTGAGGAGGTAAGTGTACCATACCACTCAGTCGTACACGGGATGTAGGTACCAAACCCACTAGGGGTCTAAAAGTTAAAGTTTGGAATTGTTAAAAACTTCAAATGGCTTTGTTGAACCAGAATTGGGTGATGATTCCAAGAGACCTACGCATAATAATGGCCGCATTGAGAGCTATAGGAAATGACATCGAGTTGACTGGCATTCCCGAGCTGTAGATCGAAAGCGGTATCTTTAGTGATACAACTGTAAGTTATTTATTAGACGGGAAACCAGTTCGTAGCTCACGGAAAATTCACATAACTACATTCCATGTACTGCTTACATTACTATTTGAAGAGTTTCTTAAAGACACAAATACTTACAAAATAAATGCAAGAAAATACAAACAATGATTTGGGCTGTATGGCAGAAAAAAAGATTCAGAATCTGTACAATTAGCCAATCGAGGAAATAGAGAACATGCAACTTTATGAAAAACTTTTGTAAAGAAAGAAAAAAAAAACGTAAAATGTTTTTAAATTATATGAATAAGATTTTCATTTTGATGTAATTTATGCGAGCAATGCGGAGCGCAAACTGGAAGTTAAGATTCTCGTCATTAGAAGATTTTACAAAGTATTTTTTTTGCATTGAACTTGCCCAATTACAGTGCATTCTTCGCCTTGCATATTGCAGAAATGAATGCACTAGCCGAAAATGATATAGAAGTACGGTCACAACTTGAAGAAGGAAAGTGGGCTCCTAACAAATCTGGTTCACCATTTTGTCATCTTAGAGCGGATGAAGCACTCGAGCAAAAAAATCGGCGATTGAAAATTAGAAGTGGGATCGTCTAAATAACTCAAAATAAGGACATGTTAATGAAGTTTTTTCTAACAAGTCCAGAGCTCATAGCTTTACTACTTTTCTAGATTTACATACTGCAACATTAATAAATAAGTAGATATAATATAAAGTACCTACTGTAAATTTTTGACTATCCAAAAATCGAGTTTAAGTAACTCATGAAAATAAATACTGACCTAAACATTTATTTATTCATATATTCATTCAGAAGAAAAAGTGAAATATAACTAATAAGGAAACCGACTTGTGTAGTTGTTCTTCCAATAAAATAATGAAAGAAACCTAAAAAGCTGCACTATTAGCGCTGCGTTCTAAAAGCAACAAGTAATTTCATTTTAATTTGAAAAAAAAAAAAATCTTTTTTATATAAGTAGGTACTTGTTCTATCGAATCGTCATTATTTCCAATACATTTTTATGGGGGTCTACATAATAATAGTAGTCTTACAATACAAATATCTGCTCTAAGATGTTGATTATACAAGATTCCAATATTGAAATTATGATTTACGAGTGTTAAACACAATAAAATCAAAACATTTCTTCTTATTTTCTGTTACAAAAATAATCTTCATAAGGAACTTTTATGTAGTTATATCATTACATAGGCAGGTCAATATGTGAAGAAATAGTGGAATTTTCTGGTTTTCAAATAATTGATAAATTCACAAAGGTTTGTTTTCGATTTCTTGTTAAATTTTAAATATTGAAATGGGATATTTGTTCTCTATGAACTCGATATATGTTTGAGGAATACATATACTTTAATCGATTGTCTACTAATATATTAGTACAAAACGCGAAAGTCTTACGTCGGCGGTGCTCTTCCCCCCCCCCCCCACAAGCGAAGTCCGAAATGACGCCCCTGGTTCTTTGCACTTCACACACACACACACACACACACACACACACAGAGAGAGAGAGAGAGAGAGAGAGAGAAACACTGTCTAAATTTTTACTTTCCAACTTGAAATATTAGAAAATTTTTGGTTCCCGAAAGCTAATTGGAAAATTATAATTTGTTGCTGTCTAATTTTCCTCTACAGGAATTGAATTTTATATCTCAATGTGCAGTTAAATATAATGGAAAATTTTCCACCTAACATCACTAGTCCTATACATAATATCCAAAACTGTCTGGCTTATGAAAAGTTTTTCCACTTGTTTCTACATCACAATGAAAAGTTTCCGATCCATGAAAATTCCTTTCACTTGTTTCTCCAGAGGAATAAAACTTTCCGATTCACAAAAAGTTGTTTCACATTTTGCTTCAAAATGATGAAAGTTTTTCGACTCATAAAAAGTTTTTCATAGAAGACAACAGTGGCGGATCCAGGGAGAGATTGGGGCGGTGCTCCCCCAAAAGAGGAAACTTTCGTATTTTATATATATAAATGAAACATCCCACAGTTTGGAGCTCTTAAAAGTAGCTCTAAGTAGCAGTATTACCCCCCTCCCCCAGAAGTCCGTCCTAAATCTGCCCCTGGAAGACAGAAAATATTTCGATTCATGAAAAATTTTCATTTGTTCCTACATAGTATTGAAAATTGTCTGTCATGAAAATTTTCAGATACTTTAAACGATCTTTCACTTTTTAACAATTTGTTTAGGACGGAAAATTTTCCGGAAAAATATAGAAGAAAGTTTTCCACCTCATATCACGGCTAAACAACGATGTAGGAATAAGTGGAGTATGTTTTTATGAATCGGAAAATTTTTCGTTTCAAAATTTTCCGGAAATTTTTCATCACTGCCAGTCACCTAATCTCACACTCCACAGTTTCACTTCGACTGTATGAGGGTGATCCCTTTGCCCGACGTCCATTACGTTATATTTCATTGACACCCCACATTGGCGACACCATTTGCGGTAGCGCCAAGAACATCAGAACTGGGCCAAGGAGAAATGGCGTCGCGTTCTCTTCTCCGATGAGAGCAGATTCAGTCTGATTAGCTTAGTGATTATCGACGAGAAGTGGGAATACACAATGGAACCCAGGAATACTGTCGAACATGAACATTTTGATGTTTTGTGTGGGAAGGCATAATATTGCATGGGCATACCGACCTTCTAATTTTTGAACGCGATGCACTCACCGGTCAACGTTATTGTGCGACTGTACTCCTTCGTGTGCGTCTTTTCAAAATGTGCAGTTGACCCGAACTTCTTTATGGATAATAATGTGCGACGACCGCATTGACAGCACAGTTGGCAGAACTATTGGAACGAGAGGATATTCCGCAAATGAACTTACCTGCCTCTTCCCTCGACTTGAACCCACTTAGAATAATAATAATAATAATAATAATAAAAAGTTCATAATTAGTTTCATGAATCATTGAGTCATTTCGCGCATAATTTCATCTAACTAATTATAGCTACAATATTTCTACCATACAAGCCAGAAAGATATTGACCGATTCTCGTATGGGAAAGGTTTTAACTATCTTCCACAGTTAAGAATTGACGGTTCAAACCAAGTACAAATTCCCATTCTCAAAAACTGTCGAGATAACGACAGTCATTTTCGGGTGGTTGTCTAGTCATTGGATCGGAAAGCCAAACATTTGGTTATATGTAGAGCCTTAGAAAAGAAACGAAACCCAATATTGGCCTCAACATGTAGGGTCTGTAACTTGTATGGAAGGACAATGTTGAATTGTTGTTTGATAGCCCAGCGAAGATATTTAGCATATTACCCTATACGCCATGGAAGGAGAAACGACGACTCAGTGATGGAGCGCTTGTCTCTGGTGTGCGAGGTCCTGGTTTGATCCCCGGGCTAGTAAGTTTGTGGTGGACAACATTGTGTCCATGAGTTTTCTCCTGGTACTCCCATTTCCTTCTACATCATTAATTCATCAATTCTTCCATCATCATTCACTTGCTTAAAATCATCTGTCTTCCTTAGACTAACAGGCATAATTGTGGGACGTTAAACTGAAAGATTTCACTTCATTTCATTTTATACGCCACGGTTTATTGGGAGTGCCACACTTTCCATTGACCAACCATTTGCCAACATAGTCTCAATAATTCTTAACACTGATGAATATTTTCTTTATTCAAAATAACGGTATGTTAGTTGTCATTATTTATTTAAATAACATTAATCGGGATGTTTTTGAGCACTTCCATCGAGAAAGGAAGTTAAGTATTTCCATAAGAGATAACAGACTTCCGCAGTTAAATATATATTTTTGTAAACATGATAATGTCATTTTTTTAAACTTTTTAACAACTACCATACTTAGAGCACACAACAATTATGATATAACTTCATTACACCTGAAACTACGAAACTAACGAATATATGTATGTTGGTGAATTTAGCATAGTTTTATTATAGCAGTGGCGTATGCAAAGGAGATTTCCAAGTATAAACCACTTCCTTTGAATAATCTATTAAGTAGAAACAAACTACAAAATTCCTGAAAAGATGAACTTGGAAACTTGAGCCCCTCTTCCCCTCTTGATGAATTTCTATGCATACGCTACTGAATTCTAGATCAATCTTATAGGGTTCACACCCAGCGAGTTGAACTAGAACCCTGTTTAGACGGAAAGTTGTTTCCTTAGCTATTCTTCTTAAGATGGCCTCTCTGGCATGTTAAAACTTAAATGGATGCCAAGAACTAGTAGGCCTAACCACCTAACTGAATTTGTCAAAATCCGGTAGTAATTGGGGAAGTACTTGATTTATTGAGTTCGTGGGCTGAGGTTTCAGTCTCTACAACACAAATGTTCATTGCAACTAGTGTTGCCTACCGAACGAGAAGTACGGTATATTTTAAAATTTGAGTCGAAACGAGAAACAAATTCTTGTCTTGTTTTCGAGACGAGGCAAGAAATGCCCTTTTTCCCCCTTTTTTTCGGGTAAGTACTTCATACATAAAAGATTGCACTTAAATGTGGTTGATGTAGGAAGCGTACATAAATTTAATTTGTATTCATATATTGATTACAGCCAGGGCCGGATTTTGAATCCTGCGAACTACGCGTTCGCAGGAGGCGCCAGGTGAAGAGGGCGCCGAATTGGCTTTCACATTTTGTATTTTAAATGTGAATATTTATTGGAGAAAATGTTATGATAAAAAAAAACCAAAAGCTTCACATAAATATTGTACAGACCGAAGTACAGATAAAATACATCAGAAGGACAATAAAATCGAATCTTGGTTTGGTTCGCTGTAAAACACGAAATGAACTCGTACATCAATTGGTGCCAATGCCACACTCACAAGTGATGCCAGTTTGAGGGAAATTTCCCGCGGCGCGGTGAGATTTTGGGAAGATATTTTTAAAGAGGGAAGGGGGAGATTTTAAGAATATGAGATAAAATGTAGGGAAATTTAGCTTTTCAATAGCTTTCCACAATTCCATCATATGTACAAATTACAAATATAACAGACTCTTGATTCCTCTTCCAAGTATCTTTCCGCGATCTTGCTAGAGAATATCATTACAAATATGTCTTTGAAATGAAATGGATCTACAAACAAAAGGAAGTGAACTGCATGGGTTGCTTATGGATTGAGTGGCATTACCACAGTAAAAAGAAATGTCTTCAAGAGTATTTCGCCTTGTTATAAACAGTGTCCCCACATGTGCTTCGGTTCAATGACCCCAGTTAAGGGTTGAGAAAGGTCAGCATAAATGAAATGCACATTGTCGAAGTTGAAGCGACTAGGCCTTTGTTGTCTATTCGTCCAGTGAGGGAGGCAAATATTAAGAAAAGATGGGCGATACAAATGGAATTTTTTATCATTTCTGAGAGAAATTGAGGCCTATTCCGGAAGAAGGGCACATAGGCCTATGTGCCCTTTTTCCGGAAAACATTTAAAACGAACCACCATATTATAATGTAGATGCTGTGAAAATTTCATCTCGATATCTTTATTTTTTACGGCCTAGCTATTTATTTTGTGAACCTTTGCACCACTGTTTTGATGCACAGCTGACATTCAGACTCTAGCATTGATTATTGCTGTGTTCCTTGCATCAGTATTAACCTACAAATGTGGCAGTATTTTGAAATGGATACTGAAAGTAAACTTGTGTATAAGAAGAGGCGTGTAGTTTATAGTAACACGAATTTGAAACGTAAAGAATCAAAAACAGAGTCCGTGGTGAAAAAATACTTTAACTCGGGTAAGAAAGAAGTAGCGGCTAAAGTTTTCTCCTTGGTTACTCAGTTTTCTAAAAGCAAGTGCTTTGAGAAATTTCACCTTCAAACTCAGTGCAATTGGTATTATTCCTTTTATAGTGGCAAAGAGAAGTCTGTTCAAGATTCGTTCCTAGCTTCATGTATGAGGAAGTAGGAATGTACAAAATGTACTCGTCAGCAAAAGAAACGACGGCTCCATACATGGTTGTATTGTGTTGAAAATGATTGAATAGCTACTGTGGTATGTCAGAAATTTATTCTTAGTTTATTTAATATTTCAGCGAAACGTTTGCGAGTGATTCAGTCCAAAATACTGGATGGAGGTGATTTCCGAGAAAGACTACGTACACATAATAACCATCCACACAATTTAAGATACAATATCTTAGAACTGGTGGAGAATCACCTACAGTTATTTCCAAGTGATTACAGTAAACATTATTGTGGACGTAAGTCAAAACTGGAATAATTTGAAAACCCGCATCTTAATATCACGACATTGTACACAATGTTTCATGTATACTACCAGGGCAAAACCAATGAACCACTGAAGATATCGTGTGTGAAGTTCTTTAAAATGTTGAAGGAGCAGTTTAGATATGGGTTTGTTAAACCTAAAACTGACAAGTGTGTCTTCTGTGCTGAATGTGACGAAAAACTGTCTCGTGAGCCTAATGACGTTCATTATCAGGTTCATAAAAGGAAAGTTGATAGACGCAAAACTTTGAAGGACAAGGTTATTTCTAAATCACACGCAACTACGAGTAATAGTGAAGGTAAACTAAGTCCATCTCATTTAGTGTTGGAGTTTGACTACGGTCAGAACTATCCAATCCCTCGGCTTAATGTTAACAGTCAATTCTACAAAAGAATGCTTTGGTTGTATATATTCAATGTACTTCTATATAACGACAACTCATCATTTTTCTACTGCCATATGGAAACTCATTCCAGTAAAAATGGAAATTCAGTAGCTTCTTTCTTATTTGACTGTTTAAAAAAGAACCTCAGCAAGTTTCCAGGAATAAAAACAGATGATACATTGTAGTCAGATGCTGAAAGTACACTAAACAGAAACATGGAAAACTGTTAAAATTGCAATAACAAAATTTTGTCCTTGGTTTGCTAAAGTTCATAAAGTGGAAATAATTCGCTTATATCCTGTGCGTGGACACTCCTTTAGCCAGTGCGACCGCAACTTTAGGTTTGTTCGAAACAAGATAAAAACCTGGAGCGAATCGGATCTGTAAAGAAATAATTAGAAGCCATCGTTACTTGTGGACAAAATCCACCTTTTGAATGGGTAAAGATTTAATTAAGAATTGGAACACAGCTCGTGCCCCTTTCTTAAGTTTCAACCTAACATAAAAAAAACTCAAGTATACCATTATGCAGTATGTAATGATGAAGTACACTGTATCAGATGCTCTGCTCTATTCTAATACGTACATTCCAACATATACCCCATTTTCTTAAATTTCAAAAAGTAATATCGAAGAATTGGGAAATATTGACTGTAAGCCTGTCCGTTTTGCTGGAGTGAGTGAACAGAAACAGAAAGATGTTCGGTCCCTAATGAAGTTCTTGTCAGCTGAAGACTGGATTGAATTTATATTGATTGAGTACGAGCAGCCCTAAATTCATAACACATTTATTACATGTTTAATAGCTTATATTTGTTTCATTTAGAATAAATTCATTATTGTGATGTATTAATAGTATGTTATTTATTCAAGCAACAAGGATTTTTGAAAAAAAGGGCACATAGCATTTTATACAAATACGTTTATAAACATACACAATTCTATATATTTTTCATTTAATACAAGCTATTTATTAGTCAAATAAATATTTTATATTAAGAATGGCTGTAATAGGTATTTGCAGGCTTACGTTATTGTTATACACTCTGATAAAATCTTTAAGGCTCTTTTCCCCCATTCACGAAAATGGTCTATGTGCCCTTCTTCCGGAATACGCCTCAATTTTAAATTCCTAATATCAGTAGCTCAAAATCACAGCCCACTCTTAATGCTCACTTTGTTAATGTCTATTACTCCATTTGTCAATCGCCAACATTTTCGTTTCTATCCTGAGTCGTTTCGTTTCGTTCTTTATTTTTTTAATATTATTTATAGTGAAGTGTGTTTTTCACTATAAATAGCCTTTGATCTATATATATTACCATGATGTTAGTGCACTTCGATCGTTTCATTCGTAGGTAAAGTTCAGTTATCCACGAACACTGTGTGCATGCATCGCATCATCAACAATTCCTAAATACACCTTCAGCTTTCCTCAAATAACTAAACAGGCCTAATATTGATTTTTTTGTATGTTACCTATATCAGCATTTTTAAAATTATATTTTTCACTTAAAAAATTTTCACATTTTTTCTTATTAATTTTCTTTTTTCCCACACGTCAAAAAGTTTACTTATTTTCTCCTTGACATGGAAAATCATTCTGTAGAGCTATTCTCTGTTTCACATAAAAGGATAGGAAAAAGAAGAAGTTTTTCCCCCCACCACGCTCAAGTACAGGTGAATGTTGGTGTTCCGTCTTTCACCATCAGCCCCCGCACACGGAGGTATAGAGTGTATCTAAATATGTCTAGGCCTAAATAATAAATTACAACTTTCATAATAACACTGCGTATTTTAAAACACTTAATTACATTTACCTGCATTAGTGAGTAAGTAGCACATGTGTCATTTTAATGGAAATTTTATTGAACAGTTGTATTGTTTATTTTCCTTCTTTTTTGGCAGTCGGGGTTATGACATAATGTTGGAATGGCAAGGGATGTCAGGGTTGGTAATTGAATTGGTATTTACTGCTTTGATACATTAATCTATATATATAAAAGAGAACGTACAATTTTTTGTCCGCTCATCACGCTAATACGGCTGAACCAATTTCTTTCATTTTTGGGGGGTTATTAGGATTTGGACCCTAGATGGTTTTTATCATATCACTTTAATTTTTAATTACCAGTGTCTTGAGATAATTGACCATTCAGGTGTCCATAACGTACAAATCCTTTGTTATTAGTTCATCATAGGTAAAAATAAACGTATTTATATGCAACCCGCATGACCGTGTCACTCGGCGGGTTAACATAAATGACAGGCGATATACAGCGGAAAATAGCTTGAATCTTCTGTTTAAAATTTTTTAATTGATTTGCTTATTTTTACAGACACTTTTACAATATGCCAGCACCGGGATGACCGCAGCGAAGCGGGGCGGGTTAACATAAATGACAGGCGATATAATGTTAAGATTTACTGCAATCTTCTATGGTTTTTATCATATCACTTGAAAGCGAAAAAGTAAAAATTATCTAAGTAACAAAGTTTATTGCGTTCCGGGGTGACCGCAGCGAAGCGGGGTGAACGCTGCTAGTTTCATAATATAAAATCGGAAACCAAGTGCAATATGTATGGGTAAATTATCAGTGCGTTAAGATAATAACAATAGAACCTGAAATAATAATAATAATAATAATAATAATAATAATAATAATAATAATAATAATAATAATAATAATAATAATAATAATAATAATGATAATACACTTCTTGTTTCCTCTCTTATATACATGCGTTCTTACATTAAAAAGAACCAGAAGAGAAATAACCATATGTATACAAACAGATAATAGTGAATAAATGCGTCTCGCCCCGGGCGCCTCAACTCAGGCAAATGCCCTGGTTTCTATTGATTATTTTTCAATGAAATCATTTTCCTACGTTTTTTTCTTCGTAAGTACACCTGATGTGATGGTGGCAAAGTATCTTATTTTGTTTGTTGTTTATTAATACGCGGCGATAAATGTACGGTAAAGCATCATACATACAAGATTCATCAACATTGAAGTCTTCTGAGTTTATTAAGGGGG
Source organism: Thermobia domestica (assembly GCF_964235325.1). NCBI lineage: Eukaryota > Metazoa > Arthropoda > Insecta > Zygentoma > Lepismatidae > Thermobia > Thermobia domestica. Next base: position 75,938,831 of record NC_137463.1, read on the forward strand.
AAAATTTGTTATGGTGGACTTAGAAACACAATCCCAGATTGATTGAAGCCTGACACGAAGTAGTAACTACAGATGCTATGTAATTTGAACAGGCCCATGTCTGAGTCTGCCGTTTCAAGCTAAATTATAATATTGGAGCTTAACCATCATACTGAATTTGACACCCCTAAAATCCCCTAAAATTTGGCGCCTTGTGCGGTTGCAATCCTCACCCGGCCCTTTCGTTGGCCTTGAGTTTAGCCAATTGATAATAGAGGAAATTGACTTTTGAATTGTTACTTGACTATTTTAACAAAAACGGAGTTGTCAACAGTCCTGACGACCGTTGAGGGGGAGGGAGGGTAACAGAAATTTGGAAATGAAATTAAATCTTTGAGTTTTACGTATCGCAGTTATGCCGGGTAGGCTAAAGGAGACTGTGATGACGAGAATGAATGAAACAGTGGCAAGAAAAAAGTAGGAGGAAACAGGAGAACTCCGAGAAAATCTGCAAAAACAGTGCTTGTCCACCACAAAGCCCACTAAGCACGAGGTGGGATCGAACCAGGGCCTTATGCCCCAGAGGTAAACGCTCTACCACGGAGCCACCACGGCCCCAACAAAAGTTTTTAGTTCTCACAGAACTCTTGTCTGGAGGTCAATGCAATTATTGGGTGCTATACATACTTGAATTTCATTATTTTCAACAGTCTATCGAGAGTTGAGTGAGAAAAGCAGGGCAGTTCATCATCGGTATTTATAGCTATCAGAATTTTATTTAACGTTGGCAATTCATTACGGGAAAAGACCTCATGTACCTTTGATCGAATTGCCGATTTCGTGAAGTCGTCATAGTTATCCGAGAGGGGAAATACTTGTACGCGTATTTTTGAGACTTCTTAATTTATTTTCATTAAATTTAGCCTCCCGCCTACTTCTACAAACAGTTGCCTTTCCTATATTTGTCTGTTTCCAAGTCATGTCGGCGAATTCTTCAACAGTTAAACTAGGGTGTTGTTCTCTTAAAGCATGGAAGATATTCAAAATGCAACGCTTCTCACCACTTCGTAACGCTGTCCCGGGCTCATGTTTTATCGCAGAACTACTGCAAGCATCATGAATTGTCGCTTCACAAAGCACTAAATACGCAATTATTTACAATTTAATATGCACTAAAATTTGTTTCAGATAATATAAACTATACAAAACATAATGGATACAAAATACAATTTAATATGCACTAATTTCACACGACACTATATATAATATAGTTACCACACACGCTAAATTCATACAATATTTGCACAGGTCGATAGTCTGCGCACTCGATACTCAGACAGCCAGAAGACTACCTTCCTTGAAATTGTAAATAAAGACAGAATGTCGACAGGATTGGTTTGCTTTTTCTCCCGATTCTTAAGTGAAACAATTATGGAAATTAACTTTATAACGAATTAGTTCTTATTTCTAGAAATGCAATTTAATAAATAGGACTAAAACCAAAACTTTAATACATAAATAGTAAAAAATACTTTTCTTAAAGACAAAAATTAAAAACAGTAATAGTTTGTTATTCGGAGTTGACAGGTAAAAACAGCAGTGCTTTCTCACCATCAGGTGCGAGCGAATTGACGTACGAATTTAGTGTGTACACGATTCTGTTTATTAGAAAAGCTTCCCTCCCTGTGAAGGTCAAAGGCTTGCTTTTCCCCTCCGTACTGGAGAGTGGTGGGAGGAAGGGGAGTTTCCTATCAGGTTGCCTGGAATAGATCTTAGTTAACCTTTGACCTCGAGTTAGACGGGGTTGCAATCACTTCTCGAGGTCGAGATAGCTAAATTCAACCAGCACTCTCAAATTACCTTTATTCATTAAAATAGGCAACTTCACTTAACTGTTATATTAATCTGGTAAATTGCACTGTTTTCGGGATGTTTCCATTATATTAATAATCTGTATGCAATACACTGAAGTAATTAAAGTTTTAAAAAATTAAGAACTCTGAAATATATGGCACGCTTAATTTGATTGATGTAGAAACCGCCTAACAAGACACTGATCTCGTCTGGTGGTAAGTTTTAGAATCAAATTTTATTCAGTGGCTGTAATAGCATGCAAAAGAAAGGATTTTATTCACTACAATAATATACTATTCGCGAAAATGAATGTTAGTATAGATTTAAATAATTAAATTTCCTGCTTGTGACCAAAGCTTCCTTAATAAGGATTCCTAGTGTTTCTATACAAATTGCTAGCAGGCGGCTGATCAGTTTAAATTGAAGGTTCAAGCGCCAAAACTACAGATAAACTAGTTATGTTGCTGCCATGCTGGAACTATTTTTTCATTTAAATGTTTTGGAATAAAATTTGTTCTTAATGCTTATCGTTACAAAACAAAAATCCTTGCTGCACGTGAAGTTCTGGATCGAATGTAATTTTCTTCCCTCTCCATCTACTAACTACAGATTTTATATGAGATAACATGAAATGTTAATGATAATGTAACGAAAAGATGCAAGCTTCATTCATTTTTTCAACGGGAGAGTAGTTTAAGGTGAATTTAATGAAGTGCGCTAATCCCAACAGATGGCAGAACACTTCTCGTATATTTCCAATGTATTTCATAGGGAGACAATATTCACAATAATTGAATTAATTTCAAGAAATAGATATTCAAACTTCGTTCAATGACAAATTGAATCAATAATTAGAGAATAATCCGTGTACTTTTGTCATATTTTGTTTCTTTTGTTATTTAGAGAGTTTTGTTACTAGAAGGATGCTTCCGAAGAGTATAATTAAATGCTCTGTACAACGATTGATACAAAACAATAATAATAAAAAAGAATACACGGATTTTTCTTTAATTATTGATTCAATTTATCATCAGACATCTTTTGATGTTAATTCAGTTATTGTGAACATTGTCACTCCCTACAAAACACATTGGAAAGATAGGAAACATGTGCTGCCATCTGTTGCCAACAATCTGGCGTTTATATTTACCTTAAAGATATATTAACCTATGAAACAATTTTTCGTATTGATATCATACCAGCAGTGTATCCAGAATTATGTAATAAGGTACTGTTGTGGAAATTTGAGCGATGAGTTAAAAAGTTCTTAAATTACCTTAAAATATTCACTTCCATCATGGAAGAATGTTTCCAAAGTCTAATTTGAGAGAACGTTTCAGAAATTTGGGTGAGGTTAAGATTGTGCAGATAAATCACTGATAAAGAGCTGCTGCTTTCCTAGAGATACTGCTTGTTTTGTTTGTGATTTCACGTCGGTTTTCAGTCCCGAGGTTATGCCGAGGATGAGGGTTCTAATAGAATTACGTGTAGAGTACCTCCACAAGACAGGTGTTTTCTGTGTACATAAGTTCCTGATTTAATTCCTAATAGGAATACTTTGCTTTCAATAAAAGCTCATGTAATGGATTAGATTTCACCTCAAAATTCCTCACTGTTGAAAAGGGACGTTAAACTCCTATTAATTTACTCGCATTACTTGCGCTTCCATTAGAAATTGATTGCGCATCAAATTAGAGTACCCTATTTACTATGAAACAGTTGTGGATTGCACTTCAGACGATAATAGACCTTCTTAAGAACTGTATAGATGAAACATTTCAATTTTATTGATAGGGGAAGTTACTTTTCGCAACTAGAAAATCCAGAAAGTCGCTTGGAGGAGGGATCGTCTCCTGGAGTCCTATTTCTCAAAAGTACTAGTCTTGTGAATGATTTTTTACAAGTCATAAAATATCGTGAAGTAGAAATACTATAATAATAATAATAATAATAATAATAATAATAATAATAATAATAATAATAATAATAATAATAATAATAATAATAATAATAGAAGTCATTTCTAAATACTGCTAATACTAATACCTCTAATTTGTCATGATTTTTTATGAGAAATACTATTGCAAAATACTTGATTTTAAAAATTATTACAAGAGTAAGAGTTTTGCAAAATAGGCCCGTGGACGATGATTTTATGTATAAGAATCGTATAAATTTTTAATAAATAATATGAGCTCTCTCGTGGCTACGTGATTAGCGTATGCGCCTTTGACGTGGGAGACCCACGTTCGATTCCCGGCGGGAGCCCATGCGGTTCGGATTCCACTTAAGCTGTAGGTCCACGTCACATATAGTCTTGCTGTTGAAAGGGGCCCTAAACTAAAAAGTTCATACTCACTTCAATAAATAACATAACAAATTATTTTATATATTCTTTGTTGTATTTTTGTTTGTAGCTTTAATATATGATATGCTATATTAGTTATAAAGTGATGCTAAATAACATAACGCAATCTTTGAAGTGGGCCAAGAAAAGTACAGGAACGTTTCTTACCACATTTCGAGCACTTTGTACGTGAACGTTATACCAACTAAATAATGGAAGTATGTAAAAAAAAAAATGAAATGAAATTTTTGAGTTTTACGTCCCACGATTATGCCGATTAGGCTAAAGGAGACGGTGATGATGAGAGATGAATGAAATGGTGGAATGAAGAAAGTGGGAGGTAACGGGAGAACCCCGAGAAAACCCACGCACACGGTGTTTGTCCACCACAAAGTTCACTTGGCGGGAGCAGGGACCCCAAGCACCAGAGGTGAACGCTCTACCACTGAGCCACCGCGGCCCCAATGGAAGTATGTAAATAGTTTAAAGCTATATAACTACTAAATGTCTGTATCATTCATAGGGAACTCTATTAAACTAGTATTAGTTGGATTAAGAGTACGAGATATGTCACTCTATGTATCGTAAAATCAACTGAGGTTACAAGTGAAAACGTAGCCTTTTTTCGGGGGGGGGGGGAGGAAAGCAATCCTTCCATGGATCCGCCACTGTCCAAGGGATAGGATATACCAAGGGACATGCCACTTGCAATCCTTCTAAATTTCCTAGGCACTTCTTTCTCCCTCTTAGTGAAGTCCTTCTTCCAAAAGTGATTTGTATAACATCCGGCAATGAAACAAGTTAGCGACAAGGCCATTTATAATTTTCATATATAAAATTAATTTTTGGTTCCAACATTTGGAACTTTTATTAATTTTTGGTTCCGACATTTGGAACTTTTTTCTGTATGTAAATATAGGAGACAAGCAAATACTGCACTATATTTAAGACTTCTATCTACTGTCATTACATGTAGTTAATTTTAATTTATTATACACTAATTTTCTAAAATTGGATTTTGTTTATGATTTGGACAATGGTCGTACCAAGGGATATTCTTCTTGATGTAGCCAGGGACAATATTTTGAATATAATGAACATTATTTGTTGTAATGATTCTATGAATATATATTTAGTTTTAAAACCAAGGTGCTTCATTGCATATTAATTTCATGTTCTTAAAAAAACTGATAAAACTGCAATATATGTATTTGTTTTTAAACGCATACCATTGTCCCTGTTGCTGTTAATGTTACTTTATGGAGACAATATTCCAATTATAATGAGAAAGAATAAGTAGGTTATTCTGAATAGTATTTTGTATCGTTTGTTTGTAACAAATAAGTTAGTCGTTGAAAATGATCGATTACCATTAGATATAATATTGATCCTAGGTACAATAATTACTGTCACTTGGTATACTCAGTATGTACCGGTACCAAGAGACATAATGACCACTTCGACAAAAAATGCTCTGATATTCTTCTCATTGGTGCAATCCTCGTGTGACTTTTTTTCAGAGTACGAAGCTGAAATATCAAGCTGTCAAAAAAAATATTTTTTGTTCTCGCACCACACATATACTCACTTTTGCAAAGCTAAATATATATTAAAAAATGATCTTGTGGTGCGTAACTTCTTCTGTGGGTGCTTATGCCCCTTTGTGATAAAGACAAACTGCCTTATGCAGAATCGTTCTGACGGGTGATTAGTGCCATAGTTCGACTAATATTATGGGCCTTATGCAGAGTCGTTCTAACGAGTGATTAGTATCATACTAAAGTGTTCTACTAACATATGTTTCCTGCAATAGTCATGCCTTAGTATGACTCTAAAATACGCCAAAACGATTCTGCATAAGAAGGAATGTCTCCTGCAGTAGTCAGACCTTTGGTATGACGCTAATCATACGTCAAAACGACTCTGCATAAGGCCCAAGGAGATTAAGCTTAGCAGCATAGATGGCAGGCCCAACAATAGGAAGCGGTAGTATAACCTAGTACTAACGTTGGCTCTACGTTGTAATTGGACACTTTGTCGAGCATTTGCCAATGAAATTCAATTACCACCGTAACTCCCTACGAAAGAAATAAAATTGCCATTGGGAGTGAGCTGGAAACTGTTTGATAAAGCATAGGTAAATTGTTGGTTACCCAACACACACACAAACACACACATTTTAAGTTACGTTGGGCCAACGTATCTTAACCTGCATTTTTTAAAATCACCAAATCTCAACCATCCCGACCATTAGGCTCGTCGAGTTTACCAAGTGTGTTGCTAGGGAAATAACATAAGTATAGCACAAACAAAGTAGAATTTCCGAAGTATTTCAGTAGTTAGAGACAAGTTTTTTCTGACAGGTTGTAAATATATTGGAAAAGCATGTCTTGAGGAAAAATACACTAAAATAAATTCATTTTTTTGTTAGTTTCAAATAATCAACTCAGGGTTCACGCATTTCGGCCAAAGTTCGTCCGAAAGAATCGCGAAAATCTTTCCGTCTTGACATGGTCCTTCTGAATACAATTCATAACACTGATCGTCACCTCCTACTTGCTTTATCCATGGGGCGAATCCTTCAACTTTACATGGATTAATGTCACATCGAACCTTGACCATTTGGTCCTCATAAGGATAAGGAATTAACATGTATGGTCTTCTGCATGGTCCTTGGAAAAAAAGAGGGTGACAACGATTATCCTGATCCCACATGACATGGTGTGGAATAGGTCGACACTGGCAGACCGCTAGTCCGTATTCGTTCGCTGCGATTACCATTCCTTCGTCACAAAAACCGGTTTTCCATAAGCGATAACACTTTCCACCTATATGGAAACGGGGAGCTCGACCTTTTGAACAAGGTCGTTTTCTGCAAGTTCCTGTTTCACTATCTTCGTCTCTTACATACCATAGTTCACTATCTTTGCATGGTCCTTCAGTGGCAAATCTGTAACATAAACCGTCGTCCCACAAGGACCACAGTTTTGGACACTTTCCATCACTAGGTGGAATTCTTAGTTTAGGAATTTTTGGAGAGGGATTTCCCGGTTCTTCTGTTCCAGGTTGGTTAACGAACACATGTTTTTCTGTTGTAGGAGAATTAACCACGTAAGGTTTTATAGTTGTGGGGTGGTTTATAAGTTCAGGGTTTTCTGTCGAAGGTGGATAAATCACTTCAGGTATTTTTGGAGTAGGTAGAGTAGGGGGATGCTTTGTTGGACTTGTGGATACCAACGCGGGTTCAGTTGATTCTTCAGAAGCTGGTTTACACTCAAGGTTGTTAAATGAAGCAACGATTCGGGTTCCTGGCGGACACAATTTTGGTTTCAGCAACTTCTTGCAGCTACTTGTAGCGAGAGAGAAAGGGAATCCTTGAAAACACTCACGAACATCGCTCCCGTAATTACTTGCAGCAGGTTTTAGGACATTCCAAAAATCTGAGAAAGCACCAAAACTTTCAGATTCCTTGGTGATTACCAGAAGCAATAAGAGAAAATATGCGAACATCATTCTGAAGCCGTTGACACTCGTTTAATGCATTGGCAAACCTCAATATTCTGAAGATAACGGAAGGAAATGTTGGTTTCCTTTAATAGAAAAAGTTGTTTTAAGACAGCGAGATTACAACCACTGTATCCCGTTTTAATTATCTATTGTATCATATTATCTACAGACCACTTCCCTTTAGAGAAAAGCAGCATGTTGACGAACAGTTCATGACCTGAGGTTTAAACAGAATGGAATAATTTAGTAATAATATAAAGCACTTCAAAGGTATAGAATCAGGGTTGTATTTTCGGGATCGTCTTGAGACTTGCTTATTTCCTTTCCAGGCCCGTATCCAGGGGGGTCTAGGGGGACCGTCCCCCCTAAATTTTTGCTGGCCCCCTCTAACATTTTCACGGTAGGCTTGCAAATGAACTATAACATGGTGATGAACTATAATATTGTTGGATCGGCCCCCCTAACTTCAGCCGCCCTCCCTAACTTTTTGGGCTGGTTACCGGCCTGTTCCTTTCTTCAACTCACTTTGTTGTAATTACACAAGACATAAAAAAAGCACAGTACAAAAATCACCGTTATTATATACATATCAATCTCTCATGTACTAAACATCCACTAATTTCGGTTTGTGTCCCGATTTTTTCTATGTTCCATCATGAGAATGCTGGAATCATGTCTTTAGTAGCCGTGGTCAATTTCGTTCCCCTATTTCATTATTGTCTCAAGTATGAAATGGGGTCACGTGGAAATAAATAAGACTTACTTTGTTGAGGAACAGATTTTGTATAGTCATCGACAAGATGTTTTGTAAGCACAATATATATGAGATAGGATAGTTATTTTTATCATGACCGTTCACATTGGTTCACGTCTATTTATTTACTTTTGCACTGTCTACTTAATTCTTTCCTAGATCCAACATTAAAACAAAATAAGATGACATTTATTTATTAGGTATATAATTTTTAAAATGCAATTTCATTTCCATCTGAAGATGGGCGGACCGCAGAAGGGAATGTCTTCTCTTGGGCTATGAGTATTTATTTATTTGTAGTTTGAATTGAGTGATGGGTTACGGGATTCATTCATTGATCGGTTTCGGTTGTTTATAACATAAAATTATAATATACAAAAATACATAACAGCAGGCCCGTATCCAGCCCAAAAATGAAGGGGGTCGGTACGAAGTTAGGGGGCCGATCCAAGCATATTAATTCATTTGCAAGCCTACCGTGAAAAATTTAGGGGGGCAGCAAAAATTTAGGGGACCGCCCCCTAGTCCCCCGTGGATACGGGCCTGCAGTACAGTACAAATACAAACAAAACAAGAAAAATGCTTTCTACAACAAGCAATGAAGCGTTGAAGTGCTGAAATGCTGAAGAGGATTCTTGACTCTACGGTAATAGTTCAGAGTGCTGAAGTGCTGAAAAGGCTTCTTGATTCTACTGTAGTAGTTCAGAGAAGAAATCCATGAGAATGGTGAATTTGCTCATCAGGTGTGCTTTGCATAAGAGCTGTGAAAGAAACAAGATATTTGAATAAAGAAGAAAAACTGAAAGAAATAAAATTTTCGCTTCCGACTACAATAGCAAAGAAATGAAATGAACCGACTCTTGTGTTGTTTGCCATGATTTTGCCACAATCTTTGCATTATGATCTTATCAGGTCTGATTATCGTGAAGATATACACACACTTGGAGTGAAAGGAAGGGTTGCCAGATACTTTCGTTTTTGATTCCCTGGGACTAGTGGTAAATGTTCTCGTCTTTGGAACAAGAGAGGTCTCATTAGACTCACTGCTGAAAGAGAATATTAAGCTCCAAACAAATGAACACAAAACACCATTAATATCACAATAGCTTAGTAGTTCTATAAGCATTTTGCATTTTCATCTATAGTATGCATTTTCTCTTTTAACGGATTTCTTAATATTATGTCCTGTTACATAATGTTCTGTTTTTCATTATGCTACGCGACTAAACAAGCATTCAATAGGAAAAGAGAACTACTAACATCAAGAAATGTGTCTCTGGACGTTCGTAAACGATTTATTAAGATATTGGTATGGAGCGTGGTGTTTTACGGATCAGAGACATGGACATTGAAAAAAGCTGAAATATCCAAGCTGGAAGCAATTGAAATGTGGTGTTGGCGCAGAATGCTACGCATATCATGGACCGAAAGGAAAAGAAATGAAGACGTTCTAAAGGAAGCTAATGAAGGACGACAGATTATGAAGATAATAGGGAAAAGAAGAAACAGCATGCTTGGTCATCTTATTCGGCACTCTGATTGGATCACCGTGTTGATAGAGGGAAAGAGAAGGAAAACCAGGAATAGGAAGACCAAGAATAGGATATCTAGATGCTGTTACGAAGAAGAGACGTTATCAAAGTATAAAACAGCCCTTCCAAGGGAGAGAAAAGTTTAAAATTTCCATGTTGCTCACCAACCTATGGTTGAAGTGAACAAGAATAAGACGCGACTAAAGAACTGGATGTTACTATCCTTAAGAAAAATGAAATGAAATATTTCCGTTTTACCAGGGGCGTCATTTCAGACTTCGCTTGGAAGGGGCAAGAGCACCACTGACATAAGAATCTCACGGTTTGTACTAGTATATTAGTAGACAATCTATTAAAGCATATATATTTCTCAAACTCTTGGGGGGACAATTGCCCCTTCCTGTCCTCCCTAAATGATGACCCTGCGTTTTACGTCTCACGATTATGCCGTGTAAGCTAAAGGATATGATGATGATGATTATGAGAATGAATAAAAAATAGTGTATTGAAGAAAGTGGGAGCAAAACAGAAGAACCCCGTGAAAATTCACGCACACGGTGTTTGCCCACCACAAAGCCCACTTCGCGCGAGCTGAAATCTAACCAGAGAGCCTGATAGTATGAAACAACTGCAAGCAAATGTATGTGGAAAACCTCAATAAAAACAAATGTAAACGGAAGATCACACTTCAAACTGATGAAATGGAGATATTTCCTGGCATGGCTATAAACGCGTAACACTATCTTTCTAAATGTTTTGAAACTATGCTTAAATATAAATATATCCCAAAAGAATCAGCCTAAACAAACTCATTAAAACATAAATTAATAAGCAATCGAGTGCTGTCTAATGTCAAACGACCAAAAATATAAATTCACTAAAATGGCTTACAATCAAAGTCAAAAATGGAAAAATCACATATAATTTAAATTTTGAGAATAAACTAAAACACTCCTAAAATCCCTTTGGAGAGAAATGTTGAATGAATACTCAAAACTAGGGTTAGGAATAAGAGCAGTAATTTAATATCGTTTTTGGGACCGTTAGTATTGTATGTATTCTGTTTAGAAATAAAATAGATTTGATTGTTATAAACATCGGCAACCCTCAACGTCTGGGTCGATTTTCTATAAATCTTCACGTTTATGATATAAGATAAATCAGAGAGAACAATACCGTGGCAAACAACAGCAAAATCGAGTCGTGGCAAACTACACCATGGCAAACAACACGCAATCTCCACAGTTGTGCTGGCAATGGAGGATGATGAAAATAAGTTATAAAAACATTGGTGGAATATAGAAGTGGGAATCAACGGGAGAACCCCGAGAAAACTCATGCGCACGATGTTGTCCATCACAAACTCACACGACAGAATAGTATAGAAGTCACGTCATGTTACGCATAGAGACATTAAAACATTTTATAATCACCATTTGTGGCAATAATATCAGACAGACGTTTTCTCATGGTTACCAGACAATGAAACACATTGTCAAATGCAATCAGATGACGTTAGCCTGAATAAGGCCCTGGTTCCGATCCTCTCGATTTGTTTCCCACTCGAACTATGGAAGCCGAAAGATGTTTTATGGAGTAAGATCAGGAAGGCCAATCTAGGCAGATCAGTTCAGGGTGATATTGAACCATTCCGTTGTCAGTCTTGATGTATGAACAGTCGTGCATAAAAATGAATTTATCTTGCTCCTGGAAATGTCTTTGAAGGAGTGACAGTATATATGTTGCAATGTAATTGAATATAAATTCGTAGCTGCTGATCATTACCAAATTAAGCACAAAAATTACGAATGTACATCTCAATTCGTGAACAGTCAACGTGACTCCAGCTGTAGCACGAAACCCATTATACCTACTATTTTCCTGAAGTATCTTCACTAAGGTAGCCACTACGGAACAGACAACCCACATCTTCATAATGAGAATTACGCTCCAAAAGTGAAACATGCATTTCAATTACGTTTATAAAGTATAATACTAGTAGCCTATTCCATTTTAGAGACAACTATTATATTTTATTTGACATGCAATCGCGGCGTAAAAAAAGTTTACGATTCATGTCATTATACAAGATTTATGTACTGGGTATTTGCTCTAAACAACTACAATATAGCCACTAGCGTGCGCAGGACATTGGGAATGTGGGTGCCAGATCTAAAGTACCACCATATGGAATGTCGCCCTCCCCCCTTTCCCCTAAGAAAAGATAGCATCATTGTATCCGACGCTGCGTCGGCGACGCACGGCACACATGCAGACGGGAAATAATTAACACGTAATCTCTTCTCAGTTTGTAATAATTCTACACAAAAAAGTTTGTCTAATGGGGGTGCCAAGGCACCCATGGCACCCACGTTGCGCACGCTTGTGAATATAGCTATTGATAGTTAATTGACTACACAATAGTATTGAAGCGTTATAAACATACCTCTAGAAAACTCCGTTAGACGAAAAGTCAAACGAACACAATAGCTTCCTTCATGGTGCATGAACAAACTGGTGGTAACTGTTAAATACGAAACGGCACCTTTCTCTTTACTCACAACAGATTCACGCAAAACTCAATGGAAAATTCTCGTGGTGTTCCACTTTAGGCACGTATTCCATATTTGGTATTCTCACAGAATTTCACGTTACTTTCTTTTTTTTTTTTTTTTTTTAAAGAATGGTACAGTTTTTGTTCATACGTACGCTGTTCTTTCAAAGTATTCATGTTTCACACACCTAAACCTATAGAATTTATTTATGTTATTAAAAGTCCATCTCTAGTCAAAAGCTTGTAGTTATGATCTCACACCTTGCTCAGTATGCTCTCACAAAGAAGATATATTTTTCAACATACTGAAAAGTTAAAAGTTCCACGACACTGCCATCATTTGATTTCATAACGACCATCTTTTCCATTTCATTCACTGTATATCACGTTTTGCAGTGAGATTGCAAACGATTCTGAATGCCACGTGTGTGTTTTGCCTGACACTCTCTCTTTCTTTGAATCATATCAAAGTTAGGCCGGCTGTTAATTGATCACAGTGTGAGACAGTGAATTTGATATAGAGGGAGGCAGAGGGGAATACGGAGAGAGAGAGAGAGGTCTGCGTGCATATTGGACGCAGTCAATAGGCAACGGAAAAAGAGAATTCGTATCTCGCTTCCAAAGTCACACGATGAGCAAAAGTTAGGAAAGAACAGTGATTTATTATACAGGAAAAACACCCACCGGAAGTTTGTGCGAATCAGTTTTTGACATTGAATTTCAGAAATTCAGCCGATGGAAACCTTCAGTGCCAACAACAGGGATACCAATAGCTTGAAGTTCGAATTAGAAGCAGAGACACTGATATGTTCATATCAGGATAAAGGAACTATTTTGTTATGATCTTGATACTAATTGATAAAGTTTATAATGGTACACGTATTACAAAGGCATTCATGTATTACAAATATTGCCAAATCGATATATGAATTCACTAAGTTAGGCCTATTTGAAACATCAAGTTATATATACAATATACATGTGAATCAATTAGCAAGTAGCGGTAGAGCGAATCACGAGGACAGAAACAGTATTTATATAATTAATATAGTGATATATGATTTTAAAAAAATGAACTGACGTTTTGAATGCCCCACGTTTATACCTTGTGTACTAAAGGGGTACTTAGGTCTGAGTTTAGCGCCCTGTTTAGCAGTGAGGCTATATGAGATGTGGACCGACAGCTTAGCTTGGGATCCGAATAGCATAAACTCCCACCGAGAATTGAAGCTGGATCCTCCACACCGAAGCTGCATATGCTAATCTTTGTAATTCACCGTATTCTATACTCAACGTAATTCAATCCGGCAGGGGCACGAACACAAACAATTCTCGAACAAAATTTTTGTTTTATTTAACCAGACTTTATAAACTTCTTCACTCATCAATGGGTCTTGCACCCATAATGGATTGCATTTGGCGATCCGAAGTCGAATGTCCATGTCCACTCGGCTGTTGCTACCGATATCCATTCAGTTAAGAAAGAGTTGCTAAAATAGGATATGATTTGTACAATACGAAGCAAAAAACCTGCAACATGAAAGCTTAAGTTCATTGTGAAACTACGCCAACAACATAGGCAACCAACCTAACGTCTTTGTGGCACTGATCACGCCAGGATAACCTTCGGCTTCGTCCCCCTGCACACTTCGTTTGGAGCAAGAAATGCATAGACCACGTGACTACAAACCACAAATTTCTCACAAGATGGAGTAATAGATTGAGGTTCTTCTCATTTCTCTTCTCATTTTACATCCTCAGTTTTAAAGAGAGAGAAAGAGAAAAAGGTCAACGTGATAAAAACTAAATAAAGAGGAATATGTGAAATATAAAGGAAAAGAAAACGTGCGCATATATTGACAAATGACACATGCACTTCAAAGGAGACCATCTCAAATTTTGTTATGAACCATATATAATAACTGTGAGAATCAGCAAACCACAAAGACATAATTACACACAGTAAGTGTTATACAACACATATTTATTTAAACAAATAAAAATGCTTGCAGAAAGCTGAAGATGTCTTTAAAATCTCAACCTTAACTGAAACAAGAGATTACTTCTCTATTGTTCTTCTTCGTAGCATCCATCTAAATGGAGAAATGAGAAAGAGATAACATCTTAAGAGATTCGCACGTATACAATATCGGAAACTGCTAAATGGAAAAAAGTACCGTCTTTGGCTGGGATTCGAACCCAGAACCTTAGTGTTAGAAATCCAACACTCTACCAATGTAGCTAGTCTGACATTAATACCCTGTTCCTCCATCATTACCTATGAAAGATGGAATGGAGTCTGCAGAAAACTACGTCTAACATGTCCACGACAGACCGCCTATAACCTATGTCTAATTGGTACTTAAAAAAGCTAGTTCTACACGTGCATAGAAAAGTAAAATCAAATGAGTAGTTAGTACACATCACTTTGTCTGTCTCACTCTATCTCTGACTATAGAAATAGAGGAAGAAGAAAAAAATATAGAGGTTGAGAATACAGAAGAACAAGCAAAAATATAAGTTGCAGGAAAATGAATATCAAGGAGAGAGAGAGAGACATAGAGACAGAGAGAAAAATAGAGGGAACGGAGCAAATGATTTAATATACATCGGAAAAGAAGATTCACAACTGTGCTATACATTTAATGTATTGAATACTCTGCAGGCCCGTATCCACGGGGGGCTAGGGGGGCCGCCCCCCCATAACTTTGGCTGGCCCCAATAAAGGTTTCACGATAGGCTTGCAAATAAACTATAATATGGTGATGAAGCATAATATGATTGGGTCGGGCTCCCCCTAACTTCGGCCGCCCCCCCCTAAATTTGTGGGCTGGCTACGGGCCTGATACTCTGTTTCTTCTAAATTGCTTGCTAGATGACAAATATTAATTTGTAAAAACGTAGCAAATGCCCGCGTTGTCTTGTTTTCTTACTATTTCAGTAATAATGGAAAACGTGGTTTATGCAACATAATAAATTACTAATTTTCCCACAACAACCATGTAGATGTTGTTGATGATTTTGAGTTTAACGTCCGTTCAGCAGCGAGATTATATGAGACGTTGACCTACTTATTAACGTGGAATTCGAACCATATGAGCTGCTGCCGGGAATCGAAGCAACCATGTACTGTTAGTAAGAAATTTCTAAGCAAAAGAAAAAACTGATCAGCAAAATACATAAAACGATAGTCCTGCAAACTATTACTTAAAGAGAATTTATTGTAAAATCAATACATCCATGTGGCGGTATATAGTCGTAAAGTGATTAGAAAACTTAATATTAAACTGTCGATCACATTGTTTTACTTATTTGAATTCAATGTCGTATAGATTCGGTTTTAGCTCTAGATTTCAGCGTTCTCACTTCGATTCTTAACTTGTTGGAAATATGCATTAATCGAAATTATAAAAACATACGAAATTTAACTAGCTAAAAGAAGAGAATAACATAAAAATCCGGATTAGAGTACGTCGTCGCCAACATGTGCTTTTATTTCAGGGAGCATAAAGTCGGGAAGATCAACATTTTTTTAACCATTAAATCGGCCTATAATTCGTTGAGTTGAGTTGATTTTGAGTTTAACGTCCCGTTCAGCAGCGAGGCTATATGAGACGTGGACCTACTGATTAACGTGGAATCCGAACCACATGAGCTCCCGCCGGGAATCGAACCCAGACCTCCCACGCCAAAGGCGCGTACGCTAACCGCTTAGCCACGGAGGAGCTCAGGCCTATAATTCGATGGATACCACCTAACCTGCAGTCTCGCATATCCATCCCCAACAGTGAATCGTCACATGACCCATTCGCGCTGAACGGGCCATATATTGTGGATCAAACCGTCTTCCAGATGGGCGATACACACGTGTTGGCCCAAAATTTCCAGTGGAAAATATTTTTTCATCTGTAAAGACAACAGTGTCCCAGTGACAAGTAATATTTAGCTCTGCAAACGCCAGTCTATCGACTTTGTGATCTTCTGTCAATCTCTCCTTAACAGCAGCCCGGAAGGACCTTAAGCCTGCGGCCCGAATTCGCCGTCGGACTGTAGTTACATAACCTGGAAAGGCGGTAGACTGTTGCAGTTTTCGGGCACACATGAAAGGCTGTCGACAGCATTGATCAACTAATCGTTGGTCTTGTGTCGGTGAGGACACTCGTGGCCGACCACTTCCAGATTTTCGAGTTAGGCTTCCAGTTTCCTCATATTTTTTCCACCACCTGAACGCTGTTGCACGATGCACGCCTAATCGAGCGCCTGCTTCAGGAACACTCAATCCCGCATGTTCAATTAGAGCGATAACACTCTCGCGTACAGAACGATCATATTGCGCCATCCTTACACACCAAAGTAAAAGTGCTAGAAAGTCTTTGAATATAGGATAATGCAACATATTGCTATACATGACGTCGTATTATGAAAGGCATGCGTAGAAGAAGTAGATGTGCCTGTAATCAACTGTTGTTGCACGCAAAAATACTCACTCACTGTTAGTAACAAAATATTTTCCATTTTTTTAAATCCAATACATTAGAATATAGTAGCAGTTACTATTTTTTAAGAACATAACTTCCAGCGAGTGGTGGGCATAAACAAAAACTCGTAACTATGCAACAGTTAACTTCCATCAAAACCCACGAAGCACTTTACAGATTTAATCTGATTTATTTGTGCAATTTAGATACATATAAGATTACAACTTGTCCGGGAAATTTGTTTATACTCGTCTAAAACAGTTCTATTCTATTATTCGCCACTCGTATACATTATATGACAAACAACAAAACAGAAACAAGTAAAGTGCAAATACTATAGACAATATTTATCAAAACGTACTAGAGGATTAAGATATAGCCGAGCGGTTTAGTAGAGTAGTCCACTACCTCCGCCTTCTCGTGTTCAAACCCACCTGAGGTTTGTGTCTATTCTCTGTTTTTTTTTTCTTGTGCTTTCACAACGAACGTTTTTTCTATAATTTCTATAAGCTATGACTTGCAAACCCTAAAGAAAATACACATGTTTATTGTAATACTCTAATCCGGATTTTTATGTTATTCTCTTCTTTTAGCTAGTTAAATTTCGTATGTTTTTATAATTTCGATTAATGCATATTTCCAACAAGTTAAGAATCGAAGTGAGAACGCTGAAATCTAGAGCTAAAACCGAATCTATACGACATTGAATTCAAATAAGTAAAACAATGTGATCGACAGTTTAATATTAAGTTTTCTAATCACTTTACGACTATATACCGCCACATGGATGTATTGATTTTACAATAAATTCTCTTTAAGTAATAGTTTGCAGGACTATCGTTTTATGTATTTTGCTGATCAGTTTTTTCTTTTGCTTAGAAATTTCTTACCAACAGTACATGGTTGCTTCGATTCCCGGCAGCAGCTCATATGGTTCGAATTCCACGTTAATAAGTAGGTCAACGTCTCATATAATCTCGCTGCTGAACGGACGTTAAACTCAAAATCATCAACAACATCTACATGGTTGTTGTGGGAAAATTAGTAATTTATTATGTTGCATAAACCACGTTTTCCATTATTACTGAAATAGTAAGAAAACAAGACAACGCGGGCATTTGCTACGTTTTTACAAATTAATATTTGTCATCTAGCAAGCAATTTAGAAGAAACAGAGTATCAGGCCCGTAGCCAGCCCACAAATTTAGGGGGGGGCGGCCGAAGTTAGGGGGAGCCCGACCCAATCATATTATGCTTCATCACCATATTATAGTTTATTTGCAAGCCTATCGTGAAACCTTTATTGGGGCCAGCCAAAGTTATGGGGGGGCGGCCCCCCTAGCCCCCCGTGGATACGGGCCTGCAGAGTATTCAATACATTAAATGTATAGCACAGTTGTGAATCTTCTTTTCCGATGTATATTAAATCATTTGCTCCGTTCCCTCTATTTTTCTCTCTGTCTCTATGTCTCTCTCTCTCTCCTTGATATTCATTTTCCTGCAACTTATATTTTTGCTTGTTCTTCTGTATTCTCAACCTCTATATTTTTTTCTTCTTCCTCTATTTCTATAGTCAGAGATAGAGTGAGACAAAGTGATGTGTACTAACTACTCATTTGATTTTACTTTTCTATGCACGTGTAGAACTAGCTTTTTTAAGTACCAATTAGACATAGGTTATAGGCGGTCTGTCGTGGACATGTTAGACGTAGTTTTCTGCAGACTCCATTCCATCTTTCATAGGTAATGATGGAGGAACAGGGTATTAATGTCAGACTAGCTACATCGGTAGAGTGTTGGATTTCTAACACTAAGGTTCTGGGTTCGAATCCCAGCCAAAGACGGTACTTTTTTCCATTTAGCAGTTTCCGATATTGTATACGTGCGAATCTCTTAAGATGTTATCTCTTTCTCATTTCTCCATTTAGATGGATGCTACGAAGAAAAACAATAGAGAAGTAATCTCTTGTTTCAGTTATGGTTGAGATTTTAAAGACATTTTCAGCTTTCTGCAAGCATTTTTATTTGTTTAAATAAATATGTGTTGTATAACACTTACTGTGTGTAATTATGTCTTTGTGGTTTGCTGATTCTCACAGTTATTATATATGGTTCATAACAAAATTTGAGATGGTCTCCTTTGAAGTGCATGTGTCATTTGTCAATATATGCGCACGTTTTCTTTTCCTTTATATTTCACATATTCCTCTTTATTTAGTTTTTATCACGTTGACCTTTTTCTCTTTCTCTCTCTTTAAAACTGAGGATGTAAAATGAGAAGAGAAATGAGAAGAACCTCAATCTATTACTCCATCTTGTGAGAAATTTGTGGTTTGTAGTCACGTGGTCTATGCATTTCTTGCTCCAAACGAAGTGTGCAGGGGGACGAAGCCGAAGGTTATCCTGGCGTGATCAGTGCCACAAAGACGTTAGGTTGGTTGCCTATGTTGTTGGCGTAGTTTCACAATGAACTTAAACTTTCATGTTGCAGGTTTTTTGCTTCGTATTGTACAAGGCATGATGGAAGAGCAATATTCTTATTTTTTACCTATTCGTTTCTCCAATTTAATTTGCTACGAAATATATTATTTTACACACAAAATACTTCATTGTTGAGATCGATTCATTACACATCTTTACTGTTATGGATTTATAATAAGCTAATGACGTCAATAGACAAGTAAGTCTAAACCAAGTAAACTATTCTATTTCTGTTTAATGTTTACATAGCCCTCACATGATTATTTGGCAAGAGAAAGTAATTTCCCTTTTCTTCCCTCTATGAACGACTTCTCTGACCGATAGCAAGAAAAAATAAGCGCATTGTTAAAAAATAACTGCGAACAAATTATATTCGCAAAATGGAGTTACAAGAGTGAATTGTACTTACCATTAACAAACCCAACTCGCCTGCTATTTTAGTCCATAATTTTTCTTTTAACTTGGTTTTCACATCATCTTCATGGCTAGTATCATAAAGCACTGAATACACTCTCATAGCTTCAACCAACTTTTCCACTTTTTCTCTCTCACACAGACAGCGCTCTTTGCTGGAATAGATTCACAGGAAATCGTAACACGCCATAGAAGAGGGCTTCTCTACCCTACGCCTGCTTCCGTTTGAATGTGCGACACGAGGCTTGATTCCATTGTTTACAGTGTTTTGCGAGTCCTGCTTCTCGGCTTGGACAGGCTGCCCTGCTGTCAATTAGCGGCCGGCCTTAGTCTGCTAGGAGAGGAGGGGAGGAGAAAGCATA
This sequence comes from Thermobia domestica, assembly GCF_964235325.1. Classification (NCBI taxonomy): domain Eukaryota; kingdom Metazoa; phylum Arthropoda; class Insecta; order Zygentoma; family Lepismatidae; genus Thermobia; species Thermobia domestica. The sequence continues at coordinate 75,959,093 of NC_137463.1, forward strand.
CAAGAACAGTTAACGATAATACACTGGTTCTGAGTAGATACGTTCGAAAATCCCTCGAATGTACACGTATGATTGCATACACTTAATCAAGCTCAATTTTGTATTTTGTTTATAATTAGGGCCTATACTATTTTTAAATATGTTTAGAAAATATTTTCATGTATTGAATGATTTCCCATTTTCTCGTCATTCTACTGACAGAACGAAAAATTCATAAATGTGTAAAATCGTGAACTACAGTATATGTGCATTTTTTATGCACACCGCTGTACACCTTTTCTTTTTCACTCCACACATCCTCGGACGTTGAAGGCTTCGTCTGATCACGTAGAGCCACCTAGTGGTGATTGACTCCAGGTCAGATAGTAGTTTAGAGGTCGTTGTCTTTTTTCTTGCTCATGATTTTTCAAACATTTTAATTTCGGTATTTGTGGAATTCATTTCGTGAGTATTCATTTTCACACAATTGGTACAAAACCATTTCATTTCATCGTCTTATCGTTTCATAATCTTGTTCCGGAACTTTAAAAGAAGAAGAAAAAACGGAAATAATATTATTTAGTACAATTGTTGCATGCCACTGTACTATCCGGATGCTTACTACTATCTTCCAATATATCAATTATAATGTCCTTGCAGCACGCATATATGTTTCCATGATGTGACATAACGTCCTTAGTTTCGCTATTTACATTTTTATACTTTATTTACACTGATTATAAGCTTTATTCTTTTTATCCCCGAAATCAGATTCTCTCTTACATTGTGTTTATACTTCTTAATAATATCCCAAATGATTGATTATAATATCTTTCACATTACATGAAACTTAAATAAAATTACACCATTCCATCCTTTACAAGAGCCTTTACGTTGCTGTTAAATTTTCAGATTTCTTCTTTCTCTCCGTCTTTTCCCACCTACATGGAATCGACGTTTCTGATGAATCTTCTTGATAAAGCCCTCTCCTAGAATTTTTACTCTATTAGACCTTTTTCCCTGAAGTCATTCTTAACCATTATCTGGAGTAAAACATTCACAACTATAAACGATAGTTACCTTCTTCGTAGATTCATATTTCTTTAACGTGTCGACGTTTTGCATTGTAAAGTACAAACTAACAAAAACCAGACATTCTCTCTTACAAGTCAGAACTCTTATTACAATCGATATCCATATCCTGTTTCTTCTGTTACAACCATCCTGGCTAAGTGGAACAGAACAGTCAGTCATCTTCACATAATCAAATTCTCATATTGAATAAAGGCATTTTATACAACAGTCAATCGACATCTTGGCTGAGATAAAGCATTTTACATGTCACACACTATTACGCGTTCTCCACGTCCGCTGCAGTTTCGTAAACGAAACCTCCAAATGACGCGTGATGCCAATATTCGGGAAATAACAGCAAATCTAAAAGCGCAACGATAAAATATGGATGATATTACTACTACTACTTTAAAGAATCGAAGGAGCCACAACATATGGTCTAAAAGTTGGATCGCCATCAGAGATAGGATCTGAGAAAAATAAATGCAAGCAGATTTTTCACGGAAGCCGCGTTTCACAGACGACGACTCAACACAAGAATCATAATGGGCAAACGAGATTAAAATTAGGTAGGGAATGGATACTCGAAAATTTAAATCTCTTTCAGTTTAAGATCCAATGATTATGCCCGTAGGCTGAGAGAGACGATGATTAAGGCAAGTGAATGATGATGAAAGAATTAGTAGAATAAGAATGTGGGAGGAAATTGTAGTACCCAAATAAAACCCATGAACATGATGTTGTCCACCACAAACTTACTTGCCCGGAGATCAAATCAAGGACCTCACACAGAGGTAAGCACTCTACCACTGAATCACCGTGCCCTCTTCTCGTAAATTTAAGACAATAAAATAAATTATCTTAACTGGATTGTTAGAAATTGTCTCCGTGTATTGTGACTTTATAATGAACGTGAGAGAAATCCGCCACATAAGATTTTCCTACATATTTCGAAAGATTTTATACTATTAAGTAACAAAACATAATAAATTACATTGATTAAAGGAATGCTAGAGATTGTCTCGATTCTTTTGGAGTACCTAATTGATCGTTGGTTGAATACGTTTTGTGCTCCATGGCATTGGTCTCCAACAGAAGGAAACTAATAATCCTATTGGCATTAGAATGTCAGGAAATGTCTTCGCGAGCGTTCTTTCCTAATGTGAACGTAAGAGAAGCCCCCTACATAACATTTTGCTACTTACAATTAGTTGTTCGTGGGTTCGAAAGTTTTATGGTCTTTGGTATCGTTACTCGTACATTTAACAGAACGAATTTAATAATATTTGTTAACGAAGTGTTGGAGAATTTATGTTTGTGTGAATTGTGATTCACGTAGGGAACGTGAGAGAGACCCACCTAATTAATTAGTGTTATCTGATTGGTCGTTTTTACAAATATTTCTATGCTCCATGGTATGGATTCCAGTATATTTAACAGAACGAAACTAATCATATTTGTTAAATGAATATTAGAAAATGTTTTCGCGTGAATTCTGTCTTCATAGTGAACGTGAAAGAGCCATATCGCTCAAGTCTATATAGCTAGTTAGTCGTGGGTTCGAAAGTCTTTTACGATCATGGTATGGTTAACCATTCATTTAACAGAAAGAAATTAATTATATTTGTTAAAGGGGTGCTAACTATTGTCTTTTCAAAAAATTCTGACCTCATAGTGAACGTCAGAGGGCAACGCCACACATATTTTAGCCACTTAGTTGGTCATGGGTTCGAAACATTTTATGTTCCATGGGCATGGTTACCCGTACTTTTAACGGAATAAAATTGTAAATTGTGTTAGAGATTATCTTGAGTGAATTCCAACCGTGAACGTGAACGACCACTCCCACAAATTTTTGCTATCTATACTTGGTCGGTGTTCCGATTTATTTTCTCCATGGTATGGTGCCCATCTGGGGAAGGTTGAGAGAATTGGGACACTTTACACATATTATTTTTTTTCTGACAGTAAGTCAAAATTACGAATTCTTTTCTTGCGATTTTGCAAATTAAATGAAAAGGAATTAATGAAAAATACATATTTACTTCTATTTATATTGAAATGGTACTGATAACACTAGCCTGTAAAATCAGGGTTACTAAAAAGTGTTTAAAATATAATTATTGATCTTTGTGTATTTTGGTACACTGATACCAAAAATAACATTCGTATTTCTGTATCACGCAAAGTTTTTGTATAAGAGAGTCATAACATTTATATTCTTACTTTCTGATACAGTCTACCTTTCAGTTTTCAAATAAAAGTCGATCAAATGTGTTTACAGGTCCTCATGTTGCCTTTTTGCTTGAAAACTCCATCTGATTGTGGAAAGTCTCTCTGCAGCATCCAACAGTAACCTGCTAGCATGCTGACGTTTCATCTTCTCTTACATCTTCGCTCCATATCCTTGATACTTTGATGGAATTGCTCCCCATGATCGTCACTTACTGCACTTAGATTTTCCGGGAAGTAATCTAAATGTGATTTAAGAAAGTGCGGTTTTAAATTCATTGATCATCCCAAATCTTTGAATTTTACTAACGTATTTTCTACAATGAACTTGAAGTTAAGTTTCTTAAAGTTACCAAGAAATTTGTGAACGACTTTTTACAATGCATTTCAAGCCTCGAATTCAGGTACGGTCATTGTATCATCAAACTCTTGTTCTTTCATTAGTTTTCCGATGCCTGGACCAATAAGTACACCCTCTTCCAATATAGCTTCTGAAAGTCGGAAACTATTCAATCAGGTGTCAAAAACATTCTTCCTCTTTTGACTCATCTTTTACGAACTGTTTCATTACGCCAAGTTTAATATGATATGGCGAGAGCAGGATTCTACTAGGATCAGTTCAGCTTTTCCGTATTATATTTTTAAATGTCTGTAGGGATGTTCGAGGTGGCCAAACTTTCTGGATTCAGTGATGAGCTCTATTCCTGCAATCCCATTCGCAGAGAAACTATGGATATTTCGTTTAACCTGCCTGTTGTACTAGAATCATAGAAATAACTTTTAAATCACTGTATATTGTCCAACCAACGTTAATTGTACTTAGGTTTTGTGAAATTACAGATAGATGTTCGTAACTTTCTATTAGAAACACTGAAACTAGAACTACCATTATGTACTGCCATTATGTATCTACTGCCATTATGTACAAACACTGCTTTAATGCTTCTTTTCGAGGAGTCGATGAAAAGTCTCCAGTCCTTAACCTCATGACATATTCAACTCTTCCATCAATACAACGACATTGCAACGATATAATAGGATTTCTTCTTCACAAAAGTAAGGAATCTTTCTCTAAACCAAGAAAAAGAAATACCTGGTGCCAAAATATTTTTTCCTTCAATCGAAATCCCAGTCGCTCTGCACATTCCTTTGTAAGACTCAAATCACTAAACAAATCTTTAAGTTCTGCCTGCGAAAATAGTTCAGGTTCATTGTTTCTTGCAATAGCTTCAACTTCGTCTGTATCCTGATCATCATCTTTCTCAGAACTTAAATTGATATTATCTGTTTCTGGATGGGTTGAAACAGATATTTCTGAGCAAGGGGTCTTGATAAAGGTAGATTTGAATTTTTAAAGTGCTTTTTTAACTCTTGTATGTTGCACGAACACAAATAACAATCATCAGTATGATTTCAGGGTACTCTTCGGATCATAGGTACACCAAAGCGAAAAAGACTGTTTTATGCCCTTCCACTTCTACACATGGATAACACACTTTGTGGGGAGCCCAGGATTTATGTTGGTCACCTAGTTTTACAGCAAAATAAGTGAAATACACTTTTTTGACAAAGTTTGCTGTGTTCAGCTGATATTTCTTCACTATATATTTTCCACAATGTAACAAACGAATCTGTAAAATTCCGACAACCCCTTGAAGCTATTTAGACCACTTCACATACACTATAGCGAGTTTATAGCGCACATCAAACAATATTTATATTAAAATCTAAGTCAATTCACCCGTAGCATAAGTATACTTATAAACAAACTAACTGACAATCCTATAATAAGAAATAGCGTTCTTTGCTATTAGAATTTCACAAAATTTAATTTAAAAAAGAGTGGTGCCTGAATTTCGCTTAACAAAAGTAAATTTAATTATTAGGAAGTATATTATATTCGTTTGCTATACGTTTTCCTTGAAACTATATTAAATTTGAAACTATATTATCACAAATCTTCTTGCCATTTAGAGAGAACGTATTTAATGTACTCTCTACATAGCGTTCAGAGAAAGAGCCAAAGCAAGATGTAGGTTTGTGAAAAAAACCTTACGTGATAGAGCTTTTTCGATTATTCCGTTGAAATCAGCACACCGAAATCTATAAGAATCACTTACTAGTCTCTAAACATTTTTTTCCATCGCAAGTTAGTGTAATGTTTGGTGCGTGTCCTCATACAGTGACTGTGTGTGAGAGAAAATCGGTGTATGTGTTCTGACATATAAACGTGTTCAGTTCTGACTAACAGAATTCTTCAAGCAAACAGTCCGTTTGAAAAAACTATCACATATGTTTCTAACATACAAAAATACTTTTACGAATCGATTAATAGGAAATTGGGTGGTAATCACAGGTAATCTTACTGTGATTATATAATACTAGCTGAACCTGTGCTCTCTACATAGCGCATCATTCACATATGAGCATGAATCTTCTTGTCATTCCTCACAATATTTGTACATGTCCCTTTACAGACACAAGTGAAAGACGTCTTGATAAAAATAGGCAAGGGGTACCATAAAGAGGAGATTTTTTCGATTATTTTTCAATATCTCGCACCGTTTGCAAGATTTGAGCCTGCTTTCGGTTGGAGTTTCTAATTCATGTATGATCAGTGTTTTCTTTCTTCTTGCATGCAGTATGTAATAAGCGAATAAATTACGTGCACAATTAATTATAACGTCAGTGATATATGGTGCTCATTGGGCAAAACACTCCAAACAATAAAGATTCAGCTTAGACTGGAGAAATGGTTATCCTTCGGTTTTATAATTTGGCCATGAAACAAACGCCTGAGAGATATACGATCCCTGTATATAACTGTGTTGTTGGAATGTATACCTTGTAGGATATGATACTTTACTTTTTAAAAATTTCAACATTTCCAGTGTACCCCTAAAAATTTAATAAATAAATAATGGTCATGCTTTTTAAATATTCAATTAGAACTGGATAATCTACAGAAACTTTGGTATCGACCAGCTAAAACGACACGTTTCTAGCACTTGTGGTTTTCGAGATCTCATTGTCGAAAGGATTGGAGACAAACATATAAACTTTTCTTTGGAGACAAACATAAACCTAACATTTTAATATATAGCCTAGCTGAACCTGCGCTCTCTACACAGCGCATCATTCACATATGAGCATGAATCTCCTTGTTGACATCTGTACATGTTCCTTTACAGGCACAAGTGAAAGACATCTTGATAAAAATTGGCAAGAAATTCCATAAAGGGGAGATTTTTTCGATTACTTTTTCAACATCTCGCACCGTTTGAAAGATTTGAGCCTACTTCCAGTTGGAGTTTTTAATTCATGTATGATCAGTGTTTTCTTTCTTCTTGCATGCAGTATGTAATAAGCAAATACATTACACACACAATTAATTATAATGTCAGTGATATATGTTGTTCATTGGGCAAAACACTACAAACAGTAAAGATTCAACTTAGAGTGAAGAAATGTTTACCCTTCGTTTTTCATTATCATTTGGCCATAAAAGAAATGCCTGAGAGTTATTCAACCCCCATATACAATTATGTGGTGTTGGAATGTATAATGCGTAGGATATAATGTTTTAGTTTTTTTTTCTAATTTCAACACTTCCAGTGTATCCGTAAAAATGCAAAAAAGAAATAATGGCCACTTTTTTTTAAATATTCAATTAGAACTGGACAATCTACATAACATTTGCAATCGATAAGTGAAAACGTCATCTTTGTAGAGCCTGCAGTTTCCGAGATCTCATTGTCGAAAGGATTGGCCACAAACATATAAACGTCCAAAAACGTATAGTTTAAAAGAACTCCAGAGATGGCAGCACAATTCATTTCCATTGGTTTTGGAAAAGTCTTATTAAAATACAGAGGCTATGAACAATAATTTACAAAGAAATATACTTTGTGAAAAAAGATCTATTACACATACCTTAAAATATTTGTCTTAGTTAAACGTAAAATCACAAATAACCGTAAATCAAAGGTTTGAAATCCAAAGTTATAGGTTGGAACTAGGGCGCTTCTGTTGCTATTGTAGCATTTTAATAGATAGATGGCAATGGCAATTAGAAGCAAAATTGTATTGTGCAGTCAGTGGTATGGGGATCACACTTTCAGAAAATGTCAGGGTGAAAGTAGTGTAATGTAGAAGCTTAGTTTACTATTAACAATAGCAATGCTCTAGCCATGCTAGAATACTGCTTCTCGTGAGATTGCGGAAGTCAAGCATTGCCGGGCATTAGAGGTGTTGGCATTGCAGCGTTCACCCAGCGTCGCCAGGACAATGAAGGAGTTATTTCAAAGAAAGAAGTAGCGAATTCCGTTCTAGAAAACCAACAAAACCACACATCAACCCAAAGGCATGAGTGCAGCAACTTAGCACACCCTGGCTTCCTAAGGGCTGTTCCGTCAGTTTTTATTTATTTATTTTTAGTTCGATATAATTCTCATTACAAACTTGAAATTATTTTCATTAATAATAGTAATAAATATAAAGCAAATAAGTACTCTCTTATTAACACCCAATCCAACTATCTATATATATAAAAGAGAACGTACAAAAATTTGTCCGCTCATCACGCTAATACGGCTGAACCAATTTCTTTCATTTTTGGGGGGTTATTAGGATTTGGACCCTAGATGGTTTTTATCATATCACTTTAATTTTTAATTACCAGTGTCTTGAGATAATTGACCATTCAAGTGTCCATAACGTACAAATCCTTTGTTATTAGTTCATCATAGGTAAAAATAAACGTATTTATATGCAACCCGCATGACCGTGTCACTCGGCGGGTTAACATAAATGACAGGCGATATACAGCGGAAAATAGCTTGAATCTTCTGTTTAAAATTTTTTAATTGATTTGCTTATTTTTACAGACACTTTTACAATATGCCAGCACCGGGATGACCGCAGCGAAGCGGGGCGGGTTAACATAAATGACAGGCGATATAATGTTAAGATTTACTGCAATCTTCTATGGTTTTTATCATATCACTTGAAAGCGAAAAAGTAAAAATTATCTAAGTAACAAAGTTTATTGCGTTCCGGGGTGACCGCAGCGAAGCGGGGTGAACGCTGCTAGTATATAGGAAAGGGGGGCAAGAGTACGCAAATTTTAATTAAACTTGTATATTTTGGAAAAAAATAGTTACAACGGAAAACTTTTACATGGAACACAAAACTTGAACTCTCCTTTACGAAATGTGAACTGAACTTTTATATACCTCTATTCTTAGAGGAACTAGAACTCATAAAATGAAAACATTCAAATTCGTACTCTTGCCCCTATATGTGGGGCAAGAGTACGAAATCAAAGGGGCAAGAATACGCACCCCAAAGAGCATTAACAATTATCACAGATGAAGGTGCCTACTCCTTTATATGATATGCATTGTTCATACCACCATTCATGGCATCTTGCGCACTTGATCCAGTCTTCTATTGATGGATCACTGTAAATGATATTGCATAATGGACACTCGTACACTACTTCCTCACTGACCTGAGGAGTTGTAGCTACAACTTCGGTTGTAGCTTTCCTGGCGCAAGATGATGATTGCCTTTGCTCTTTGGAGGGCGCCGTTTCGAAAGTAAGTTCTGCTTCAAAGGAGAGGATGTCAGAATCTCTGATTGACTTCGAGATTCAAGATCTAGTGGTTGAGTGCTTGGTAGCAGTTGGAGGAGGACTGACAACCCACCAAAGGAGTGCATGACGTAAATGGTCCACATGGGCCCCTGCTTACCTCCAGTAAAGATCTAGTTTACTGTTGAAGGTTTGGTAACCGATGAACGATCAGCCAGCAGAGAAGTGTTTGATCTGGATGCACCGCATGGGTCCCTTTTTACTTCCAGTGAATCATCCGATGAACGATTTTGGGCTCTATTCAGGTCTGATGCTTGATTTGTTGCTTCAGGAATGATATCGTCTTCAGACCTGGCTTCTACATTTAAGTCTACCACATCCACAATAGAAGGAAGAAAATCTTCTTCAGCGAACACATCTGGATTCAGTAGGACAACTCCAGATACTTGAAGGCTGGATACCAATGGTTGCAGCGTTGTAGTCATCATCATCATCATAGGTATTCTGCCTTTATTGGCAGGTCACTTGCCGCAGCTGAGAAGCTTCCATGCTCCACGGTTCTCCGCTAACTTCTTTGTCTTCGCGTATGATCTTTCTGTTTTTATATCATCCATTAATTGTAGTCTCCTTCGCCCCTTCCCTCTCTCTCCCGCTACCATACCCTCTAGGATGTCTCTCATGATACAATCTCTTCTTAGGCAATGTCCCAACCAGTTTCTCTTCCTCTTCCTAATAATATCTAAAAGTGTTCTCTTCTCACCCACCATTTCTAACACTCTCTCATTCGTTTCCCGCTCGACCCAACTAATTCTTTCCATTCTTCTCCACATCCACATTTCGAAGGCCTCCAGTCGATTTTCATCACCTTTACGTAATGTCCACGTTTCCGCCCCATACAGTACAACACTCCACACGAAGCATTTTTTTTTTTTTTTTTTTTTTGTAGTAAGCCTCAGTAAACAAACTCGCAACTTGGAATTATGTGGGATGGATGATTCCTCATCCATTTATCACACACAGTTGAATACCAGGATTTCATCGGGTCAAAAAAAAAAAAAAAAAAAAAAGCGATCTAATGGTTTCAAATTATGACTGCGATTTGGTGGTAAACTCAACATCACTATCCTATTTTGCCTGCAGAAATCAATCGCTTCGATTGAAATGTGAGAGGTCTGATTGTCAACAAGTAAAAATACCTTTTTAGTAACCGAATTTGATCGCTTATGTTGGTGTAATTAATATAACCATTCTACGAAAAGTTGTGAGTTGATGAACCAGAATTAGATATTCCCACAGAACCTGGCGGCGAGCCATCGAATAATTCTTGTTTCATTTGCTTTGTGTTAAATATCTGGGGAATAAAGGAACCAGATGCACTCACCATGAAACAGCTGCTATGTTAACTTCAAAGTCACTAGATACAGTTTTATTCACAACTGATTTTTAGTCGACTTTTGGAACTTTATGAGGAACCGTATTTATTCCAGTTTCGTACATGTAGATATCCCGTGGAGAAAAGCCGTTTTGTCTTGCAAGATATTTTAGACAATTAAATAAAACATTCAACTTGTGGCTTGCTAAACCCACGAGCTCTCCCCAGACCAGTCTTTGAAGGCTGTGGTAAAGCAATTGTTAAATGTCTACGACGGAAAGACTCTGTCCAATCTCTTTCTGCCATTCGATTCACACGGCTAAAGGATATGGGGCACCTAAATATTAGTTACGTTCAGCAAAATTGAATGCCATTCTTCTTAGATCTTTTAAAGTTAATTCATAGAAGAACTGATCCAGTAATGTGATATATTGCACTAATTCGTTCTCCATTTCTTCGGTAAATAGGCCTACTGGCTTTATTGTACCTAAAGACGTTGCAGATTCTCATTCAAAAAAAGAAAAGAAAAATCCTTAATTCTCCTTATATCAGTAATGGGAATGCATAGGATACAAAAAAATCAGATAATATTTAGACCCTTTATAAAAATATATTTCCAGCTTATTCCATCAGTTACAGAATGCTTGTCATTTATGAGGGTAACTTGAAAACTTCTCGACCTATCCTTGATGAAGCTACATATTGTCAAATGTTAGGTTAGCTTTATATATCTTTATAGAATCCCATACCAATCATTGGACTGATATCGCCTTATGCAGAGTCGTTTTAACGTATGATTACTAAAGAGCTGACTACTACACGAAACATACGGTAGTCGAACTTTTTAGTATGGCACTAATCACGCATCAGAACGACTCTGCATAAAGCCCATTGAAATTTATTACTGAAGACTACTGACATTTAAGATAAAAGAGGACAAATCGTAGTATTTCTGAAACCTGAATAAAATAAGCAAGCGTAAAGTTATTCAATAACTGCAGATGTTACTATCTCACACGTTTACCTGTTTCGAAAACTCAAACACCACCTTAGATACTGTTATGTAAGGAATGGTATTTAGAATAAAAATTTATCCCTCGTACATAAGAAAATATCAGGATTCTTCAGAATTCTTAACGTTAGAGGCTACATATGGGAACCAGTATTCGTAAAGTTTGCCGTCACTCTCTATTACAACGGAATCTACATTCTTTTTTGATTGTTAGTTCTAAATCAAATTGGATTCTTTTTCATAGAACAGAAGGGGCAAAAGAATCGTACCCTTGCCCCATAGGTATCTGCGTACCCTTGCCCCCTCACTACACAATTCACTTTCCCGTGATGTTGTACAGCCAACTGTTGGAAGAAAGTCAATTTACCCCATCCTGTCAAACAATGGATATGTTAGAAACTAACGCTTTATAGTACTTTGAAATCGTTATAAAATTGTGTAAGTTATTCATTAACTTCTTATGTCCCAATATTATATCAAACTATTAGAAAAACATAAATATTTACCTAGATAGCTTGTAGTTTGCCGCAGCACCCTCAAACTTGTTTAGGTTCTAGACGCCATTCACATCAAACTCCACGTGACGCATTATTGCCATACGCGAATATATTCACCTGATTTTAGGGAATCGTATCCTTACCCCCCACGTACTCTTGCCCCCCTCTACTTTCTAGTATATATAACGGTTAACAAGTAACACTCATAATTTTCAGATGAATTTAGAATGATACATATGGTGTGATTAATACTTATTTATTATCTGTCTACTACAACTATCACTACTAATATTAATATTACTTTTCTTCTACTTGTTGCCACATGAACATTGCAAAATTTTAATCTTTAGAGACAATCCAAAGTCTCCTTTACTTTTTACTTGACGAAATAAATGGTGTTGAATTCAGTAATGTGAAGCCGGAACGTTAGAAAATAATCAAGAAGTCAGATCAACTAAACTAGCTAAGAAAAGAAAGAAGAAAAACATCCCTTTATGATAAAAGATGGAAACAATCATGCTGCTAATAAATAGGGATGTAGGTTGGCACTGAGTATTACCAGGTAAAAGTGCTCCCACCACAGAGTCAGTGCCTAAGATAGTCCATTGTAGCAATTTCTTGTGAAGAACATATGCTTTTACACCCATTTATTGTTTGTTGTACGTGTTTGCTTCTCAATATCTTACAGATCTTCATAATTTGTCTTTAAAACACTGCGATACAACCTTTACTTTTCATCTTTACAATTCCTGCTCATATAAATGCAGATTAGGTTTTGAATACACTATGGATTTTAGATGTCGTATTTGAATAATATTAGGACAAACAGCTCTTTTTCTCTTTGGTGCCTATTGAAGATTGTTTCAAACATATACTCAGAGCATTCGATGTACCTAGTTGGCTCTTGATTCTCAGCAACAACGAGGGAAAAGTCTCTGACATCTTTTACTAATCCATCTTCTGCACCGATTCTGTCATTGAAAATCTATGTCGATGCTTCCTTACAGTTAAATCAAAACTGCTTTTCAAATCCTCGGAATCTTTGTTTTCGTGTTCGTCAACTGCAGTCTTCTTCTCTTTAGATGTCTTCAACTCTTTGTACTCAAACAACGAAGTTGTCCAATGTTTAAATAACTTCGGTTTCTTTGACAACTCATACTTTAGCAATCATCACTGGCGTAAATCCCGGGGGGATGGGGGGACATGTCCCCTCCAATCTTGGAACTGGGGAGACTGTCCCTCAATAGTCCGATTTGAAATTTGTTTTGGGGGGAGAAATTTGATGATCTGTGTGTGATTGCCACAAAAGAAAGTGAGATGAAATTGATGACCCCAGAATAGGCCTCAAATCTGTCCACCTCTCAATGTTGATGACAACTCTGCTCGCCTGATCCTCCACAGCATTGTTTTTCAACTTCATAAATATTTTGAATATCCCCAAGATACAGTCACGGAAAAATTAATAACAACTCTTTGGACTTTTACGCATTTATAAGTTGATGATTGATTGAGTTGATTTTTAGTTTAGCGTCCCTTTCAGCAGCGATACTATATGAGACGTGGACCTATTGATTAACGTGGAATCCGAACCACATGAGCTCCTGCCGGGAATCGAACCCGAGTCTCCCCCGCCAAAGGCGCGTATGCTAAGCGCTCGCATTCATAATGTTTTCAAAGAAGTTTCTACCAGGGGTAAAAGTGGATCTAAAAAGCTAGGGGTACGCATGATGTTAAGCCGTCCCCCGTGCGTATCTTTGTCCATTGTAATTTTATAGAAAGCGGGGGGACGCCACAGATATTTCCTGGAAGTGGGAGGACGACGTCCCCCCGTGTTTCCCCTCACTTTTACCACTGAACCTAAATATGCACAAACATCTAATGATACATACATTAAATTAAAGAAAATTTTATATAGAATCAAAATCTACGCACAGAAGTTACGTATCTTTACAACAATTAATGATATTCAACAAAATATGTCAATTGTTAAGTGAAGTGAAACAAAGTGAAGTTAAGTGAAGCGTACCCAATTGATTTTGGCTCAAACTAATATAGTATCTTGGGTAAAGATGCCCCTCTCGAATTGCTCAAGACCTGTGACTCGTGGTGACAAGACTTGCCGTACACATTCTTGAGTAAATATGTGTGGAAGTTGCATCGGAGAAAGAAGCTACTTTTGTTCAGGCCTGTTCACAAAGTAAAGTTACTCTTATTTCAGTGTCGATAATTTTAGAGAGTGAAACGTAGTAATGCTTTTGAAGGTAGTTAAATAGGAATACATGATTAAAACATAATTGCTTAAGAACTTCAGTCTTTTACAAACGCTAATACGCTTTGTTGTGTTTCTACGTCCATGAGTATGTCACGTGATAACTGGGGCGTCTTTGCTTCAAAATTGGGAAAGTTGCCCCAGTGAAATCGAAGCAAAGATGCCCCACTTTATAACATTAAAGGTTTAAGATTTCTGTTCGGGACAATCTGTTTATGACGTGTTGCAAGGATATGTACGTTCGTTATGTTTTAAACAATGTATGGTTGGAATATGAAATACTAATTGTTCTGTATTAACCTGTAATTAATTGTTCACTCAGAAGCAAACGGGAAATTCCCGTTGAAGCAAGGGATTGATCTCTTGGCTGGGTTGCTGCTTTCAATGATGTAACATTCTATTTATAAGCTTTTCTCTTTTCACTTCTTACACGATCTACATTGGACTGAATGAACTTCACTATATGACACTAGTTGGCTGTCAAGCTGAATCAAAAGAATGTGCATGAATTGAGTTTTAAGTCATTTGTGCGAGCTGAATGTGTATGAGGGTTGTTCAAAAGACTAAAATATTATATATATATATATATAGGGGAAACTGCTGTACCTAGGGACATATGTACCATGGAACATCGTTGATTTATTGTAGAAATAAATGGATAATATGACTGGCTCTTATCTAGCCACATTGTTTAAGTTAACACCTGACTGTCCAAAGTCCTAGAGCTTGTTGATGTTCACGCGTTTTCCTATGAGAATACGAAGTTTAATATTTATAAATTAAAATTGGAGATTTTAAGATAAGTTTTTCAGTTATAGTATTACTAATTTGATTCTGTTGAAGTACATTTGGTGTGTTTTCGAAAGATTACGTACTCGAGTATATATAATAGAATAAACGCAAGGCTATCCGTAAGTAGTGAATAGTCTTGACTCGCGATGTGATTCAAGTGAGGTTGATGTACTACCATAAGCAAAATAAATGACGCGTCTCTTTATTTTGAAGTTTTTTGAAAATATCTCCGTTTTCTTTATATGTTCGAAATTTCGGAAGGTTTACCCAGCAGGAAACGTTAATAACAAGTCCGTTTTAAATATTTGTGTTAGATATTAGCTTAAAATAAATAAATTAGAAGCAAAAAACATTAAATCGACCGAAATTACGAGAATTACCAACTCTGCTAAAGTGGGAAATTTTCAAGAACTCGAGGGAATTCTGCAGTTCAACACGAAGCAACGACATCTATGTCATTGAGAGAAATGCGGATTAGATCTACAAACGAAACTTTTAACGAAACATTTCTAATATGTCCTATTATGTGCATTATCTGCAAACTTCAAATATATGAAACTATGCCAAGTATTAGCGTTTAGATAGAGCAAATAGTGGAAATTACCTATGGAAAAGGACGAATTGGTAGCACGATCGTAATGAAAAATCATCTTCACCGTAGAACATGTTGAGTTTGCGTAAGAAAACAAATAGCTCAGTTAGTTAAAGCAGCGACTCTGTATGCCGGAGGTAGCTGGTTCGAACCCCCATAGAAGTGCAATTGTGACTTTTATTATTATGGTTATTTGATTTATTTTTTTATGTGGGAAAGAATCAAATTGTAACATATGTGTAAAACTCATGACGATACCAAAAAAAAGAAAAAAAAAGAAAATAAAAAATGTTGTCGCACTTGCATTAGTGACCTTAATTGTGGTTTGTAAACAGTTTCGTGATTATTTTCCCTGTGCTCACTGCTCACAATATGCTCGCTGGTGTATAACGAATGCTTTCCAGTAAACGTTAATTCTAATTTGGAGATTTTTATAAAGTTTCACAATGTTTATCATTAAATAATCTTCTGTCTACTTGTTTGGACATTTTTATAACAGATTTCCCTATTAAATGTTTAATTTTCCTTATATATATTTAATTACGGAAAAGTTTGACAATGTATTTGTTTTGAATTGAAATTGTATTGAAAAAATGAAATGAAATCTTTGAGTTTTACGTCCCACGGTTATGCCGGTTAGGCTAAAGGAGACGGTGATGATGAGTAATGAATGAAAGGGTGGAATGAAGAAAGTGGGAGGAAACGGGAGAACCCCGAGAAAACCCACGCACACGGTGTTTGTCCACCAGAAAGTTCACTTGGCGGGGGCTGGGATCGAACCCGGGACCCCTAGCTCCAGAGGAGAGATATTGTTTTGAATTTACCACATGAGGTAAGTAGCCCGAAGGAGGAGAACTGAAGTAGCTGATATTCTACGTAAAAGCAACCTATTGTAGAATGATGATGCTTCTTACCTTCAGCACATAATCTTTACATTAGAGAGTCAGAGAGAAAAATCCTGTTTTTTCCTTCCCTATGACCACCCATCTTAAACCACCTCTACATACCATGGTTCGTCTTACACAATTTCGGTGCTCCAAAGACATTCACATAATAATAATAATAATAATAATAATAATAATAATAATAATAATAATAATAATTCTGAATATGCCATACAGTGGCGGCGATAGGACGTTAAAAGTGGGGGGGGGCAATACATGATCTGAATATTTGTATATCACTGTTAGTTTCCCTGGTTGTTTCCAACACTTTGTTTGACGAAAGGTTGTATAACTAATAGGATACTATCTTTTTCGGTTAAAATACCGTATATCGTATTTTTATATTTTATTAAATAAATTGACAAGAGCAACAGAAGTAGGCACTAGCCCTTTGTACTCTTAAACAACAAAGGTGTAAGAAGAGATTTGATTCCTTGCTCATGAACATCTTAAAATTCTGGGGGTCGCGGTGGCTCAGTGGTAGATCGTTCACCTCTGGTGTATGGGGTTCCTGGTCCAAACCCTGCTCCCGCCAAGTGGACCTTGTGGGGGACAAACACCGTGTGCGTGGGTTTTCTCGGGTTCTCCCGTTTCCTTCCACTTTCTTCATTCCACCATTTCATTTACAGTATTTCTCATCTTCACCGTCTCCTTTAGCCTAGCCGGCATAAGCGTGGGACATAAAACTCAAAACTTTCATTTCATTTGTTTCACTTAACATTCTATCTGGAAAATTGTGTAATCAGATTATTTAATAACAAATTTACAAAACAAATAAATAGAAAGGATAATATTAATCATAGTAATGAATAATGAGGTATGCTATGCAGAAGTAATATTGAAACTGGGGATTAATGAACAACCTAATTTTTAATTCCGCATATGCTATTAAATGAATTTATTACTCTTGGAAAATGAAAGCCAGTAAATACAACAAACATTTGCTACGACATTTAAAGCAATACATGTATTTGCTTGTGCAGCTTCTGGAAACATGTTCGTTGCCATTAGGTGCAGTTTTAACTCACTTGGAATACATCAAAACACAACCACACTTAGAATCATTTCACACTCCGGTTATACAAAATAATTCTAAAACCTAGAATTATGTTGAATTTACTAAATCTAATTGTGTATACACTCGTACACCCCTAAACACACCACTTCACTTGTATATTACACTACAAAACAAGGAAAAAGTAGAAGTTGTTTCTTATTACGCTCTTTTTAATCAATATTCCTTACTTTAGAAAGAAGAAAAGACATTCTAGGAACTGTCAATTTTTGTGCAATTAAAGAATTCCTTGTGAAATACTTTTTTTTTTTTTTTTTTTTTTTTTTTGCAAATGTTCTCTCAATTAGTTTTAAAGCGGCTGACTAACATATCGAGCCGTTGTAAGAAGGTTGTATAGAAGCAAAACCTTCTAAATTCGTTTTTGATTTTTATCTAGGAACGAAGAAAAAGTTACGCCCTCATGTTTTCAGAATTTCTGAACAACTTTTTTGTTTAGTTGTTGATTTCACTCATTTGTATTATTGATCACTAAACAAAAAAAAAAAAAAAAAAAAAATGTTCAACAATTCTGAAGCATAAGGGCGTCACTTCTTCGTTTCCTGACAAAATTGAATAATGGATTTATCAGGTTTTGCTTCTATACCACTGAGTTGAAAGTATGCTGGAATTGTTGTGCTTCAATAGGTTAATTTTGGGGATGTTTTCCGTGACAATTAAAACGCAATTCCTGTTGCTTTCTTAACTTCACGGGAAAACAACCAATATATACTCACGCAATGACAAATATTATATGGCACCATTTTTTCTATGAGACAGTAATACATACAAAAACTTTAGATTTCCAAATGAAACTATATACATTAATGGGTTACTTCAAAAAAGTGGGGGGAAATGCCCCCTTTGTCCCCCCTAATCGCGGCCCATGATGGCATACTTACCTAATGTAGTAACCTTAGACATCTTAGTTTAAAATGCTTTCTTTTGTAATAATTTGAGCAACCATGTCGGAGGCGGCACGACGGTTTTTTTGCCCCTCTCATTTCAGTACCCTCCCAACAGACAAGGACAACGTTACTGACAAACAGGGACAACGTTACGTAATTTCTGATAAGCAGGGCAGACAAAATGAATAAGAAAATATATTTATATCACCCTCTCCCCCTTTAATAATTGGAATATCACAAAGCATTTTTAATTCTACTGAACATAACTCTGTGCGGTTAGGGGTAAGTAACTAAAGAGATACCTAATACATAGCTCCCCTTGATTGTAATATTACCGCTTCTTTATTTGTTCGAGAGAGCTCCTACACAACCAAGGGTGACAAAAAGAATAGGAAAAGTGTCTATTGATTTTAGTGGCTGATCCAGCACGGATTCCTGAGTGGGGGGGAAGCGGTGAAGTGAAGGATTCTTTTGTTGATGTGCAGGTGTCACAAATTACCACTTAACTAAACTAAACATAATGGTGTGGTTAACCGGAACCCAGTCAGTTCAAATTGATGTAAAAGTTTAATTTTTTACTTCATATTAAATTTTTGGTTCAAAAGGAGAATTTCAGTCCGAGTGGTCAATGATCAAATCTTGGGGGGCTTTTCGGTGTAGAGGCTATGACCCCCTTAAGGGAAAAGACAAAAATATTAAAATTCTTAAAACTTTCGAAGTTTTCGTCTATTTTAAAGGAACTTTTGGCTTCATATTCAAGTGTTTGTTCCAAATGACAATTCCAGTCCGAGTAGACAATGATCAATTCTCGGGGGACTCTGCAATGTAGGAAAAATAATGACGTCTATATCGTGATCCTGTTGGTGACATCACGAATCATGACGTGAATATAGCACAAAGTAAACATTAAGTGCTGTCGGCTCTCGTAGCTGAGTGAGCTAGCGCAGCATGCTAGAAAGGAAGGTTGATTTTGGCGTGGGTTCAAATCCTTCCTAAGAACAATTATTTTCATTATTTTTAAAAAAGTTTATAACACTTCTTTCGTTAAAAAAGATTTAAAATAGTATTCAAAAAGTGATTTAACAATTTTTTTTAAAATTTTCATTAAAATAAGTTTGCCCTTGTACTATACAGATCCATAGCGAAGTTAGTAGTAAAAATAGTAGTAGTAGGAACGGGTTACAATGCAATTCAGCATTCATTTGTTTCCGTGCGATGTTGCCAAACGTAACTCGCTTACAATGCTTTCTGGTTAGGCCTTAGTGTGTTTCGAAAATATGCTTGTGAAGTTCCAAGGTTCAGCATTGACGAGGAGTTTTTGCTATTAATATCCCTTCTAACAATATTGGCAGTGGACAAAAGTTGGACCGTGTTGAAGCTTTTTGCTCCTAATTTAGTTATTTTACTTTATTATTTAATGAATATATTGAAAATATATTTGTCAGCAGGCACGTATGCAGGAATTTATTTCGGGAGGGGTCCAAAGTTATCTGCGGGGTCCGACTTCAATATTAGGATAAATTATAATATTTTTTTAAAATATAACCCCCAAAATTAGGTTAAATTTACAGAAAAGTTGGGATTTCAGAGGGGGTCCGGACCCCCTGAACCCACCCCTAAATGCGTCCTTGTTTGTCAGTAATGTTTCCTCATTTTGAAACCCTCAGAAACTTCGAATATGTAAAGGAAAACGAGTTATTTTCGATAAAGTATCACTTCAAGGAGGCGCGATATTTTTTATTGCACATGGTGGTACCCCAACTTAACAAGGGCAAGAATTCCTTTACTTTGGTTCTCTGCAATTGCGCTCTATCGAAAGGTTAGGTTTGTAATATATACTCCTAAGAACAAACGTGTTTGCCAGAGAACCGTGATACTGAACAGAGCTCCACAGAAATGCATGCTGAACTTTCGTTTATAGCAACCCTTTTTTGTTTTTTGCCCTCAAGGTCAATCGAGTGATGATTCAGTTTAGTACCTGTTCTTAAGCTGTGTTGGTATTACTTCGAATAGTTTTGACGTGTGTTTTCCAACCACCATATGAACAGACAATCAGGGCAAATCATAGCATACAATACATTTAAGCAAGTATATTTGTCGCGAAATTATTATACACATTACCCAAAGACACTTAATATATGAATCCATACATTTATTTATATAGGTAAAGCAAAGAGTGGAAAATACCTATCGAAAGAATAAATTAACAGCACGATCATAATGAAAAGCATGCCTCGTAATATAACAGACTTGTTTCGCGTAAGAAATCGAAACTCAGTTGGTCAGAGGAACTAGTCTGTACGAATTAGGTTGTTAGTTGGAGCCTAATACGAGTAAGAGTTTTTATTACTATTGTTTTTCTCTTTTTTTATGTGAGGAAAAATCAAATTGTAACATCGCGATATCAAATGTATTTGGTTAGGTAAATTTGTCTTAGCTAAACTTTAAATATCAGTAACCGTCGAAATTATTTTACTAACCCATCAGTTACTGAACATTTCAAACATCAGTCGCATAAGATGAAGGTTAGCCTCACGTCCGCAGCCCTTAGTTACGCGTCCATACTTTCAGGGCCGAACCTTGGGCGGGGAAACCCGGGCCACTGCCCGGGGCGCCAGAGTCAGAGGGACGCCAAAACGAGCCTCAAAAAGTAAATTTTATAATGTGTTTCCTACTGACTTTTTTGGTTTATATTCTTGTAAAGTAGCGGCAATTACATAATCTTTTTCCATTTCACCATGGAAGAAGAGTTTCATAGCACTAAGGGGACTGTATCGACAAATGGAGAGATGGCATGTAGAATAAAGAGTGGAGGGGGAGTAAGTATTGTTTGTTTGTTTGCTTGAGTTTAGCGTTCCACAGTTATGCCTTAATGGCCAAAGGAGATGTGGATACTGATTATAGTGGAATCCGAACCACGTTTATCGTTCAACAGTAACCCACCGGGAATTGGACCCGGGACCACAGAAGGCAGGCGTACTAGCCACTAGACCAAGCTGGGGGTGCGGTGTTCGTATTGTTTATAGCAGGCCATATTCTTTGTGAAGTTTTTCTAGGTAATGACTGTCTTTTTGAAAAATGGGTTTAAACTATTAAAAACACTAGGATAAAATGTAAAATATAGGCTAATACTAGGGGGGAGGGCGCCATAAAGTCACTTTGCCCAGGTGAAAATTTGGCCTGGTCCGTCCCTGCGTACTTTCTATATATTTTTTGACTTCGCAGCTTGTGCGGTCCCCACGCCACAGCGTTGTGGGGGCGCTATTTACGCCAATGCTTCGAACGTAATTCAATAACTGTTTCAGAAATTCTACCATCAGCGTGGAAACGGGAATATATATTTTTCTAATAGTTCCATAGAACTTTCACCCAGAACACCAGATGCAATATTTCAGAATGGGCTCTGGCTAAGTATAAGGAGGATCTGATATTTCCTAAGTAAGTTCCTTTCAGAAAGTTTGCTATTTCTTTAACGGTGTTGCAATAAACATACTCATCGTTCGACACCAAACCATCCTGGACAAATCCCTCTAGAGCAACGATCGGCAAAAGTTTATACTGACTAATTTTATAAGCGACTCAAGGGTAACACACTTGTTAACGAAAGCAATGCTGTGCATACACTGCCATGCTTCTGACAAAATATAAAGTGTTTTATAATCTTTACACACTTTTCCTATTTCTTTTTGTCACCCTTGGTTGTGTAGGGCGCCTTCGAACAAATAAAGAAGCGGCAATATTACAGTCAAAGGGCGCTATAAATATATTACGTATTTCTTTTGTTAACTAATCATAGCCGTCTAGAGTCATCTTCGGTAGAATAAAAAAATATGCTACGTGATATTCCACTCACGGAGGAAAGGATATATTCCTTATTCATTTTGTCTGCCCTGCTTGTCAGAAATTAAATACTTTCTTTTGGGAGGTGCTGAAAATAGAGGGGCAAAATAAAACGTCGTGCTCCTCCTACAGTTTAAATTTTGTTACGTGGTTGCTAAAATAATTACTAAAGAAAGCACTTTAAACTAAGATGTCTGAGGTTACTACATTATGTAAGGGTGGCATATTCAGGAATAATAATAATATTATTATTATTATTATTATTATTATTATTATTATTATTATTATTATTATTATTATTATTATTATTATTATTATTATTATTATTATTATTATATTAATATCTTTGGAGAGACGAAATTATGTGTCACGAATCATTACATGTAGAGCTTTAAGATGAGTGGTCAAACGGGAGGAAAAAAAAGGATTTTTCTCTCTGACTCTCTAACGTAAAGATTATGTGCTGAAGGTAAGAAGCGTCATCAATCTAAAATTGGTTGCTTTTACGTAGAATATCAGCTACTTCAGTTCTCCTCCTTCGGGCTACTTACCTCATGTGCTAAATTCAAAACAATTTCAATTCAAGACAAATACACTGTAAAACTTTTCCGTAATGAAACATCTAGGGAAAATTAAACATTTAATAGGGAACTCTGATATCAAAGTGTCCAAAAAAGTAGATAAAAGATTATTTAATGATAAACATTGTGAAACTTTATAAAAATCTCCAAATTAGAATTAGCTTTTACTGGGAAACAATCATTATGCACCAGCGAGCATATTGTGAGCAGTGAGCACAGGGAAAATAATGACGAAACTGTTTACAAACAAAATTAGGGACACTAATGCAAGTGCGACAACATTTTTTCTTTTCTTTTCTTTTTTTTGGGGGGTATCGTCATGAGTTTTACACATATGTTACAATTTGATTCTTTCCCACATAAAAAATAAATAAAATGACCACAGTAATAAGAACGACAGTTGCACCTCTGTGGGGGTTCGAACCAGCTACCTTCGGTATACAGACTCGTTGCTTTAACTACCTGAGCTATTTGTTTTCTTACGCAAACTGAACATGTTCTACGGTGAAGATGATTTTTCATTACGATTGTGCTACCAATTCGTCCTTTTCCATAGGTAATTTCCACTATTTGCTCTATCTAAACGCTAATACTTGGCATAGTTTCATATATTTGAAGTCTGCAGATAATGCACATAATAGGACATATTAGAAATGTTTCGTTAAAAGTTTCGTTTGTAGATCTAATCCGCATTTCTCTCAATGACATAGATGTCGTTGCTTCGTGTTGAACTGCAGAATTCCCTCGAGTTCTTGAAAATTTCCCACTTTAGCAGAGTTGGTAATTCTCGTAATTTCGGTCGATTTAATGTTTTTTGCTTCTAATTTATTTATTTTAAGCTAATATCTAACACAAATATTTAAAACGGACTTGTTATTAACGTTTCCTGCTGGGTAAACCTTCCGAAATTTCGAACATATAAAGAAAACGGAGATATTTTCAAAAAAACTTCAAAATAAAGAGACGCGTCATTTATTTTGCTCATGGTAGTACCTGTGGACAGTGTACCTAGGGACGTGGCCCTAAGCACATTGTTCTAAAACTCTCATTTCTTTTAAGGATATTGAGGAATGCCTCGTAGCAAATCAGGGATAAAACGTCCAAGTCCTAACAAAGAAGACGTGGAGAGGGTTGTGAAAGAAGTTATTCAGAAAAAAAATATCAATTCGCACTGCAGGAAAACAATATCATTCTAGAGATTTCGTTCTAGTGAATTTAACAACTAAAAACAAGCAAATGCTATATTTGTAAAGTCTCTGATAAAGTTGGATACGATGAATTCAGCGTACAGTATCTCTGTAAAGGAAAATCTCGTGATAGTTATTATTTTACTCTTCAAGAAAGCTCTGAGATCTACAATCTTCCTCTTGAAGATATTGCGGTAAAATTACTCCTTCCAAACATTCTTGGTGTTTCAACTTCAAGAAGTTTGATAAAATTTGAGTTTCCAGTGTTTCTTGATGATTATAACTTATGATAGTTATTGTAAAGTCAGCTGTGTCGACTGCTGCCGAAACAGATATTTTTATGGTTTCAAGAACGAAATACTTTAATTAAAGACTTTAGTTTATTTCAGTTCTGATACGATTAGTTCTTCTTGCATATATGTTTACACTAAAAATGCTATATATGGCTTTTATATTGTTTATTAAAGTATACTTTGTGTAAAAAATATAAAAATTACCCATTAAATTTGTTCTTTTTCTTTTACAAATGTAGATTTACTTTTTGTGTTTTAAAAATTCATTACTGTCCCTTGGTACATCACTACCTCTCCATAGGTACATCGGCTACATGTACCTAGGGACAACTAACATGCTTATACTTAAATTGAAATTCTGTCTCTTCTATTAAAGAAAGATTTCCTTTCGTTGTTTGACATACTTTGCAAAACATGTACCTATTAAGGGAATATATTGCATGTTGTAAAAAAATGTGTTTGATACGTCAAAAAATACAAAATAAAAAAATGTCCCTAGGTACAGCAACTTCCCCTATATGGGAGAGGATCATGCGACACACTTGATTTGTCACAACTTCCTTTATCTGGTTGAATTATTTGAAAAGGTAAATCTCTGGGTGAATCAAATATCTCTTCATTGTAAAATGAAGAGCATTTAAACTAATAAATCAAATATCATCATGGGTGTACCAGTGTTGTAGCTAGGAAGTTGTTGTAAGGGGAGGCATTACATTTCCAGGGAGCAGTTTTTACATAGCCGTCCTTCCCTTGTCTAGTTGCTAGTACGTGTCCCTTTGGTGCACGAAGTCAAGGGTTCGATTTCCGGTGTTAACGCTTTGAAAATTTGAACGATTACGGTGGTTTGGATTTAAACTGTAGGTTCACTGCATGTCACTGCATTAATTGTGATCGCTAAAATCCAAGTTTGAAAAAATGAACAAATGATAATAATATATAAAGTCTATAATTCTTTTTTCTCTTATTTTTATTCGTTGTTTACAAACGGGTTCAAAAAACACACGTGGAGAATACTTGACATTTTGTTGAAAGTTTTCTTTATAATTAGATAGATAGTAGAAATTAGTTAGTAATATTAGTGGTACAAAAGCATTGTTGCCCGTTTCTACGTTTATGAACACATTTTGAAAAAATGTTAAACTGGGCATCTTTCTCCCACATGCATGCCGAAGATGCCCCACTTGAAGGTTTTTGTAAATGGTTTATTTTAAGTTCTTAAATTTACTGAAATAAAATTGTCTTTCAAGATATTACAAACAAGATATCAATCTTCTAATTGATCATAAATTCAACAACCTCACCTCAATTGCAAGAGTGGGAAATGGGTAATAATGAAAAAGTGGGGCATCTTTACCCAAGTCATTCTACTTGTTTGGATGTCCACACTTAGTAATAACGTCTTTGCATAGTTGTGGCATGTTTACTAAGTTTTGTAGTGTTTCTGTTGAAATGCAGTATTACCAGATGTCGTTTATCGCTTGAATTAACTCTGCTCTCATTGTGGGATGTCTTGCACGAACCTTATCCTTCAAAACACTCCATAAATTTGCAATTGGGGTCAAGTCGGGCGATTTACCAGGCCAAGGAAGTTGGGTAACATAACGTAAGGAGAGCATAAAGTCTTTTATAACTCTGGTATGATGACAGGTGCAGAATCGTCTTGAAAAATAAAGGAACCACCGATGATTAAATCACTACCCGTAGGTATCATTGTCGTTTCAAGAATGTTTATAAATTTGTGCATTAACAACACCATCACAAATGTGAATTTTACCAATTCCACTAAAAGGAAAACATCCCCAAATCATTACACTGGTATAGTACCTGGAAGATTTTACAGTACACACAGAATTAAGTGCTTCACCAGTCATGCGATAAACTCTAGCTCATGAATTATTGCCATAAATGGTTATTTTCGTCTCATCACTAAACAGAACTTTGCGCCGCTGGTCACTTGTCCAATCCTTGTGAGTTTTGGCCCATTCTACACGCCTTTTACGTTGTTCCGGTGTAAGATTTTTTTATGGCTTCCTGACAGCTCTATGTGAAGGCAAACCCATTGATTTCAAACTGTTTCTCACTGTTCGCGGACAAACATCGACACTAGATTTTCCCCTCCAACTTCTAGCAAGATTTGCTGATGACTCAAACCTGTCTACAAGATACAACCGTCGCAGTGCACTGTTTTAGGCGAGGATTCCATTTTTCGACCACATTTACTAATTCTTCCACATTTTATTCACCCTGCTTCCCGAATCTTGGCCAGCTGCCTACCCAGTGTACTTTTATGCAGTTGCATAATCCGGGCTGTTTTAACATTAGTTTTGCCACGTGGCTTTCTGTGGTGTAATGTCACACGTTTTACCCATAGCGATGTCCGATACAGTAAATATTTATGGGTAAAACTATCTTTCAAATTTGTCAATAAAAGTAACATTACTAGACCAACACAATTACGTAACCCAGGACACCTACACGACAAGTAAGGAAGCGGAAACCACACTGCACGCTTGGAATGTGGATTACCTTATTGAGCGCGGACCTCACTGAAAGCAATATCGAGTCCTCCATTAAATGAACATTTAGCATGGCGGATTTGTATTTCCTTTCTCATACATTTTGCTGAATATCATCAATTGTTGTAAATATACGTAACTTTTGAGGGCAGATTTGGATTCTGCATAAAATGTCCTTTAATTTTATGTATATATCGTTGTATGTTTGTGTATATTTAGGTAGAAACTTCTTTGAAATCCTTATAAATGCATGAAATTCCAAGGAGTTGCTATTAATTTTTCCATGACTATATATATATATATACCTAGTCGTGCCATAAACACTGATACAACATTGAAAGTGAATTATTATGAAAATGTTAAAGATACTTTAATATCCTTAATATATAGGTTCCTTACAAATCTAACGAACACACAGCACTAATTACTTTTCAAAATGGCCGCCTTTGGCCTTCACACACAGCTCTTAAGTCTCTGTGTCCACTCATCTATAGCATTACGCACTGTTTCTATAGGGAAATCCGCCACTGGCTTCACCAAGGAACGTTTCAGACAGTCAATATTGGCATGCTTCTTCTTACAGACCATGCCCAACTTGTAGTCCAACGGGTTGAAGTCAAGGCTGTTAGCAGGCCAATCGTCTGGAACAATGAAATCCGGGACATTTCTCGTGAGCCATTCCTGGGTAGAGTGTGCCTTGTGGGTTGGTGTGGAATCCTGTTGGATGGTCCAATATTCGTTCCTGAATGAAATATCACTCAAAGGTTTCACAACAGAGTTCAAAACAATATATATATTTTTTACACTCTGGTTGACGTTTTCACAAAAATCCAGTTTGGTTGTGTCATCGTACGCCATTCCCCACTAAATCATGACAGGCCGGATGATGACAACTCTGGATCTTGAAGGTTTCCTCCCGAGCTTCATGGGAAGTTGAAGCATATACTTGGTCATTTTGTCGATTGTAAACTTTCTGTGTCGATTGAAAAAGATGTTGAATATATTTTCATCTGTGAAAAGAATTCTCTTCTGTACCTATTGTTTGCATAACGCTGCAATACGCGTTTGCTTTTATCGGAACCTGTTCTTTCAGAGGTGCATTGACGAAGTGACCTGTACTTCGCCGGTAAGCCTTCAACCCCAAGTCACTTCTTAACACACGAGGCATTGATGTTTTGGAAATATTCAGCTCACGAAAAAGCACAGACTGCTTTCATACAGGATTTCTCCGAATACGGATTACCATTGCTTGCACTAACTTTTTGGTTCTTACGCTGCGTTGGCGGCCTTGCTTTGGGCGATCCTCAACTGTCCCAGTCTCCGTGGATCGCTTGATGGCCCGCCTTTGCTATTATTCAACTTTTTAAGTGTTGTATCACAGGGGCTGATCGACCCACTTTGTGAAGAGATATTACTGCCACACTATTTGCGTAATTGACCCACTTCAAAGCTACACTTTCACGAACACACTTTCTCTATGACAGCTCAACTCACAATGGCCCACTCCACCCTCTTGTACAGGCGGGTTGACCACGACCTTTTAAACCTTATGTACATCCTGTCTCAGGTCTTCTGTCAATATTTATGATATGACTAGGCATATATATATACACTCGTGCTCATAAACTAAGGATAATGCGGATACATTGTGAAACTACGCTCTGGTGGGCGGTTTTCGGTTGGAAATCACAATGCGGTGCATTTGACCATTCGGTGCGGTGCGGTCGTCACACGGTGGCGCTGGCAGCAGTCCAAATGCACCGCATGGTTGCAGAGGTGTGTTGGTGCATGTCAGAGTACGGTGCAGCGTGTAAGTATGTAGATGTTGTTAGACGTCCTAATGGTGACTGTGTGTTGAAAATGGCTCAAAGAACACACATTGATGACGTTATAAGGGGTAGAATAATAGGGCGACTGGAGGCTGGTCATACACAGCAAGTCGTAGCACGGGCCCTCCGTGTACCACAAAGTGTGATCTCAAGATTATGGCAACGATTCCAGCAGACAGGAAACATGTCCAGGCGCTACAGTACGGGACGTCCACAGTGTACACCACCACAAGAAGACCGATATCTCACCATTAGTGCCCGCAGACGGCCACGGAGTACAGCAGGTAGCCTTGCTCAGGACCTTGCCACAGCCACTGGAACAGTTGTCTCCCGACACACAATCTACAGACGACTGAACAGACATGGTTTATTCGCCCGGAGACCTGCAAGGTGCATTCCACTGACCCCTGTTCACAGGAGAGCCCGTAAAGTCTGGTGTCAAGAGCACAATACATGGTCAATGGAACAGTGGTCCCAGGTTATGTTCACGGACGAGTCCAGGTATAGTCTGAATAGTGATTCTCACCGGCTTATCATCTGACGTGAACCAGGAACCAGATACCAACCCCATAATGTCCTTGAAAGGGACCTGTATGGAGGTAGTGGTTTGATGGTGTGGGGTGGGATTATGATTGGTTCACGTACACCCCTGCATGTCTTTGACAGAGGAATTGTAACAGGTCAGGTGTATCGGGACGTCATTTTGCATCAGTATGTTCGCCTTTTCAGGGGTGAAGTGGGTCCCACCTTCCTCCTGATGGATGATAACGCACGGCCCACCGAGCTGCCATCGTGGAGGAGTACCGTGAAACAGAAGATATCAGGCGAATGGAGTGGCCTGCCTGTTCTCCAGACCTAAACCCCATCGAGCATGTCTGGGATGCTCTCGGTCGACGTATCGCTGCACGTCTTCAAACCCCTAGGACACTTCAGGAACTCCGACAGACACTGGTGCAAGAATGGGAGGCTATACCCCAGCAGCTGCTCGACCATCTGATCCAGAAATATGCCAACTCGTTGTGCGGCCTGTGTACGTGTGCATGGTGATCATATCCCATATTGTTGTCGGGGTACATGTGCAGGAAACAGTGGCGTTGTGTAGCACATGTGTTTCTCAACTTATCACCAATACCGTGGTACCGATATGTTTCGTTTGTTCGTATGTTGTGTTCACTATGTGCCTATGCTATTAGCGCCAGTTTTGTGTAGTGCCACGTTGTGTAGTACCACAATCTGCAATTATCCTTAATTTTTGAGCATGAGTATATATATATATATATATATATATATATATATATATATATATATATATATATATATATATATATATATACAGTAAGTACGCCAGAAATTTTTACTTGGGGGGGTGTTCAAAATAAAAGGGGGGGTGCTCTCAGAATAGTGATATACATTTTTAAACAAACTCAAAGAGAACAGTATATTTTGTTACGCAACTATTGCAATATTATTATTATTATTATTATTATTATTATTATTATTATTATTATTACTACTACTACTACTACTACTACTACTACTACTACTACTACTACTACTACTACTAATAATAATAATAATAATAATAATAATAATAATAATAATAATAATAATAATATCAGCTCTTCGCAGTGATAGGTTCAATAAAGTAAGCTCACACATTTGAACATTTATTATTATTAAACTAAGTAATACAGTGAAACCTCTCAAACCGGACATCGGTGGAAACGATTATTTGTCCGTAAATGAAAGATGTCCCTAAAAGGAAGGGTTCTCTCTCATAACACCACACCACACATATTTATGGCATGGGAGAATAAGAAAGTTTGTCCTCTTATGAAGGTGTTCACTATTGAGAAATGGCCGTTAAGAGAGGTTTCACTGTATTAGGAATTAACCTCCACTATTTTACCCAGTAATTACATTTGAATTGATTACATTTGAATTATTGTAATTATTTTGCAAAATTCTGCTATTAATGCAATTTATTCACCCTCAGCAAGTTTTCGTGGGTGATTTTCTTTCAAAATATTAATTGGGAAAAAATTCCCTCGTCCCATGCTAAAATCACATTCGTTTAGTAATTAATATTGTACATAGTTTCAATTTCATTATTTTAATATTCTAACCCTGTTGTTAACATTAATTTTTGTAATATTATTTGATCTCAATCTCCGTTCCTGCCCCTTCTTGGCTACGTTATTGGCTCTGAATATCTCTTATAAGAAAATTATTCATTGATTTAGTTGTTTTCCAGAAATCCAGTTTTTCAATTTACAAATATTTTTTATCATATGTTCTCTATTTTTTAATGTACCCTAATTTTAATAATCCCAGGGCTCATAGTGGTCTGGTCTCTTGTAAATAGTTGAAAAATGACTAAAAACTCATCATGACCCTTTTTTCCTTTGTCAATTTCTCAATCACCTCTCTCTTTGTTTGTTGTTTTGTTTCATCTTTTCTTCTTTACTTCTTTTTGAACTTCCTCCTTTCTTAGGTTTTCGAAGTATGCTTTGTAGTTACGGTAAGCTGACTTAGCAGATGTAAAAAGCTTCTGAGTAAGTGGAACCAGTTCTGGACTATTTCCGAATTTCTTCATCACAGATATTATATTTAACTTAGCATTAAGAGTTCTCAAAAACGTGAAATATTCAAATTCAACAAACACACACACACACACACACAACCTTGAACGGAGCATTAACTATTACGAGAGAAAACTAAAAGATTATTATGATAGAAGAACGAATAGACACAGAAGGGTTCTCAACCCCACCTTGAGAAATTAAGCATCCACCAACCGTCCACTGTGCTTTAGAAAGAATAAAAACTGAAGTAAGAATAAAACTGATTGTTTCACATGTGGCAGCAAATGTTGAAGCTTTCAGAAGAGTAATGAGTAACAAGTTTCTGCCTTTTTCCGTTTGTTTTTATACTTTTCTTAGAAAACTGCCAATGTAAAACATAAATCACACGAAGAAGTCACTTTACCTCTCAAAAAAGTAACTTTTAGTGACAAATTTGAAAAAAAAAAGTAACTTTTAGTGACCAACTTGAAAAAAGTAAATTTTAGTTAAAGAAGTGACTCGCTATGAGCCCTGTTCCGCTCAATGAATTAAATGAATAAAAATATACTTTACAAAAAATTAAGCTAGCGCCAAATGCGTTCCCGCATAACACTAGACTCAGTCTAAAAAATATATACTTCTTACTTCGATCGATCTCTTCATTTCTAAAAATGTTTTTACTACACCCTTCTAACGTCCGCCTGTTGAAACACCACTTGCAGAGCAGGCTCGAAACAAGCCACAGAGCTTTAGGGGGCCATGAATATGTTAGGAGGGGCCAAGACATTATAAATTCTCTTACAAATATCTAAATTGTGCATTTTGTATTGAAGTCTGGAGGGAACATGAAAAATTTAGGGAGGACCAGACCCTCCCTAGCCCCCCTCTGATTGCGACCCTGTTGCAGAGTAGCACTTACCAACTGAATCTGATATAGGCTTATTACTATATTGTCACATTTTTCTTTATTGAGGAGGAGGTAGGTGAATGGCCGTTCAAGGCGTTGCCAATTTCAGTCATCTGCATCTGTCCATCAATCTCTTTTGTCGGAAACGACCGCGGAGCCTAGTAGGCTAGGTATGACAGGTCTGTTTCGTCAATTGTTTTGATGGAAATACCGCCCAAAACAATGAGGTCGTGTGGTTCTCGGAGCCATACATGAACGAGGTCGCTTCGTATTTTGAAGCGAAATAAATAAATAAGAATATTGCCTTCTTTCCTAAACGCTAAACGTTTTTAAACTTGATGTAATAAATAACCTATATGATACTGATTGATACAATTGAATTTGGGGAAGTATTCCTTTTCCATCCAGGGGTGTGTGTAAAGAAATTTGGAGGGGTGTTAGGGGGGGTGTAGATTACTCCCTGTATATATATATATATATATATATATATATATATATATATATATATATATATATATATATATATATATATATATATATATAGTGTTATGCATTAATTGACCAAGCGTCATTTTTCGATTTTCGAGATTTTTACATCAATGTGTAGGAAGACAATGTAAAAAAAAAAAAAAAAAAAAAAAAAAAAAAATGAAACCCTACTATTTGCTTACACGTTTAGGGAAAGCTATTCGACCAAGCGCCAAGAACTGGATCGTAATGGTAACATATTTGTGTTTCCTTCAATATCTCAGATCATGTTTTGGCGCTTAGTCAATTGATGCATAACACGTTAAGAATGGTCGAACCAACAATCACTCTGTAATCCACAGCCAGAGCTCTAGTCGAGGGTGCATGGCGGTACACGCCGTATACCCTCTGCTTAATCCTAGTCATTAGAGTGTACCTTCTGCTTCAAACTGTATTTTTTTTCTACTTTCGTTTCATTTAGGCCTATATTTATTTAATCGGGTCGTGACTCCAATAATAAAGTGGCTGTATTACCTTTCCAACGAACTTAAAAATGTTCATTACTGAATTCTCAATGTCTGTGTGTGTGTGTGTCTGTTATTAGCGAATTTTTCAATTTTGAGCCCTCCATTCGATAGAGCATCAAAAAATTATCAGAAAGCGGTGGAATTTATTGCGTTACTCTTGCCGTTCCCGAGATATTAGCCCCAAAAAAGTGCCGGTTTTGGGAGATTCAAGGAGCCATAGAGAGATTATATTGGCGTTGATCAATACCTAAGAGAATGATCATTTTGGTACCAAATAGTAACCGGTGGCCACTGCCAAGTAGCTTCCGGAGAATTGAAGATTTTCATTGTTTTTGTTGTTACCAGCTACTATTTATTTGGAAGTTATACAGGAAGGCATTTAAACACGAAAGTTAGGATCAGCTGGATAGATCAATGTAAAAAGGCACATTTTGTTTTGAGAGAATATGCAAGCGTTTTGAAGGTCGATTGCTGTGATATTTCAATTTCTTAAAACCTTGTTCTCTACTAAACAGAACTAAACTTGTTCGATATTTTTAAACTAAGGTATTAATATTTTCAATATCACGCCAATGTTAATACGTAACTTTGAGCAATACAGAACCTATTAATTGAAAAAAATTCATGTCTTAGTGATTTTAGAGAGTTAAATTTGGGCACAATTTTCTTACTTTCTGGCACAATCGGGCGCGATTTTTTTCTGTTCCTTCTCGGAGTAAGTTGGTTCCTTCTCTATATTTACATCCATTTATGTTATTAATGGTGTGATTTAAGTGAGGACTGCCATCAAGAAAATAGCATGAAATGGTTTTAGACTATAAAACAATAATCACAAACCAGTGTATACCCTCTGAAAATTTTAGGACTACAGCACTGTCCACAGCTATGGGAAGATACATTGTTCCTCGCTAATCGCTTCCAACAACAAAGACATCATTGTTTGACAAGTCTAACAGAATATATATTTGATCAGAGAAGACATAAGGCAGTCCCTGATCGTCGATTTGCTCTTCTAAAGAAGGCAAGACGGAGAACTGACCCATGACATTTAACAATGTTTCTCCTTTTAAGTGAAAAGTGTATAGATCGAGGAGACCTATACATAAATGTCCAGCGCATATGGTTGATAATCTTACGGAACAGTATCCTCTTCCTTCTGTCCATAGCCAGGCTTTTCGACATACTGTTCACTTTCGATGTTTCATCTTTTTTCAATGCGTGTCGAAAACAATTTTCACCATCTGCTTAACCATTTGCTGCATTGAGGAAACAACGCTGTTACAAACAATCGACTCTGATCCCAGCTCACAGATTTCCTGACAGGACATCTAGAATAGTCTTGTTTTTCAGTTTCTGGTGTTCTTTTTTGATATGCTTTCGATGATTCACCCTCAGACAAGTTCATCCAATCTTTATATAATGTTTATTTCTTTACTACACCACATTGCTGCAGTCTTCTGGTTCTTAAATCGAGAATAACAACAGCAGCATGGGTGGATTTTAATTCCTGGCAGATGATTCCTAATAGACCAGTCGACGAAAGTAAACAATGCTACTGGTCCGTAGTAGATGATATGTAGAGCATCCAACAGTCACTTGAAAGTTTTGAACAGACAAAAGGGATACTGTTCCACGCGAGTCACTGCCAAGTACTGTAACATAATGTTTGCTCGCGTCGTAAAAAACCTGCAGCTCATCACAGAATACATATGGAATGTGAAGTGAATGTGGGCAAATCAGAAATCCTTCCCATTCCAAATAACAATGTTGCACCACAAAGTCATCAAATGATTGGTTGTTGCTCGACATCTTTGGACAAATGAATAACTTAAATACTGAATAGCCCTTTTTCATTTCATGGAGCTTTTGTTCAGTGAAAGATGGCACTGTGATGATGTATTAGCTGCCACCTTTTCATACTCGTCTCTTACTATCATAATAGCAGATTCAATAGTATTTCTCGATCGTAGGCGAGAAGTCACCCTTCACATCCATGCTATGCACTGTGGTACCCAGCGACGACAAGATAAAAATCATGTTGTACGCTCAGTTCTGGTTGTATGCAGCAGGTAAGTATAGGCGACGGTTTCATCATATTTCAAGAGTGTTGCAGGTTAATTTCGTAGCAAACACGTAGCGGATGGTCATCGGTGATCTTATTTTCACATGTGTGAAAATGATAGATGCGCATGACGCCATTCGGTTCTCGCTCAAAGAATTTTTGCGTTCGCCTTAAAAGACTTCCTTCGCTCATCTGTTGCTTGGAGATTTTTCATTGATAAATCGTTATCTATGTATTGTTGCAATAATTCAGTAAATATTTTATTCTATATATTGTTGTGGAAATGCGTTTATAGAAATATGACTTTTTAAAACTCTGTTATAAAACTGTAGTATTATCTTTATTTATTTATTTATTTATTGTATTCTCAAAATTGTGAAAAAATACCGCAAAAATTGAACTATAATACTAGAAACTTGGAACGCAATTAATTTATCTGGTTGGTTGTTTTGTAACCTCCTTTTGAACATAGAACCCATGTCAGATGTGAACTTACAGCTTAACGTGAGATTTGAACATAAGCTACGATCAGAAATCGAGCCTATAGTCTCTCGCGCCAAGAGTAATATGCTAACTACTATATAAACATGACTGAGTTCTGTAATTTGGTATATATACAAAACGTTATGCACTAAAATACCAACTTATATCTTGTTCATTATTGCTTTGGGAAGTATTCCATAGTAGTAATAAACTGACTGACTGATAATACAAGTAGTAATAATAAATAAAACTACCACCACTACTACTATTACTCGTAGTAGTAATAAAAACTGACCAAAGCACCAAATATACGAGGGGCAGTCAAAATGTTCCTGGAATTTCGTTTTAACAATTTATTACCCCATATTCACTTAATCGCCTTCAAAATAGGCTCCTTGACAACACGCACTACTTGTTCCACTGCTCCTGCTATTGCTGGAAACAACGCTGAAAGTCCTGTTTTGGTATGTTCCAAAGTTCATCTGTCGCGTTGGTTTGGATCCCTTCTACGGTGGCAAAACAGCTCGCAGAAATGAACATTCTCCTCCTCTACCAGCCTCCCTACTCATCGGATTTAACACCAGCGGATTTCTGGCTCTTCTCCAAGATTAAAACGGGCCTCAAAGATAACCGTTTCAATCTTCTAGTTTCTGCAGAAATGATCTAGTGCAATTCTGGTACACAGATTATCTCAGTTGTTAATTCCAAATTCGGTAATGACCGTTTCAACTAACGAACTCTTTTGAGTGTTTCTTAGAAGATCTGTTGGTCGAAATGGTTATGTCTATGCAGATTTCTTGTCGATGGATTGTACAGATTTTAGGTACTACTGGAGCTTTCACTGTTTCTATTTTTCTCTGGCATATGAACTAAATTTGTGTATAATTGATTAGAGGTATCAGCACTTTTTTCTCCTTAATTCGTTAGCTCTTCTTACGCTCTTTTTTTTAAATAATGTTTTTGTTGTTCTAATGCCAACATATTCTATTAGAGCTGCAGAACATCCAATTTTCGGGGGATGATTGTTTTTCTCCCCATAAAAAGTAAGCTTCATATAATTCAACATGTATCTTATTCATTACACAGAAAGTGACAGGATGACACGTCCACAGTTCAGATATGAAAACAAGTATGCGAATCAGTACCGTGCCGTCAGGGGGTGAGCGGGGCGACGGCCCTGGGCGCCGAAGCAAGAGGGGAGCAAAATTCGGGAGGAAAAGAGAAAAGAAAAGAGAGAGAAAATTATGTACGGGGTCGCTGCCGTATACTCTCGGCCCGGGCGCTGATTTTCCACGGCACGGCACTGGTGCAAATTGTTGGGGAATATGTGACAAGCAGCTGATTAAACATTTACATTTTGCACCTAATTAAAAATTTATGATTTGTACAGATGGATGTAAAATTGATTGGCTCTCGAAGTATGTGCGTATCCTCCTGTCACTTTCAGTATATATTAAAGTTCTTACTCTTGGACTGATCTTTCACAATGTGTCTGATGAAGGCGATGTTACACAAGTATTATTGATATATATTTCGTATTTTGGTCAGTTTTGTAGATTACATTATCACAGTACTTGTTGCCTTAGGTTCGATCCGGAACAGTTAGACTATATTGTTCTTTTCAAAGAGCCATTCTTCATGGTCTTTTTTTTTACCTGTAACGAAAGTTTTCAATTCAATTTGCCATTTACATTGTTTGGTTACCTACCTTAATTTATCAATTCTAGAAGACACACACTTGGTTTCTTTGAGTTACCTATCTTTAAACTTGCAGGGGAGAAAAGTAAACAAAGAAATAGACATAACAATATCAGACCGACTGATTTTCCTTCTTTGTTCTTTCTTTAATTTTTTTTTCTATTAAAATGAATTCACATCATTTTTCATTTCAAGTAGTTTTGTACGAGCTTTCATACATTCGGTTTTAAAAGCGTAATGTTGATTCTGTATGCAAAATAAAAAGTGAAATGCTATATTGAGTAAAAGTTAATATATTCGCAGAACTATCAATATATATTTGAAATAAAAATTTTCA
Source organism: Thermobia domestica (assembly GCF_964235325.1). Classification (NCBI taxonomy): domain Eukaryota; kingdom Metazoa; phylum Arthropoda; class Insecta; order Zygentoma; family Lepismatidae; genus Thermobia; species Thermobia domestica. The sequence continues at coordinate 75,996,700 of NC_137463.1, forward strand.
TAATAACATAAATTTCTTCCTCCTTGAATTTCAAAAACAGTTATATGTACTGATTTATGTAACTAACTGGTTTCATTTTATACTAAAACTAGCAGCGTTCACCCCGCTTCGCTGCGGTCACCCCGGAACGCAATAAACTTTGTTACTTAGATAATTTTTACTTTTTCGCTTTCAAGTGATATGATAAAAACCATAGAAGATTGCAGTAAATCTTAACATTATATCGCCTGTCATTTATGTTAACCCGCCCCGCTTCGCTGCGGTCATCCCGGTGCTGGCATATTGTAAAAGTGTCTGTAAAAATAAGCAAATCAATTAAAAAATTTTAAACAGAAGATTCAAGCTATTTTCCGCTGTATATCGCCTGTCATTTATGTTAACCCGCCGAGTGACACGGTCATGCGGGTTGCATATAAATACGTTTATTTTTACCTATGATGAACTAATAACAAAGGATTTGTACGTTATGGACACTTGAATGGTCAATTATCTCAAGACACTGGTAATTAAAAATTAAAGTGATATGATAAAAACCATCTAGGGTCCAAATCCTAATAACCCCCCAAAAATGAAAGAAATTGGTTCAGCCGTATTAGCGTGATGAGCGGACAAAGAATTGTACGTTCTCTTTTATATATATATAGATTATCAGATTTAGATTTTTGAGTTTAGCGTCGCTTTCAGCAGTGAGGCTGTATGAGATGTGGACCTACAGCTTAACGTGGGATTCGAATCACAAGAGCTCCTGCCGGGAATCGCCTCTGGGTCTCCCAAGCCAATACCGCCTATACCATTCACATAGTCACGAGGGAGCTACACCAAAATTGTCCATTATAATTTTGTGGAACAAAATATTACTTTAAAAAAAAACAACAAAAAAACTATTACTGATGTTATTCATCTTTCGATTATTAACACTATTATTTCTTCGACTAAACGATTAACTCTAACAGTTCTGTAAATCACAAATCTACAAAGCATTCATTGAAAGTGAAGAATCCAACGCGTCCACGATTCCAACTTTAAAAATGAGAGAAAACCGATCTCTTACACCTCGAAAATCTTTCGTCTTTTCCCTTCAGATATAATAAATAATTAAATATTTATATATTTGTGTTGAAGCAGAGAACAAAAAGTGTGACAAATTGTTGTTCCCCACTTCAACTGAAATCCTGAAAACGTAAAAAAGTTTATCCTATGTAAACTTGGAATTTCGGGGCTCTGATCGCCATAATCCAGAAGAAGAAAAGCGTTTAATGTTTCAGTTTTCTCAAAATAGTCGAACAGAACAATTAATGCTGAAATATTTACTGATGAATATACTATGAAAGCTTACTTATTAAGTAAACTCTAAACAATGAACATCACCAAAACTTTAACGATGATGATTTTCTCTAGAAGTTCAAGTTTATTCTGGTAATGTGTAAAGTCTTAAAGATGTTTCAGTTACACATGAGACAGTACTTTCGCCGCGAGAGTTTTCTTTCCCGTGCGTTGGTTCACATTAAACATTATGGAACGCTTTGTAGAGCGGCACCTGGCTGCGGGCGGTCAACAAGCTGTGCGTGCGCGGCTGCGGCTTCGTATGCTTTTTTTTCTATTTATTAACACTGTATTACAGAACGCGTGCGGTTGCGCTGCGGCATATTGCCACCCTGTGTGATCACGTTATTCTATCCCGTGAAAAACTCTCTCAAACCTACTGAATTCGCTCGTTCTACACATATATGCCAAATTCGGAGTCGAACGGAACAAGGAAAATCTCAACAGCTCGCAAGGAAAACAAAGAAACCTGTGTTCCCTATATCTAGACATCATCCACTTGGAAATTATGCTGCTGCTGCTGCTGCTGCAAAATATCTCAATCATCCCCTTGCGCCATCAATATCCTGGCACGATTCCAACAATGAAGTCCGAATGTTTCAGTGTAATCCAGGGGAAACCTAGTATCACCACTGCGAACAAAGTTTCAATAATGAAGTCCACACAGTCTGTTGTATTTGCGATCCTTTGTATCGTCTAAAAATGAAATTTGACGTGTCTGTATGATTTCCCATGATTTGTTGAAACTTCTTTTGAAATGAAGGTACTAAGACATGTCATGTAGGAAATATATTAAATTAAAAACTAGAATTCAGAAATATATCTGATATACTATTGCACAAAACTATCATGTCCAAAATTTAAACACAAGTTTCTCCAATTATCAACGAAGTAATATATTTCCTCTTATTTTCCGAGCATTCATTGTTCTACTTCGTTGAGAATTCTTCATGTATGTACCTGATACTAAGAGAGACAGGCTTTCTTTTGGTTCAAATGAACACATTTTCGAAGATTTTCCTTTCTTTGTGTAAGACGCTGATTTTTAAAATGATATACACTGAATATGTCTCCAATTCCTGACAATGTCAAGAAAGTTTCCTTGGCGAAATTAGTAGTAGTTTCAATAAATTATGGAAATTCATACATCAGTTTTTAGCATTGTTACATCTCAACCTCAAAACATTTATGCTGAATAAGACCCATTTCAGGAAGAATGAAAGAAAAATTTTTCACAGAACTTTTCATTAAAGGGAAATTACAAAAAGTTAGTAACAGAACTTATGACAAATTATATTTAACTTATTGATATTTGTACCATTGCGGTAAGGCTTCATCAACAGATGAATTCAAAAACTTCAAACGTTCTAAAAAAGTTTAAAATATTTCATCCAAGTTTATTTCGTTCGAAACAAGATTTGTGTCAATATTAGAATTTAAGAAAGAAAACATTTAGTACTTTATTCATGATATTCGCATCTTTGCCTTTTTTTTTTTTTTTTTTTTTTAATCTTCATCGTAGTCGTTTCAACGACTGACTTGTCGTTTTCTTCGGTACGACTTTTTCTTTTTTTTTTTAACGGAATTTTGCGTTGGTTACATAAGTCCTGGAACTGTTAAATAAATTATTATTATTATAAGAGCTATTTTATTACTCCTTTGAATTTACTTCTTTATTTTCAAAAGAACATACTAAGGGGTTAATAATGTAATGATCTTAGTTATCTTTCGTTCCCCATTTGTGTTGTCTCATTTTTACTTTATTCGAAGGCTTACCCGTAATACAGGTAAAGAAACATTTTTATTTTTCTATTTTTAGAATAAATTCTTATTTCTTATCCAAGAGTTCACTTATTAAAGATGCAAAACGGAAGTATTATTGATTTTTATAACTTCCACCACCAACAATAATTGATAGTGATTTAGAAACATCGCTTATTAGACTTCCTTCGTTAATAAAATTATTAAGTACTAGATTGTTAATTAACCATGTCCGAACAACCACTGTCCATCAAAACTCTGTAATAATTTCCTGTAAGTTTAAACAAAGTCTAGGTTTTCGTTTCCTTCCTAATTAGAAAATGAAATGAAATCTTTGAATTTTACGACCCACGGTTATGCCGGTTAGGCTAAAGGAGACGGTGATGATGAGTAATGAATGAAATGGTGGAATGAAGTGGGAGGAAACGGGAGAACCCCGAGAAAACCCACGCACACGGTGTTTGTCCACCACAAAGTTCACTTGGCGGGGGTTGGGATCGAACCCGGGACCCCAAGCACCAGAGGTGAACGCTCTACCACTGAGCCACCGCGCCCCCCCCCCTTCCTAATTAGAATTGATGGGTTGCCCAATTAGAATAAAAGTTTCGACACCAAACGTAACTGGGCAACGGAGCATACTAGTGGCCTACGTGTCTACTAATTATAGTACCGATAATGTAACTCTTCAAGCAACGTAAAATACCTTACTGAACAAAACAACAAGCCTGTTGCTGAAATGTCTATGATGAAGATTCAATAAACGAGTAACGACTAGTATTAATATTTGATTTACATCCTATCAGCTCATTGAGTGATATTTGGTACTTTTCGTCATTTATTAAAACAAAAATATTAATACACATCAATATTATACAACTGGAATGGACGACAGTGTCCACTTTGGTTCTCCATCAATACATCAATTATTTTCCATCAATACATCAATTATTTAGTAGCCATACTTTTCATTTAACTTCGTTCGACCATCTCCACTCTGATCCGCAGGAGGTACCCACACAGCATAGTCGGGATCAGACGCGTCATAATCATATTTAACAACTTTTTTCTGAAAATAAACAAGAATATTAAGATGTTACAAGTAGTATTACGTGTGTCACTGTTATAATTACCTGCGTTACTGTTAGGACCATATATACGAGGGTGGATCGAAAACTAATGCCTCCCTCGCTATAATTTCGTTTCTATTACAGCTACTAAACTATCTATGCACGATATTACAAATGTAACTTTACTCTACTAATGCAGTCTTTTCTTCATTAGATTCACTGATTAGAACCATGGATTTGAAGCTAAGAGAAAGAGTCGTCATTGAACTTCAGATAAATGAAGGTTGTCCACCTAAGAATATCCATGATCGTTTGAAATGTGTTTATGGGGACGTTGTAATGGATATCAGTAATGTGCGCTGTTAAGTGAAGAAGTTTAGGAACGAAAGAAAAAAAGACTGCAGATAAACCGGGAAGCGGCCGGAAAACAGTCACAGATGCAAATTGAGAACGTGCTGCTGAACTGATTCGAAGACAGACGAATTACAGTTCAGAATGTTGCTCATGCATTGAACGTCCTGTATGGCCCTGCCCAAGGAATAACTGCTGACTTCGGATGATATGAAATGAAATCTTTAAGTTTTACATACCACGGTTATGCTGGCCAGGCTAAAGGAGACGACGATGATGAAAAATGAATTAAATCGTGGAATGAATAAAGTGGGAGGAAACTGGAGAACCCCAAGAAAACCCAGGTACACGGTGCTTATCCACCACAAAGCTCATTTGGCGCGAGCTGGGATCGAACCAAGGGACCCTTGCACCAAAGGTGAACGCTCTACCAACTGCTGACTTCGGATGTCTCCAAGTTTGTGCTAATTGGGTTCCCAAGCAATTGACTGTTGAGAATCATAGGAGATGACTGGAAATTTGTCAAGAACTCCTGGATGCATCTGAAAGTGACAATCAAGACTTCTTCAAAAATGTAATCACTGGAGATGAGAACTGTATGACCCAGAGAGTAAAGTGTAATCCAAGGAATGGCTCCACAGTGGTTCTCCACGTCCAAAAAAATTAAGATCTTCCAGATCAATCCAGATGGTTATGGCAGTGTTTTGGGACAAACATGGTGTTGATTTTCTGAACAATCATGCCACAATTTACAGCAAAACCTATGTAACTACACTTAGGAAACTTAAGGAGACAATAAGAAAAAAAGAGACCATTAAAACACATTTATTCCGTCAAGACCCATCACGATAATGCACGCAAACACATGTAATTTTTCACAATTCAGGCGATTGCAAAAATGGGTTGGTCAATAGTGCCTTACGCATCCTACAGCCCTGATTTGGCCCCTTCTGACTTTTACGAACCTATGAAAGAAAACCTACGTGGTTTCAGACTCAATGACTTGGATGACGTCGAAACAGCTGTAAAATCATACATCAAGAAACAAACCCCTGATTTTTTTTTTTTTTTTTTTTTTAAATAAGTCTTGATGCCTGGGTCCGACGATGCCCAAATGTGTTCAAAATCATGAATACTATGTTGAATGGTAGTTTTCTGTAGAGGACAGTATAGGTCTCTGCAGTATAGATCTGCAGTACCTTTTGCTGTTATATATTCAATAATACATTTTCGTGGCACAGGAGACATTACGCTTTAATCCACCCTCGTATATATATATATATATCATTGTCAGGGATATGTGTATCGCTGTTAGACAAACAACAATAGATATAATGTGCTGCTCGTTAGTGTAGGTTTTTTTTTTTTTTTTTTTTTTACATATACAGTAATAAATAAATAAATAATCGGTTCCAGCAAAATAAAAACTATCAATTATTATTGGCAGTGAATGACATACCTTTTAGCTCTATGAAAATTCATTTTACTCGAAAACTACGCATGGTAACTTAGATTCAAGCACCTCATTCTGTTCAGCTCCATGTGATCTATCGATTGACACATGTGATCGATTTATTTTAGTTAAATAGAAATTAATGTTTAAGAGTTAATTACAATATTGGGCTGTATTTCATTAACCATACTGTGTACTGTCGTCTTGCTAGTGTCAAAATGAAAAACTTAATGACAGCAAACTCAGTATTAATTTTATCATAGGGATTCGCATTCACCAATATAATTTTGTTCAGCTTAATGAGATCTATTAAGTAATGTATGACACATCTTTGGACACATTTTTCCCCCAGACTAACACTAATAATATTGTACAATGTATTGTCTATAAAATTTCGTATGTAAAATTCCATAACAAGTTTACAACCGAAACTAAAGAAACTAAATTTCCTCACAAGAAGCTGTAGAAAACGAATTTTGTTATAAATATTTAGCCATTTGTGCGTCTTCCCAAATTTTTATAGTCGGTAAGGTGCATACCTAATAAGGGAAGGACAGTATTTGATTCCTGTGAGGAACGGATTTGCCCTCTCGTTCTGTTTTCGTCCAAATGTAGCTCAGAAGTTCACCCAATCTTTGTCAAATGAATACCTGGAGAAATCTGGGATTTAAGTGCCCGGAGCATAGTCAATTTTCTGTGCCGAGGTCATTTCACACTATCCGTGGTGTAGCAATGGCCTTAGCGAGTGCGGGTCCAAAATGAGAATTTTGGTCGGCCCCAGATTCCCAGTCAACTTGCATCAAGGACTGTAGAAGTACAGAAATACAAAGTGACAATTATAGTGGACCTTATTTTCCTGTGGTAGAATGGAAAACAATCAAAATGTGCAATTAAAAAATGCATGAGAGTTAACAGACCGAACAGATGTGGTTTTCATTTTAATATAAAATTAGAACATGTGGGCCTGAAGCACTATTTGTATATCACTTCTAAAAATAACGTAGTCGCAAGTAGAACTTGTTTTAGTGACTGTGAAATGATTTATTAACAATATTAATTTACTTTTGTTCAGAAAGAAAAAAGAATTTAAGTGTATTGTTGAAAAAAAAAGAATATCTTTTCTAAATTTTTAATAATTACTTAACATTCACAAACTATAAACGAGTCATATTACTTTGCCTTTTATTATGGGAAAGTTATTCTTATTCCTTTTTCTGTGCAAAATCTTTTAGATTTGTCTACGTTTAAACTCCTGATAATCTTACATTCACTGGACAAAATTGCCAAACTGTACAAATCTTCTTTGGTGAATTGATGATCTCAAATAAATTTTGATGATTTTCAGCTTGGATGCCACAGTCACTGGGATTCTGGAAGAGATGTATAATCTACTAAAAGGAAGAACTTGCGTTGTGTTGTTTTATTACAATAATCACTGCTCCTCTCTGTGAAACAAAACATGTGGGGTTACATAAATATTGTAATATGTTATTGTGGGTATTTGAGAAGCTCAGAGTTGGTTATACTCTACTCTTAGGGGTGGAACCCAAATGAGAGTAATCGGTGCAATTGGCTTAAGGTTAGCCCTGTAAAATGGCCAAATCAACCAGTTCCTGTCACAGGAGGTAGCAGTCCTTCACTCTATCTAGATCTCTCGAGTAGCTAAATGGAAGTTCAATTTTCTGTACGTGGTCCCAGAGAATAGACTACATCCACAATTTAACGGCAACCTATGAACTAGTTTCTTTTTTTTTCTTTTTTTCTTTTAGCAACATGAAAAACAAAGTAGCATTTAGCTAAACGCTTTATCACTGAGCCACCGCGCCCCCAGGTAGATAATATGAGTCCGATAATAAATGTTTTGTACACATTCCGAATAGAAGACGACAGTTTCCGAATGTATGATTGTCGTTTATCTTTTTTACCTTAGTGATGGAAATAGATACATGTTAGAGTGTTATGATATTTCAAATTTATTAACTTTTACGTAGAGATTGTTAAATAAGATTAATCAGTATGAAGGATAATAATTTATGTGTATTACAGATTTAAGAAATTAAGGTCAATGATATGAAACGAATTGGTAGTTACTTACACAATACCGGTAAATTTGGGAGTGGTAGCAACATTATCTACAGATTTTACTTTGTTGCTCAAAATCGTTAAAGACCCGAAAAATAAATTGTCTTAATCCTCTTCTTCTCCTACAATCGAAGGTTTTAGCTGAAATCTAATTTTAATTTATCAAACTAAGGTGGTAGGTTTTTGCTCTGAGAATTATATATATAATATATACACTTGTAGAATTGATATTAATTTATTTTTAGAATAAAAGTACTTACACATATGGTAGAAATAACGAAAGTACCGTGAACAAATAGTAACTAAGGTGATTTTAACCCTAACAGGAGTTTAACGGATTATGTTTTTAACGTGAAACTGATATGTGCATTACTCATAATATTGTAAAAGGAATAATCAAGAGCAAAACATTATATTTCCCCATATATGTTCTTTCTTTATTATTAATAATTTAGGAACGGAATAACTAATTTGAATACAGCTTTTGTTAACGTACAAAGAATTTCATCCGCTCTAAGTTTCGATTTCGAATTGACCGATACGTTCAAGAGCTAAGAGCATAAACGCAATACACAAATTCTTTAGCTGGAAGTTTCCAGCCAGGTACAAATAAATTCCAGCAGTTTACAAAAAGAACAAAAGAATAAGTATTACCTTTTCATTGGAATCTCTCTTCTTTCTCCTTTTTTTCTTCTCTTCCTCATCCTGATCCATCTCTTCATTTTGCTCCTTTAGCCTATTTAACAAGTCAGGCGGAATGTAAGGACCTTTCATTTTTGACGAACTTTCGGTGTTTTCTTCATTCGCAGATTCCCTACCCACAACCTTAGTTTTTTCTGCAGTTTTCGCACTCACATTTGAATCATAAGATGGCTTTTCGGTCCTTTTCACATCACTAGTTTCACTTGAATGACTAGTTTTACTAACACTACATTCCTCTGAATCCTGTTCATTGTCTTTTAACTCTGATCTTTTCTTTCGCACGTGAGCTTCTTCCGAAGTAACTTTCTTCTGTATCATGCTGGGATCATATGCCTTTTAAAAAAATTGAGAAAAATTTTAACAAATACAATGTAACTTATAGAAAATAATAATAATAACGTTTTATCTTTAGAGACTGTGTAGTTGTAAGGCGTTTAACTACCAATCGGACGACTTGGTTTCCGGAATCCAAACTCTCGTTCTAATCTAATCCAAATACAACTCATTGAATCTATGGAAATAGGTCTGTCAAAATGGGTGTCTAGGTGGTAAAGGCGGCTGGAATTTGGTGCTTACTACCACATATCCTATACGTGTTGAGGTCATAGAAATAGTCTTAAATCCACACTGCTCGTAAGCTCATTAAATTGTTCCGAACAGACGGCGTGATTTTATTTTTATTTTTTAGTTTAAAAAATAAAATAATGCATATTATATTCATGTATTACTATTAATATCGACAGCTAATCTTAAAGTTTTGGACCGCTAATGATTACGAGAAAGATAAAATTCTACTATCTATAACAAGACACTAAATTTCAATTCAATAGCCAAATCAGAGAGTTTAATCGCCATATTTTCTCGCACAGATCGCAAAAAAGACCAAATGTCTATCGTCAAACCATTTCGAAGAGATGAAGAAAGGGGATACTAATAGGAAATATTCTTACCCAATAAGACATACTTTTAAAAAGGTTTGATTACAGTTCTTTACTTGCGAGCAACGTTCTAATGTACACATGTATTTCTTTACAGCAAAAGACACATAATCCCATACTCTACTTTCGTATTGTCAATAAGAGTATATACATATTGAATGATTACATAAATAAATAATGTACTAAAGTGCTGTAGCTCCTAAAGCTCTGGCTGGCCAGTTAACACACATTCAACTGGCACCAACACCTGCGATAAGCACAGAAAACACCCAACATTATTCTGTCTTATTCACCTAGCACCTTTTTCTGCTTAGTTTAATATTCCACTATTATACCCTGAGGCTAAAGAAGACGGTAACTGAAAATAAAGAACAAAATGGTGGAATGAAGTGCGAGGAAACACGAGAAACCCGAAAAAACCCACGCATACGGTATTTGTTCACTACAAAGTAAACTGGGATCGAACCAGGGACCCCATGTACCAGAAGCGAGCGCTCTACTACTGATCCATCGCGGCCTCAGACTTCCGTATCCTCTTAATACATGTAAAAATCATGTTAAATGTCGAATTTCGCTGACAGGTGTCACCATTATCGAGACATATGTACTTCAGCAGGTAAGAAAGAAGTTGTACTGAGAATAGGATTAAAATGTACGGGACTTAATTACGCAGGAAATAAAATACATTTAAAATACTTATAATAGAAAACACTAACTTCTTTATGCTTGAGATTATACAAATCTTAAATGATGTATTTATTTATAAGACTTATCATGTGCTTTTCAAGTAGCTTACATTCTAATGGACCGTTCTGACTTTCTATTCTCAATTATAGTATCTTGCTTATTGCTTTCTTTTCTTTTTTATCCAACATACTGTGCGCCATAATTTAAAGTTACATATCCACTTCAATCTCTGAAAGCTTTTGAGAGTTACCTGATTTCTTCACAAAATCGATCCAATGGTTTCAAATAAGGCCACAAACATTACTACACATTCATATAATACAACAAGAGTTTCCTTTTGTTTTAAAGTAGATTAAAAATGACAAAAACACATCCAAATATGCTACATATTAAAAGAGATCTATAATAGATATGAAGTTACTTAAAAATAAATATTGATTAGATAGGATAAACTGACATTTGTATAATAAAGGAATTCAAATCCTGAACAAGGATGTTTGGTAATTCCCTCGATTGCAAAATTATACAAAACATGTAATACATTGCATATATTCTTTTCTTTTTCTCCTGAAATAATTATTAATGAGTCTATTATTACCTTTTTGTACTTGTGGACATTTTTCATAGAACCTATCATAACTGACGGTTTATTTCCAGATTCTGATGCTATTTTCTTAACCGCTTCTGGTCGCTTCAACTCTGGTAATGTTGCTGGTCTTGAAATATTCACCAACTTCCTCAACCGCGATTCTTCCTGTCGAAGAGCTGCTATGTCACACTGGAATCAGTTTAAAATATACATTATAATTAATATTTCATAATGAACTTTGTAATTATGCATAATGATTATTGCTCATATTGTAATTTTCATGCTTGTATTTTAATATAATTCATCAAGGAGAGAAATCCCGGCTGGGCATCTATTTGGTCTAGGAATTAATTCGTGCGGGTGGACAAGAGATGGCGCAACGAACGGAGCGTCCCACAGTTCCGTGTATCCACACATGTGTTGCAAACCCCTGTCATCGCGTATCGTTCGTAGTATAGGGCAGTGGATTAAAGCGTCAACAACACCAGTTTGTAGTTAAGTGAACATGGCGCAATTTGTGCCTGATAAAGTGTTTTTGCGGGGTGTCCTGCTGCATTACTTTAACATGCAGAAAAGTGCGACTGAAAGTCATCGTATTTTGGTGGAAGTGTATGGTGACCATGCTCTAGCTGAGCGAACGTGTCAGAAGTGGTTTGCACGGTTTAGAAGTGGTGATTTCGGCTTGGCAGACCAAGAGCGAGCTGGAGAGCCAAAAAAATTTCAAGACGAAGAATTGACAGCATTGCTCGAGCAGGATTCGTGTCAAACGCAGGAACAACTTGCAGCAGCATTAGGCGTTGATCAAACAACAGTCTCCAAACGCTTGAAAGCCATGGGAATGATTCAAAAGATGTCACATTGGGTTCCACATGAATTGAAAGACAGAGACGTTGAAAGACGAAAAACCATTTGCCAATTGCTGCTTCAACGACAGAGCAGAAAGGGGTTTCTGCATCGAATTATTACGGGTGATGAGAAGTGGATCCATTACGAGAACCCTAAACGAAAAAAGGCCTGGGTGAAACCAGGTGAGCCAGGTCCATCACAACCAAAACGAGATATTCACTGTGCAAAGGTTATGCTGTGCATATGGTGGGATATGAAAGGTGTGGTGTACTATGAGCTGCTGCAACCGGGTGAAACTATGAATGGAGAACGTTATCGACGACAATTAATGCGTTTGAAGCAAGCTCTGGCCAGAACACGACCAGAATGGGAGAACAGACATGATAAACTTATTGTTCAACATGATAACGCTCGCCCACATGTCGCAAAACCGGTCAAAACCTATTTAGAAAATGTCGGATGGGAAGTTTTACCCCACCCGCCGTATTCACCAGACGTTGCTCCTTCGGACTACTATTTGTTCGATTGCATGAACAACGATTTGATTGGACAGCGGTTTACTTCTTCAGAAGATATCGAAACATGGGTCTCTGACTGGATCGCTTCCAAGGATGAGGACTTCTTTCGCCACGGAATCCGTACATTGCCTGACAGATGGGCGAAAGTGGTGGCTAGCGATGGACAATATTTTTCTTAAGGTATTTATGTATTTTGTGTTTGTACTACAGCTTCAATGTGTGCGTACCAACCGCACGAATTAATTCCTAGACCAAATACTTTGATTTATTTTTATTTTAATATCTTTTATTATACTACGATTTTATATATTATATATATATATATATATATATATATATACTGACCAAAGCAGTATATATATTTTAAGATTATATATACTGCTTTGGTCAGTTGGAGTTTTATTAGTAATGTTGTGCGTGTGTGCGTAAATTGTATCTATTCCATGTATTTCCTTCAGTTACCAATTGTCTCCGAAAGAAGAAGCTCTCCCTTTTCCTTCGATTGATTTAAATTTTACAAGAGAAACCCTTATGACCTGAAATACCAGGTAACGCAAGGCTAGCCACAATTTTGATAAAATTAATAATAATAATAATAATAATAATAATAATCAGGTAGTATTTATTTTTCCAATAGTTGCCTCTATACCCTGTCTGCAGATAGACCAACTCGAAATTGCTGCCCTAAACTTGTAAAACTTCCAATACATATTGTATGATAATGGTCCTCTTATTATACAGTTGTGACCCTCACTCACAGCTTTGTAAACTTAGACAGAGCTACCCGATGACCTCATCCGGAAACGTAAAAAAATAAGCGTAGTTCTGTTATCTACGTGATTTTCCACTTCATCCTGACTGATGATAGGATCTAACCGGGATTCTAATGAATATGAAATACGACTGAGTATTAGGAACTTTCTCTCTTTCGAGTACTCTTAAGTCTTCCCTCTTGACGACATAGGTAAGAAGACACTACGCCAAGATTTTGTCTTATGACAGAGAGCAGTTCAAGGTAACGAACCGAAACTTATAGTTTCCAGTGTCACAATCCACTTTCACAGTTGCTCCTTGGAGTGAGTTTTCTATCGAGCCTGTTTTCGAGTTGCATTGAGATTGAGACCAGACAAATTGCCTCCCCATTACAGAAGACTGTTCTCTCTTTAGTTGCGAGATTGAGAAGTTTTGCACAGTGCAACTGCTTTTCTTTCTCTGTGTGTCCTTCCGTTTATATTGGACAGATCTCTCCGAGTTTGGTAATTACGTTAATAATAATAATAGTAGTAGTAGTAGTAGTAGTAGTAGTTACGATGGAATATCGAGAATGTACACAAATATAATTTTATTATAATAAAAGATTAGGATTAGGAATTAGATTTCTGAGCTTTCGACATCTATGACCACGTTAGCCCGTGATTAAAGATTAACTTCTATACTGGGTCAATCCAAATGAAATCGACCAATTTCCAGTCAAAGGTTGCTGACAAAATTTATTTCTTTTTGATTTTTTTTTTACCTAAGATTGTACCACATTTAGGGAGTCGAAAACGGGCATTCATTTATTTTTTAGCCGCGCAGGTTTGTTTGTGGTGGCCCTTTTGCATAGGCGCCTGAGCGTATTTTGCACTTTTCAGAGGATTCCGTTAAGCGTTGTAATTTTTTTAGGTTTTAAAGATAATGAGTTCAAACAAAAACCATATGAAAGATAATGGAATGGACAACATTCTGTGTTCTGTGCACATTCAGACTCACTTTAGAATGTCGAAAAAAGCTCTGAACATTGAGGTTGGAAACCTAGAAATGGGAATTTTGGAATGTCCATTTTGAAATGAAATAAATAAGACTCATCTTCAATTCTTTGTCTACATAGAGACTAGATAGAAAAGAACGTCCCAAACAAGTTTCAGATCTGAGAACCTTATAATTCATTTTTTGGAAATTTTTAAACTTTGCGAATTTTCGAAAATCGTGTATTTTTACCATCAAATATCTCAGGGAGGACAAAAGTAAAAAATTTCAAATTTGCACAAAATAGACATTAGTTGAGCAGTAACAAGTGGGTAAAATTGAATCACTGAGACTTGAGTAGTTTCTGAGTTATAAGTTATTGCAATGATGTGAAATTCGCGATTTTAACAGCTGAATAGATGTACAGGTGTTGTGTTGATAATATCTCAGGCATACAATTTATCTATGTTTCATCAGAAGTGCAGTCAAACAGCAAGAAATTCAAGATTTGCTACTTGTAAAAGAATTATTAATACCAGATCATATCACAGATTTGTACCTCTGACGAAAACACAAATCAGATGTTATGAATACTCACAACCAGATGAATTTACTGATTGCAGTACTTCAGTACTTCCAGAACATAGCATGTTGTCATTTACACCTAATGATACCGTAGCCTGTATTTATGACAGAAATGGTGGATTGGAGAATTGAAGACATCAGTCAGGAAAAAACAATCTTTTTGATCACTTTTTCCATCCCCATGGTCCAAGAACCTCTTTTAAACTATGTACGAATGACAAAGTGTGGGTACCAATCACTAAGGTTCGCCGGAAACTCACACCCACAGAGTTCATAACTCCTACAGGTCGTACTTTTAACATGAGTGCCAAACTCTGTACACAAATTAGTCAACTATTTACCCCACTGATGTCTTAACAGCAGCGCTATAGGCAGAAAAGAAATAAAAGACGACTTTCGTTTTTTTACAAGATAAGATTCATAAATTATGCACACTTTACCCGTTTAACATTACTTTCGTTATTTTGACTTTAGCTACAAAGTTCATATTCACTCCATTGGCGCTTCATGACATTAAGTCCCAGTGAAGAAAACCCTCATAACTCAGAAACTACTCGAGTCTCAGTGATGCAATTTTACCCACATGTTACTGCACAACTATCATCTATTTTGTGCAAGTTTGGGATTTTTTACTTCTGTCCTTCCTGAGATATTAATGGTGAAAGTACACGATTTTCGAACATTAACAAAGTTTAAAAATTTCCAAAAAATCAAGTATATAGTTCTCAGATCTGAAACTTGTTCAGGACGTTGTCTATTATCTAGTCTCTATGTTGACAAAGAATTGAAGGTGAGTCTCATTTATTTCGTTTCAAAATGTATATTCTAAAATTGCAATTTCTAGGTTTCCAACCTCAATGTTCAGAGCTTCTTTTCTCGACGTTCTGAAGCACGTATCAATGTGCACAGAACATAGAAAATTGTCCATTCCATTATCTTTCATATGGTTTTGGTTTGAACTCAAAAGCCTAAAAAGTTACAGCGTTTAACGGAATGCAAAGTTCAAAATGTGACCAAGCGCCTATACAAAATGGTTGCTACGACAAAACATGAGCGGCTAAAAAATAAATGAATGCCCGTTTTCAACTCCCCAAATGTGGTATAAACTTAGGTAAAAAAATTAATAAAAAACTAAATTTTGTCAGCAACTATCATTGGTCGATTTCATTTAGATTGCCTCTATTACTATTCTCCAGAAAACTAAAGAATTCGCGACATTCCTTCGTCTTTCCGTAACTCAGATGCAGGTCAGTGTCAAGAAATTTGATAGAATTGTTATTCAAATGCCACTTGTATAAAGAGTAATACGTAATATAAAAGGTCACCCATTTTGAGGACAAGCTTGAAAACTACTGTATTAAAGAGAAATTCAAAGTTTTGAGCGCAGAAAGAAAGAAGTCAAGCATGAAAAAATGTACCTTATTTTTCCGCAGTTTTCACAATTAGTTGTACTCCTTTCAATGAAAGAGTAGACAGCATCAACTACTACAGTGGGCCTTGGATCATGAACTTAATCTGTTCTGTAACGTTGCTCGCGAACCGAAATGTTCGAGAACGAAAATTATCTTTCCCATTGAAACTAATGTAAATACAATTAATCCGTCGTAGCCACAGAACCATGATATGTATCTTCTACATTTTACAGTGTTTTCTGTGACAAGTAATAAAGAATGAAACTATTGTGAAACGTTAAAAAAAAAGAAGAAGAAGAAGAAGTAGTAGTAGTAGTAGTAGTAGTAGTAGTAGTAGTAGTAGAAGAAGAAGAAGAACTAAATAGTGACAAGATGGTACATAAACCCACGCCCTGATCAGAATGTGACAAGACAAATCTTGCAATTAGCAGCCTGAGACCCTTCGAAAATACTGCGTCTTCATACCTTTTGTATAGGATACTGGCAGCAGCACAAGTAGCGACATGCAGGAGAAAGGAGCAAATGGGGCATATACCATTAGACAATTTGTTGAAGTCTCTTTCTATAATAGCAGACATTGTTGTTAGACCTTGTTCTATTATTCAGTCAATAATAAACAAATTTGAAAAACAAACATAAGTGGAAGGTACTTAAAAGTGGCAGACCACAAATCCTCATTCCACAAGTGAAGCAATACTTATATCATTTGTAATATCTAAAACAACCAAAAAATGGCAGCAATATTACAAGAAATGAATATTACAGATTATACGATTACTGTGCGAGCCGAATGAAATTGCAAGGAGTATCATGAGACGGTATCTCGTAAGTGCTATTAAGAAATTGATAGGAGCAGAAAGAAATACTGCAGTTTGCGCTGGAATATCAAAATAAGAGGAGCGTTTTCTCGAATAATGTTGTACGAGCTCATGGTATTTGGAATATCGAAATAAGAGGAGCGTTTTCTCGAATAATGTTGTATGAGCTCATGGTACTTGGAATATCAAAATAAGAGGAGCGGTTTCTCGAATAATGTTATATGAGCTCATGGTACTAAGTTTAATGTGTTAGACTAAGTCCAAAGTGTGGAAGAAATCAAATTAAGAAAACCTCATTTACCCAGTGGAATACGGAGATGGGTAGTTTAGAGTTGGATCACTGCAATGGGACTTGATAAGCTGATCACTGAACGAATTATAGATCACAAGTTTTATGGAAGTACATTGAAAGGTCTGCAAGCTAATCTGGGAAAAATATGATTGCAACAAGAATGGATGATTTTGCATAAACAGTTTCATACGCCTTCTCAATTCCGTTACTACGTTATTGAATCATTTGCAAAGTACTGGAGAAAAATACCTAGACAGCACATTACATACACTCCATGTAGAGAATTAGAATAAAGATCGAAGCTAAAGGACATCTAACTAAACATTAAAATGGATGTAAATAAATGTGCAGTTTACTAAGAAGACGAATAGGTAGTATATTAAAATAAAATATCTTATCCCAGTATTTGTAAAATATGTAAAAAAAAAAAAAAAAAAAAAAAAAAAAAAAAAAAAAAAAAATAGTAATAATAAAAACAATCAAGACACACTGAACAATCTACAATTACCGAATTCATTGATATATTTACTTTTATGGGTTGAATTTTTTTGGAGCCTGTATCACTCCAAAGCCTCACATGAAGCACAAACGTTAAAACAAACAGAAATGAATAGTATATTTTAATAATACATATATTTAATATAAACTCATATAACCGCTACTGTGATCCCCTTTACTCTATCTGATATTAAAAGAGGATAAGTAAAACAATGAACGTACTTTTAATTTTGTTGCTACTTTCTTATCAGGAAGTCCTGATTTTAAATTCGTCATAAATGCATCCAAAGCATCCTCGTTTTCATCGCACTCCTGTGATGCCTTAAGTACAGATGTCACGTGCTGCAACTCTTCTTCTAACTCCTGCAACTTCTTTTCCACTTCAGCATGTTGCTGTAGCTATATGAATAGGACAAAAAAGTTAATACAAGACTATTAGACATCTACCTATCTTGATACTTTATACAGTTAGTTTCATGTGTACTTAAAATATGGATCCTCTATCCTCTCTAGATTTTTCTTGAATAGTGAGAAGTGATTAAAAATAGGGTTACGACAAATGAAAAAAGTTTACATAGCACAACGAGCATGAACATGTTCTTCAAAGTTGAGTATAACGCTTTTACAGAGTTTTTCCGACTGATTGTGGAATGAAGAATGCGTTACCAAGGACTGGCAGCTGCAAGTTATTCTATATTTCCACCTGAAGTTTAAACTGTTTGTTTTATTTAATAAAGCTGTGTGGTTGTTTGTAAAGGTTACGAATGGCTCTATCGTTTTTAGTTACATACTTGTTCTTTAATTCTCGTAACTACATTATGTTCCATTACGTCATGCATATAATTTTAACGATCGCTACTGAATATATAGAATTCATCATCCTATAAATCTCGAAGAGAAAAATATCTGTAACATGTGATTTACCTGATATGAACAATAGATTTTTTAAACACATTAGATCTCTCAAAATATTAACTTCGCTAATGAGGAAAATCTGATCTTCCAATTTCACCTGCCTACTAAAATGCACCGAAAGCAAACATTCTGAGTTTGAAAAACCCCAAACTCTTCTACATGTACGTATCAGTAATCCTCACTATTTCTGCAAGACCCATATTCCTCATTTAAGATGTCTGAACACACGGGCTATCGTAACTTCATATTCCACCGAACTTTTTATATCAATGTTTTAAAAATGAAATAAAAAAACGTATAATTCAAAATCTGTAAAGTATTTTCAGGGCTTTGAATTTTCATGGTATTGATCTTTCTTGAAACAAGTTTTAACGCTCCCCTTATTGAGAGTATAATGAACATCAAAGACATTAAGTTTATTGTGATTATTACCAGCGATTCGTAAGTCTCCACTTTATCTGCCAATTTGCCCGCAGCTTTCATTCTCTGAGCCCGCTTCTTCTCAATGACACCCGTTCGATCTAGGAAAGTATCTTCATCACTATCATAGTAGTCATCTTCTTCCCAGTTCTTTTCGCGTTTCTTTCTACTTTCTGAAACAGAAAATAATAATAATAAATACCACCACCATATATATAGAATTAGAATATGTCGATACTTGTATTTGTATGGATTTAAGTACTACTTATAATACTTAGTATTGTTGTAAATTATAATAATCCCAAGCTTCTTGTGTTTTCAGTATACTATAAAGAAATGTATGCCATAAACGAAATACCTAAGAACAATATATATTAGTATTTTGTTTCATTACACTTAACACTGCACTCATTTTGTCATTATAATTGTATTTCCGGTGTCGAAAATATGAGAAAGGACACCACAAGCAGTGATGCGACAAATGCGATTACTTTAGAGGCGGATCCAGGGGGGAAAGCAGAGGAAACTTCCTTATTTTATATATAAATAAAACAGAGTTCGGAGCTCTTAGAAGTAGCTGTAAGTAACAGTATTACAACCCACCCCCTCCTTCAGAAGTCCGTCCTGGATTCGCCCCCTGTATTACTTGCATCTGAGGAACGACAAATATGACTGTAAAATAATGAAATATGTCATATGATTACTGATGAAAAGATTACTTTCTTCACATCATACCTTTTGTAAGAGCAAATTTTCTTAAATTCGAAGAGTGAGAAATGTGTGACTGGTCCGAGAACCGAACTGAACGCAAGCTTTAGGCATCATGTCAGTGTGCTACCCACTAACCTACACAGTCCGCTTCCTGATCATCTGTAAGTTTTAACTGCTGAAGTTGGTGCTCAGCCATTCTTAATATATAAAGTATACCAAAACACCTGTTGTGCTTGGACAGACGAGCATCTATATTGTTGAAAGCTCATGATGGTTCAATTAATCTGAATATGATAAATAAAGGAACAGATTCATATCTACCTAAGCTGATGCGAGAAAAAATAGTATGTATACACTTAACCCATATATAATAAAAGAAATTCTGACCGATCAATGCCCGGGCCAAACTTGAAATTTGGACAGTACATAAAATTTATGACGTAAGATACTGCCAAGGAAAAATTTTCGGGATGGGACGGGGTGAAATGGGAGTTGGAACTATTTACTAAGATATCCATATTTCGAAATCTCTTATGGTTAGAGACAAAAATTTGATTTTTGAGCTGTTTCATTTAAAATTATTAAACATTTTTTTTTTTTTTTTTTTTTTTTAAACGTTTGACCTAGAATGAAAGACAAAGGGATAATTCACTAACAAACTCATACAGGGTGTTCGAATTTCCAGTTCACATGAATTCTATATGAAAGACGCAGAAGTAGTAGTGCAAAATATTGGCCGCAGTAATGAGTGTGAGTTTTTGCTAATCATATTAATTTAATTGTCATAGGCGTTTAACAGTATCACATTGTGCTGTCCAAGAAAACCAGAAGTTGTGGTATAATCCATGTGGTCTAAATTAATGAACACTGATCTCAAAAGCGACAAAAATGTAGCAAATCAGGAAGCGGACTGGGTACAGTAGTGGCTTACATACCGAGACAGTGATCCACAAACCTAGGTTTGATTCTCGGCCCAGTTGTACGAAGACAAGAATCGTATCTCATTGTATTTGTAATAGAGCATACTTTCCAATGTAGTGTCCACCCTCTAGCTTATATAGCTCAGGAGTTTTTTTAGAAATCCCCATCTTATTATCTACCCTATCTAAAGTAAATACGAAATTACTTTACTTTTCCTGGTCTGTACAGGACACTGACACTTATATGAAAACGTTTGATCATCAATCGACTGTATGTATAGAAAATTAACTTTGTCTGGTTATATAGTAGCACTACAGCTGATTAAGTGAATTCCTACAGTTTTGAGTATTCAAATAATTCAGATTTCCTGTCACATAGTTTCGAGGAAATCCAATTATTATGGAATAATGGAGCTAATCTCAAGCATAATAAGACAAATATTAACACGTTGACCGCCACTATATATTTTGACCTTTCTCATCTGTGCGCCACGGGCAACAATCCGCCACTAATACTTTGTTTTCGCCTTTATTTTAACCCCATAAATGTATAATTTTCTTTGTGTATGGTTTTGCATACACGCGGCGTGGATATTAAATTTTGACTTCTACGCCATATGTATGTAATAGCATACACGCCTATAGAGCGAACGTAAAAAAGTGCAATATATATTGTGTGTATAGGAATTCATGAAGGAGCCGTATGTATGGAAATCCATACACATGGCAGCCAACGTGTTAAAAACTACTGTTAGGTGCTTTTCATTTCTTAAATCCATATAAACACAAGTATCGATATATTCTATTATTATTATTCACATTATAGAAATTATCTTCTATAACAAAATGCATATTACTATAGTATTTTACAAATATATTACAAAGATGACAATGACAGTATTAAGCTCATTACAAAGTGCATAAAATGTAAAAGAGTTGTAATTGGTAACTTCAGTTATTTGATGTATCTATTGAAAGAAACCTTCAATTCTTCTTTTTAATTGGTTGGCACATCCTGTCGTAATAAAAAAAAGAACTGTAAATGTCTTTAGATAAGGATTAAGACTAACGAATTCTTTTTAAAATACATGTAACTGTAGTCTTGCTCCAAACACACCTAATACGATACACTGTACTTAATATAAGTGCATACTCTATGTTGTTACGATTATCTTTGATAGCAGAACTGACCCTCTCCTCCTCACTGTATACTTGTACGTATTTCACAAGTAAAAGTGTAAACCCTACTGCCAATACCTTTCAAAGTCAAAGATTTTGCAAGTGATTGGGAATCGTCATTAACCAGGGGTAGGCATTCCACGCTGTACGATTGTATTTTGCTCTTAAAGGTAGTCAATGTCTGCTCATAAAGGAAGTCGATGTTGTGCTGCAATTCATGAAAACACTAATGACGAGAAGATAAACTTGTTTTTAAAACAGTGTAGATTTGTTGGAGACTGATTACAAAAAACACCTTTGTTCAGTTTGTCAGCAGTCACTGATTCATCCACTTTTACTGGCATAGTACACGTAATTCTTCTGCATAAAAATCTGGTTTGCAACGTTAAGGACGACTTGATCTAATGTATTTTTAGTACACATTATTAGATTTATGACAGTGTACTACTAACTGCTTCACACCGCACGGCGGTGTAACGTAGTAAAATTTTCTTTAGAACAGACACCGACATTGTTGTGTTGGTGGCTGTCTTCTTCCAGTAGTCTGTTGACTGAAATTTGCTGCGGGTGGGCCTGAAGTTGGCAAGCGAACAAAACATTCGACATTTGCGCTATAATGGTACACCATTCTGAATAGTCACATGGCTTCGGCGCCTATCATATCTACACAGGCTGCGACACATCAGCCTTCACGAACAAAGGAGATCGCTCTACCTGTGCTGTGTGGGATTCTTTCTTCAATTCATGAACTCGCAAACTCTTTAATCCAGAAGAAATTACAAGGATTGTCCATACTCGACAAATACGTCATGATCCTTTATAATAGGAGAAGCGACAAGCAGATATATTTTGTAAGGAAAATTTTGTCGCTTGCAGGGACATGGGTTTAGAAGTAAATGCAGAGAAAACTAAATACATGGAAGTGCGCCGGGACCGTAATACAGCAAATTATGGATGCGTTAAAATATTAAATAATACTTTTGATAAAGTGGATAGTTTCAAATACCTAGGATCAATATTAACAGACGAAAATTATATTCACGAAGAAATTAAATGTCGACTAAAAGCAGGGAATTCGTGTTACTATTCGGTTCAAAATCTCTTGTCGTCGCGAATTCTGTCGAGGACTTTGAAGCTTAAAATATACAAAACTATAATCATGCCTGTTGTTCTGTATGGTTGCGAAACATAGTCGCTTACTCTGAGGGAAGAACATAGACTGAAAGTATTTGAGAACAAGATCCTGAGACGTATATTCGGACCCAAGAGGAACGGGAATGGGGAATGGCGGAAACTTCATAACGAGGAACAACATAATTTATACGGTTTACCCAACATTGCTAGGGTCGTCAAGTCTAGGAGGCTTAGGTGGGCAGGTCATGTAGCTAGAATGGAAGAAAGTAGAAACGCTTTCAAAGTCTTGACTGGAAGACCAATCGAGAAACGACCATTAGGAAGACCTAGGCGCAGATGGAAGGGCAATATTAAGATGTATCTCGCAGAAATTCGAATACAAAGTAGAAACTGGATGCAGTTAGCTAACGATAGAAATCAGTGGAGAGCTTTTGTGAACGGGGCATTGAACCTCCGGGTTCCATAGGCCATAGAGTTAGTTAGTTAGTTAAGGAAAATTTTGTACGTTAGGAAAGTACTGCAAACAAAAACGCATTTCAATAACGAAGAAACCACTGTTCGGAATGCGAAGACAGTTGCTCGAGGAGACACAAATCACTCACCAAGCATCTTATTTTTCATGTGTGGGGACAAACGGAAAGTAACTCATTAATTCGACATTTTTACTGGAAAACAAATCAACAATTTAGTGTGCTGAGTAGGAACTGGCGTTGTGATGGTGAAAAATGATGCCACGATTTGGGCTTGAAAAATGAAAAGAAATCTTTAAATTTTACGTCCCATGGTTATTCCGGCTAAGCTAAAGGAGACGGCGATGATGAGAAATGAATGAAATGGTAGAATGAAGAAAGGTGAGGAAACGGGAGAACTCCGAGAAAACTCACGCACACTATGTTTGTCCACCACAAAGCTCACTTGGCGCGAGCTAGGATCGAACCAAGAACTCCAGGCACCAAAGATGAACGTTCTACCACTGAGCCGCCGCGGGCCCCGATTTGGGTTTAAGTAATTCATTGATGATCTCTATCACTAAGCACTTACAGTCCTTTGATCTTCTAAAGACCACCATATCGCTAATTACCACATCGCGGTGTAACCGAAGCAAACAATCATTTCCTTGACAATACTCCTCCAACAAACAACTTTGTTGGAGGAGTATTCCATCCAAATAGTAGGTCGCTGTTTAGTTTCTGATTTGTATAAATAGATACGTTTTGTCGCTGTAATGATGTAGCACACCAAATTTGACTTACATTGATTGAATTTTCTGAGCGTTTCTTTACACCAATTGGCACGAGCCTGTTTTTGAGCTTCGGTCAAACTGTGTGGAATCCAACAACTCAGAAGTTTCCTTACGTTTCGTGACCATGCAAAATTGTATGTCACGCAGAGCATCAATATTACTGGCAACAACAGATGTGGATGGATCATCTTATAAAATGCATCACTGAGAATTAAGCGACCATGATAGAATTAGAAAAGCCAATTGTGCACATTCTTATTAGATGGTGCTTCATCCTAAATCATAAAAATTCATTGTCCGAAAGTGTTCAGAGAAATTTCCATTTCTAATACAAAACTACTTCTTCAAACTGCTGTGAAGAATAAACGAATCAGATTAAATAAACACTCAATAATAATCTAAACACAGAAACATCTACTCTTCCGAATTTTATAATAGCTTGACACCGGTAAAACTTTTCCAGCAACCCTCGTAATAATACTATAAAATTTAGAATTTAGATTTGTCTGTCTAATCTACTACGTCTGAAAAAACACGCTCTGAATGTTGTTAAGAGTGTCACTACTAGAAAGTTGAGTTACTTCGAATCCAACTCGTGCACTTGAGTTTGATACCGGACCAATGACGTAATTATCGGATTTCCCCGAGAGTTGGGATACGGTGACTCAATTATATAGCATTTATCTCTTCCACGGTTGTTCAATTCTCATTTACCTCTTATATAATTTTACATCTTCCTTATCCGAAAAAGTATAATCTCAAAAACTTAATGAAAAAAAAAAAAAAAAAAAACTGATCTAACGATTTTTGGTAGTTTTCTAGTATTGCAAGTTGCATCATAATTAAGAATGGTACCCATTATTGCAATAGCTTTGTTGACAAATTGCTATCTAATCTTTATGAGAGTAGTCCCTATTTGCTAGAAACTTTCTTTTCTTATTATTTATTTATCGATTGATGGTTATAGTTCGTGGCTGAGTGAACAGTTTTCAATATATCTTGTGTCTGTGTCTGAGAGAAAGAAAAAAGCTTCGGCTTTTTGCAAATGGAGTGCTAAATAGTTAAATTTAGTTTACGAAAGGATTCATACAGAAGAATACAGACCGTGTGTAGCTTGACGTAACATTCCATGTCTATCCAAGACACGACAGGCTTCTAAAGCACACTGAACCACAGCTTCTTTTTTCTTTCCCTTGACAAGAGCTTCAGCAACAACTGGCTGTCCACGTGCATTGTCAATTGGTAGCCTTTAATAAAAAATAATAAAAATCAAGAATTATACATTAATTATTACATTTATAAATTTAGACACTACATTAATCCTAATAAGTTAAAAGTGTGCATATTTACGAACCTTATGCAACTGAATAATAAAATATAATAATAAATTATTTATCTGGAATGCGTCGCTTATCGTTTGTTGCAGTACTTCGTTCTCTCTCCTTTCAGAAAACAACCTCCAGGAGGTTTCTCAGAATATCAATTAACTACTTTTCACATTCTTCTCAATGTCTTCTTAATCTACGGAAAAGTAACTCTCATTCCGGAACACAACGAGCAATAATAACCACAAATATCAAATCTTGAGACAAGAAGCTTTAATGCACTGAAGATATCAGCCCACAGTGGCTGTAACAGGAAACTCAGAATGTAAAAAATAGTAGTTCGAAATAAGTAAATAAATTAAAAAAGTAAATTTCTTAAATAAGTAAATAAGTAAATAATAATGAAAAACTTGCTTGAAGGTATCCTCAGAGATATAAGAGAACGTAATATTGCAGCGAATTATAAATAAGCAACGCATTCCAGGTGAATAACTATTTTATTAGTCAACTACATTAATCCACTCCCAACCGCAACATGTCACATATACCAAGAATAAAATAAAACGTGCGTTAGTAGGATTTATTTACAGTTAAACCACAAAATTTCTTAAGTTTTGTTTGGCACAAGGAAACTTATACCACTTTTATTATAGAACTGTATTTAACTTGGACATAATTTGTATGTCCAATAGTATGAGGTATTGAATTTAAATGGTTCAGGGCATTGGACACTGAGATAGTTAGACAAGAAATATATAGAGAGCTTCAAAATGTGGTGTTGGAGGAAGTTGGAGAAGATAAAATGGACAGAAGTAGTAACAAATGAATATCTTTTAAAACGGATAGGAGAGACGAGGACGCTTTTAGCCAGCATCCTTCATTGGAAGGCCAATTGGATTGTACGCATCTTTCGAAGAAATTCTTCTTCATACTGCTATACAAGGAAAGATGGGAGCAAAACGAGGAAAAAGAACACAACTGATCGATGATTGGTAAAATAGAAGAAAATATTGGTAATTAAAAGAGGAAGCTGAAGATCGAGAAACGTAGAAGAAACATTTCCAGGCCCAAACCTAAATTTAAAAAAAAAACACTAGTCCCAGGACCTGTCAACAGGCAAAATACCTAATAATAATTCATAAAATGTAATATATTTCAACCAATATACTGGGCTTTTTCAAGTGCAAATCAACTTTGGAAAAGCTTACACAAAATTCTAATGTAGCATTCCTTTCTTTTCTTTACACCTTTTTTACTAAGCTCTCCAAAAGTTTCTTACGCGCTCGAAAAAGTTCTGTTTGCTACGCAAATATTTGTCTATTTACTAAATAAAGTATGTACTCATATGATATTTACATCATATTATTGATTAAAATAAATAGATATACACAGTGTAATAATGATTAAAAAGATTTGTTTCAATTTTGCATTTTCTTTTTCTTCTTCTGGCAGCTAAAACTTATAATACATAAATGAAATGATTTAAAAAATTACAAAAAGAAGAGGATTTTATAACGAAAAATTACATTTGGCTCGGCCCTGTCTTTTGAACAACAGACAGCTATATTGAAATCTGACGATACATTTGAAAACTTAAGAGGAATATGATCTGCAAGTAAGTTTGAATGCATAAAATAGAATGTGGGACTGTTAAAAAACGCAATCATCATTAAAATACAGTTAAAAGACAAGAAAGGTTGAGGGGGGAGATGAAAAGAAATATAAATTAAATGTTATCTCTTTCTTTTTATTCTTCAAATTATGAAATATCTCAACAGTGGAATTTGGATGATAATTAACTTACAAATATTTGCTAGTACAAGATAAATAAAGGACATGCAGTATACTCTCGACTATTCGGCTTAATGTGGCGGAAAAGCAGACCAAACAACAGAAGAGCCGGATAGGCCAGAGTTCTACAGTCATTCACTTCTTGTCTCATCCACACCAATAAAAAGAAAGAAAAATAAAAACTTTTTATATCAAAATCTGCTCTTATTCCTATTTTCTGACCTCTTAGTACATATCAGTATTTTATAAATGTTTGCTATGAGATGTATTGTGCGTTTTGAAAATTTTTACAGAAAAAGAAAATCCAAAAATAATATTATACACATTTCAAGATAAATGACTGTCGGACGTAAATACTGGAAGCAAAAAAAAGTCAAAACTTTCAGTTTTTAGTTTTTGAAGAAATCTGTAATAAATGGATTGCTTTTCCTTGGTAAAGCCGCGTTCTTATGAAAGCGTTACAAGTCGAGTAATCGTTCAAAAAGTTATTCCTAATTTCATTGGTAAGTTTTTTTTTTTTCTTTTTCTGAACTTGGCCCGATAGTCGAGAGTCTATTGTATTTTAAATAATATTTGCTTTGTCTGTTGTAATTTACAGTTCTCCCGCAAATTACACTAAATTTCACATATGAATTTAGAACACGAAACACATGTTCGAATACTATCTTTTTAACTGAAGATTATAGGGAAGAAATACAAAGAGTTGAAAAGTACTGTGTATGTATCTTCCAACTGGGGCTATTTATGTTTTTTGAAATTTCATTATACAGCGCATCGGATAAAGTTTACTAGTACTCTTGAGGTACGGTTGAACAACGGGTCTAGCCAGCAAGTTATTGTAAGGGGAGCCCATAACTTTTTCAGGGATTGAGTTTTTTACGTACTGGAAGCAAATTAAAAGTTTACTTACAAAATACGAAAGCATTATTACTAGCTCACCACCATTACATACATATTGCACACATACAGACATATATTATTATTATTATTTCAGTATTTTCAGTGATACCTTATTGAAACATGTGCCATGACCTGCGAGAAGTTAGAATCAAAGGTTGTAGGCAATTACCAACAAATTTTTCCAAAGGAAACATAATTTGTTTACGAAAATCTATTTGTTTGACTTTGCGTTTACATTGGTATAAAGTTTTATCTAAAAAAACACCTAGAAGAAAATATAAAACCAAACTGAGTCACTATTATGTAATAATATAGTAATAAATTCGCTGCTGTGTGCATCTAATTACGCAGATGGGAGTATCATGCACCCAGATAAGCAACAAGTTTAAACATATAATAGATTAATTCCATTTGGGAGTCGAGTCAGGGCCGTAACTTAGATTTTTTTCTGGGGGCAAGAATAAATATTTGGGCCCCCTAGAAAAAGTTTTTTTTTTCTAATTCTAAAAACAATTAGGGCCCTCCCGCAAAATTTGAAAATCGGACCTCTTATTCCATCTTCCTTACTCTTTGTGGGCCCTCCCGCACGGCAAGGTCTGCGGGGCCGTTAATTACGCTCCTGGGCCCCTTCCATACATTACAAATTATTTAAGGGGACAATATTGAAAAATCTCAAAGCCATACGAATAAATATTATTTCTAGGGCCCCTAATAGTAGATATTTTTTTAATAAAATGGACCCACGACTCATTTGTTTTATTTACCTTTTGTGTGCTGTTTAGTTTATGTAATATACTGAACCTATTTGATGCTTCATTTATAATTTCATGTTCGTATCGTATATGGAGTAAGAAAATTTTGCCTTAAAGTGGGTTCCCATCGAACGGCGGGGAGATTCCCTGGGGGAAGTTGCACCTTGCCCCCACACGTTATGGCACTGGGCTGAGCCCACATCTGCCCACATAAACCGTCATATAAAATGTTTTGAGTGGTAAATGACCCGATATTCCACAAAAATTGATCATCACTTTTCACAAAACTATGAAAGTGTTTTTCTGGAGTATTGCTTTATCTTAAATTTAAAAAAAAAAAAAAAAAATCTCGAGTTACATAATTCTTTGAAGATAGGTTCACGGATAGGAAGACCCTACCAATAAGTCTGGCGTAAGAAGTTCAATGTTATTTAGGAAAAGGTCAGAGAACATTGACTATTTAATACACATTTCGTCAAACTGAATACACAAGGATAAGAGTATTTTATTCATTATAACTTTCTCGAGACTTTGAGGAACTGAAAAATTCCTATCCACTTTTTCGATTCCTTTCATTTATGTTAGTTGGAATCTACTTACTATTGTTACAGTTTCTTTGTGACATTTTCAAGATCTTTTCTATTTTATTTATTATTATTATTATTATTTACCGTATTCTTTGGTTCTGTTCTGGTTCAATTCTCTGAAATCTTACATAATGTTTGTATTTTGTACTTACTCTACTCTGCATAAAAACTGTCCAAATCCTTTTTCTTCAACATTATACTCCAACTCATATCCTTCTCTTTCGAACCATCCTCGAAGAGTTTTCTTTGGATCATTCACAAATAGTTCTTCGTTCTGAGTAGACGCGAATGGATTTTCTGTTAAATCGGTTTCCTCATCTGCGTCTTCTCCTAAACATTGAAAAAACAAATATAAAACTCCAACTTAGCAATATACATATTAAACACTTAATTAGTGTCATTGTACACTTTAGCACTGCTGTCTCTACAAGAATTTTATCACGAAAACTTACATTTAGGTCAGCCCTGTCTTTTGAGCTATAGACAGCTATACTGAAATCTGACGATACATTTGAAAACTTATAAAACTAGGACGGCAAGTATTTTTGAACATATATATAAACATGTGAGACTGTTAAGAAATGCAATCTCCGTTAAAATAAACTTAAAAGGCAATACAGATTTGTGTAATATACTTGGTTGGTTGGATTAGAGTGTTGTGTTAACTTCAGCACCGAAATTATGATACAAACATGTCTGGCTTCACGTTAATTCTGACTACACGATCTCCCATTGGGAATTTTGTTACACTTTCCTTGTGTTTTATGTGTTGCAATTGTTTTCAATGACATTGTTCTGCGTTACTATGTGAACTATATGTGTTTGTGATATGTAAATTCTAAGGATGGCCAATTCTGGAAAGTAAAATCGGAGAAATTCCGTAATTTTCTAAATTCGAAAATTTTCCGAAATCTGGGAAGTGAAATTTCTGATTCCGGAAAACTTCCCTAAGAAATTCTTAATATAACATATCTTCTGTTTTTTCCCTTCTAAGATCG
This sequence comes from Thermobia domestica, assembly GCF_964235325.1. NCBI lineage: Eukaryota > Metazoa > Arthropoda > Insecta > Zygentoma > Lepismatidae > Thermobia > Thermobia domestica. Next base: position 76,027,225 of record NC_137463.1, read on the forward strand.
TAAAATCTTCCTTTTTCCTCTCTGAAAAATCTGGCAACCCTAAACTTACAGTAGGATCCGAACCATTAGTCGGTATGCACCCAGAAGAAATGGTCTTCCATCTAGACTAGACACCTTCCCCTAGATTACAAAAGCGATGTGTCTACCGACTTATCCACAGAGGACACCTAACAGAAATGCGTTGTGTTGCATACTTGTGAATATTTTAAGACTTATGTCAGAAGGACAAAAAGATACACAACTGCACAAGGAAACTCACTGCACAGTTATACATTATTCAAATAAAATAAACAATTTCTAAACACTACACAGGGTCGAATTTAGTCCGTTACTTCAATGAGTCAGAAATACAACGACTTAATTCAATTTGCAAATCAATAAAAGAAGTGAATAAAGACAGGAATAATTTGAGTTTACTCTGGCTCTCAATCATTCATACATACACATATGTAGAAAATAATTTTAATAATAAAGTATTTACATTCATGCTTCCTCAGTTTGTAATGTATAAAAAAAAATCTACATCAGCTTTTCTCAATTTTTCTGACCCCTTGTAGCGACTGTTAATTCTCCGCAGCCCTCTGCGACATCAAAAATGATTTTAAAAAATTTATTTTACCTATCATTAAAATAAAATAATAAATTCCAACTTCACAGCACTAAACCTGTCATTTACGACAATGCAGTATTCTTATGAATGGAGATATTCGAAAAAAAAAGAAAAGAAAAAGAAGAAAATACAATCATCAGTTAGACCTATTGTGTGTTTCAAATAACAAGCGGCATGGCCGTAAGTTGGCTTTACACGGCGTCCAATTGGCTTTGAGCGATGTTGACAATTCGCGACAAGCAGTTCTGCACGCTGACTTCTCGTGCTACTGCGAATCTTGACAATACCAGAGGCGCTTATTAAAAATATTGCATTAGCACATCAACTGCTTACTTTACGAAGTAAAGAAAACCATTACGAACACATACGTGAAAACTACATCTTTTTATGTCAACTGGTTGTTATGGTACACGCTTTTAAAGGCTTCCATATAAAACAATTAATAAAACGAGCATGGAGTCCGGCGTCTAATTTCCAGTTGACTTTTCTTTGATTTGGAAATGGAACTCAACTTTTAAAACAGGATAATCAGAGGTATAACCAGCAGGTTGTTCTAGGGGAACATTGCTTTCAGGGGGAGGAAAGCTTTTCACACATTAAAAACAGAACAAATGATCTCTTTCAGAATATGAAAGCATTTTAACTCACCATACACATATTATATTTTCACGATCCTACCTTATCAAAAGACGGATCTGGACAGTACTAAAGTTAAAAACTGGATTGTAGAAGATGAATCAATAAGCTATTCATAAGAAAACAAATGCTGTTTATAGCAGTCTGTTTATCTGACTTTGTATTTATGTGGGTTAAAATAGTAAAGGAAAAAAACTCGAAAAAATATCAACTCAGATATTATTATGCAATAATATAGTAGTGAGTTCATACGGTGTGCGCCCAGTTAGGGAAATGAGAATACAAGCATATGATTAATTTTAGCTGTTTTAATTAGGTACAGAAATCGTATTGGAGATGTTTGATTTTTTTAAAAAAATCATATTTTATTATAAACGTCCTTCATTTGCATTAACTATTAAATAAGTTTTATTAAACATATACCAGACGAACTTCATTTTGGAGTTGGAAATAGTTTGGAAAGATAAGGCCCCCTTTTCCCCAGTGGCTACACACTAACATCGTTAGAACAAATATATATACACCTAACATCGTTAAACAAAGTATGGGAAGTTCGTAATATTGTTTTGAAATTTACTTCAAGATAGATTCTTCCTTATTTGACAGAAGTAACGCAGTATGTTTTCTGTTTCTTTTTTCTTTTTCTTTCACGTTTCACTACCTTATTATTATGTGTGATTTTTATTCCCTCTCCTCCCCTTTACAAGGGATTTAAAAGCACCAGGCGTCTGAATGGTGTCATAAATTATCGCAACTCAAAACAAACTCGAGCATATCGAGTTGCTTAGGAATCAGACGGATTGCTTGTGACACCCACACTAAGCCCAAGAGAGTTACTTGTTATGAAAACTGATAAGGAAACAAAGGGGCTAGTTGTGTAGAAACGTAACTTCTCTTCTAGCATAAACAGAATTCATCAGTGTCTGGATTGCTTTCTTTCGTGGTAGTTCGTTTGTTCTCCAAAATTATAGTTGACAATGTCCTGAAGCAAACCGAGTACAAGTGCGGAGTTTTCTTTTCTTTTCTTTTTTTTTTAAAGTGCTACGAAGTCAAGCTCGAAGAATTATTTTTCGTGTTTACAATTTTTTTACCCTATGATAATAAATTTACAAGACTGAGATTCAGACAATGACGAAATATTAACTGACATAGACGATAGTGAAAGTAGTGTTGAAGACGAGTATTTAGCATTTCCACTGTAAAAGTTAACAGGTAAGTAATTTAGTTGCTACATATACTTCTAGGATGCACAGTCTTACAAATATCCCAGTTATGATAACAAAGTTTAATGAAAATAAAATGTCCCGCGGACCCCCTTTCAGTCTCTAGCCCCCAATCCGTGGACTACAAATTCGGAAACCCTCTTCTAGATGATTTGAGATACGAGGAATGTTCATGAATTCACACGATTTCTACCATTTTATTCTTAAATTTACTTATGTTGGTTTAAACCATTTTTCTTCAAACCTTGGTTCAAACCAGCCATTTCTGAAAGTAACCATTAAGATCTACTGATATATTTAGTATATTTATATACATGAATAAAGGAAACACCAGTATCTAATGAAAATGCTACATTGCCAACCCACAACATAAGTGAATGAAGTTACTGTTTAAAAGGGGAGCTGGCCATCGACACGTTAGTATAAAAGAAAGTAACTTCATTCACTTATGTTGTGGGTTGGCAAAGTAGCATTATCATTAACACTGGGCGCATAAAGAGCGTATAGACCAAACGGCTCGTTTGATTTCAAAAATTCCTTCACTTTAGATTGAAAACATCATATTTGGAGACGGTTTCCGCTCTTACATTTTGTTGTAACTCTGACAGTGACAGAGTTACATATGTCAGGGGACTTTTGAGACACCCTGTATGTGTGTGTGCGTGTGTATATAAATTACTATGTTCAATATAACTTATGTAATAAGATTAAAATAAATACATAAAAATCAATTAAGTTATATTTGTCTTCAATATTTAAATCACTTTACCACGAAATAAGGGGAATTGAAACTAAGGCGGTGTCCAAAAGTACATAGTGCACACTTCGTCAAACTAACTTTTGATCCGCACCTGATTCCAACGCCTCATAGTGGTAGAACATGGAACATTGACAACAAAAGAAAGGAGAATTTTGCGTACTAGAAAAAATAAACTTTATTATTATAATTTTTTTTTTTTTTTTTTAGATGAATGATTTTCCAGTTATATTACATATAAATATATCGTACAGACTTAAGAGTCTCTTTCATGTATGCCAACAGCTTCAGCTTTGCCGTACCTGCAAATATTTGCCATTTCGGATCTTTCACGCGCAGATTAACAAGAGCGAAGCGTAAATGCAATACCTATATATATATATATATATATATATATATATATATATAAAACTAACTAACTCTATGGCCTATGGAACCCGGAGGTTCAGTACCGCGTTCTCAAAAGCTCTCCACTGACTTCTATCCTTAGCTAATTGGATCCAGTTTCTACTTTGTATTCCTATCTCTGCGAGATCCATCTTAATATTATCCTCCCATCTGCGCCTAGGTCTTCCTAATGGTCGTTTTCCTATGGGTCTACCAGTCAAGACTTTGAAAGCGTTTCTACTTTCTTCCATTCTAGCTACATGACCTGCCCACCTAAGCCTCCTAGACTTGACGACCCTAACAATGTTGGGTAAACCGTATAAACTATGTAGTTCCTCGTTATGAAGCTTCCGCCATTCCCCATTCTCGTTCCTCTTGGGTCCGAATATTCTTCTCAGGATCCTGTTCTCAAATACTTTCAGTCTATGTTCTTCCCTCAGAGTAAGCGACCATGTTTCGCAACCATACAGAACAACAGGCATGATTATCGTTTTATATATTTTAAGCTTCAAATTCCTCGACAGAATTCGCGACGACAAGAGATTTTGAACCGAATAGTAACACGAATTCCCTGCTTTTAGTCGACATTTAATTTCTTCGTGAATATATATGTGTGTGTGTGTTGTCTTATGTGCACAATAAACTCATTACAGCATAAAAACCACTAAACTACTGGCAATGTTCTATTTATTAATTCCCCGGAAGAACAGTAGCGTTGGTGGTTAGGGCACTGACGACACTGTTGCGAAGTAGCTTAGGAATTTTATTGCAAGCGAAAGTAGGCAATTTGCAAGAGCGTTAGGACACCGAAGGTACTGAGGGATGCGCTATTTACAATAATATGGCTCAGAACTACTTTGGAAGAGAGTTCATATTACGTATAAATGCTTCCTGTACGGGATATTACACATAAATGACACATAGTTTTCGTATTTCTACTGTATTGCTTCAGTTACAGATATACTGATTGTACTATTTCTACCATATTGCGCTAGTAATGAAGTTCCTTAGATGTGTCTCCATATTCTTAATCTACACCAAAAGTTAACACTTGCAAGGATGACAAGGAAAGAAGTGGTGGAGTTGAACAACATGAGGACAAAAATTTACAGGAAATAGCTATTATGTCATTATGAAATACAAATTTATAAGGATCACATATACTCAAGGTGGATTATTGTATTCCTCCCTAATTAAAGTAATACAGTAAAAATAACAAAAAATTGAAGATTACTATCTTATCTTATAAGCCTGCTTAAATGGAATCCTGTACATTGTATGCACTCACTACGCTTTCGGTGCCCTAAATTTCTCTCTTGTTATACACCCGCTGTCTCTCCTACATGCTTCCCACTGCGAAACTGGTTACTCAGTCATGAAACAAATCCCTTCGTCCAAGAATAATCATTAAAAACTACTACTAATATAATAAGAATTTTATGAAAATTAAGAGACGGTTTAATGAAAAAACACAGTATGTCTTATGTAATCGCTCTCATTGTTCAACTATACAGACGTAATTATTTGTTCACAATCGTTTCATAGTGGGATCAGTAATAGGATTATATGAATTAAGAGGAAGGCAAGTCTTTACTTTGGCCATTCCATGAATGGTTCAATGAACCGATTCATAACGAAGACAGAAAACATGCTCTGCGGAGCTCTAACCCGCCTTCATTCGCTAACGCTCGCTCAGCAATACTATGTGAATTAAATATTAAACCTTGGTACACAAAAGAACCAACCTAGCTAGTAACCTATATGCATGGGCTAACAGGCAAGTTCTCAAAACCGGTACCGAAAGATCAAATCACTGAATCAAAAAAAAAAAAAAAAAAAAAAATGAATGAAACGGCCAAAGTAAAAACTTACCAAGAGGAATTTGTGAAATCTTTGATAAATGTATGGAAGGAAATCTTTGATTTGTATTTCACTTTTGGGCAGCTGTCAAAAATGCAAAATGTACGATAATTGGCATATTAATCTCACAAGGGCAAGGAAATATGTTAGCTTTGAATGGAATTTGTTCAGAATCAAAACTAGAAAATTAGGCCTATCAACCTACGAATTAACATTCGCAGCTGCAGCTGTAACTGTAGCTATAGAGAAATGAATAATCTAGGTATTCATATTCTATACTAGAGCTTAATATTTTAATTCATACGGCATTAATATTTGTCATTTACGTGCAAATAGCTGTATTACCGATGGTCTAATTATCTCAATTAAACTACATAAACCATGTAATATTTAAACACAAATGCCGTTATAGCATTATTAAAGTTAACTATTTGGTTGCTTTCCCTTTGCATGCTGAGAACAACGTAAATAGGTTTATTTGTGTAACATTTTTATATTTCACTTGTAATATCATTAAATTGTATATATATCAAGTAAATTATTATTAGATCAGCTCACAAAAAAATTCACCTCAACAAAAATATTAAAAATATGGCTTTTAAAATTTTATTAGGTTATTTTATCAGAGATCGTCATGTTAAGCACACAAGTATACTAACATAGTGTACATCCTCGCACACTACGAATTATGAACTCGCAGACTTGTGAACTTGGACCTTTTGACGCATACTAGGTGACGTCAGTTCCGGAAATAAGCATACCGGTACTTCAAATGTGCACTTGTATCTTTTGGACACGGCCTAAGAAAAATATTGTAGAGGATTTTGACCAAAATATATTTGGAACTCATTTCTAACTCTTAAATAAATGTGAGTCGATAATTCTGAAGCCTGCAGGAGCATAAATGTCTACTTCATAATATTTCTTGACATTATGAAGTATCAGATTTATTTTGTAGTCATGCCCAAACATGACAAATTACAAGATTAAAACACTATAAAACTTATTACGGTAGTAAATTCATAAACTAGCCATCTATTTTCATCAAAATATATATGTAGAGTCACGAAGATGTAAGCCTATAAGTCTATGTTAGTTTTATATGTTGATCCTTTTACACGATGACGTTTGGTGAAATCGAAAGTGGTCAGCATTAACAGAGAATGCAGTTTTAATGTAATGGAAACGCTAGGTTATGTTTCTTCTACACTTGTTTTCATTTATGCGCATAGTCGCTGTCGCTTCGCGCGTGGTCCCTAGGCACGCATCGTCAGCCCTGCCCTGAACCTGAACGGGTAAAAAAAAATGGGTTAAGATTAGAGGTGCCCCTCCGTTTTTTTTTTTTTCTTTTAATATAAAAATTAGGAAAATTTGCAGGAGAAATGAGGTAAGAAATGATGATTTGGAGTTGTTATGTGTGTAAATTTGGCAGTAGAGTTATGTTTAATACGAGAAAGGATATGTAGAAGCGGGTACTATTTGCAAGACGCGGGGGGTTTTGATGATTCAGCAGCACGGCAGTCATATAGGATGGCGAATTGGTGCGCTGAATGTGATATTTCCGCGTTGAGTTTTACAGAATTATGTAAGAAGAATAAAGAGAATGTATTAAAGTTTTATTAGAACAACAGATTACTGAGTTAAAGTGATGGCATTTATTCTGAAGTTGGGCGTCCGCTTTCGCCACGTTTTTTCGCTGTTATCTCCTTTCCACATTTTCTGCAATTTGTTATTAGGTTCATTAATCCGTGCTCTTCACAAACTTTTAAAAGATTTTGAGCGTTATCAACGTATTGCTTCACAAATGTTAAAACTATTACTTCATTGCCCTTGTACATTCGCCATGTTGATAACAAAAATGCTCGTTACCTTCCCACAATGCAACTGTTCGGTTACCTTGCGCCAAGTAGTTCCCTCCGCTCGCCGTCTAGTCCCATGTTTATAACCGCTTATATATAACAAATAAACAGATTTTTCGAGACTCTTATATATTATCAAGCACACAAACGAACAAATTATCCATTAAATTTTCGTGGAAATGGACGCCCAACTTTGGAATTTAACCCAAAGTGATAATTGAAGCTTCAACGAGAACCGATTCCAGTCACTGTTCAAGTCCAACCAAGTCTTATCGGGCAACCTAACCTAACCCAAACTAATCAAACCAAACCTAAAGTAACTTAACCTGACCTAAACTAACATAACCAAGCGTTACCTAACAATATTTAATGTTTTAACTTTTTTTTTTAAGGTTTGAAACTTTTTTTTTTTTTTTTTTTTAAGGTTTGAAACTGGAGGGGCAACTCTAAACTTAAGCCAAAAACATTGTTTGTAGTTACCATCTAACATAGATGGAGAGATGTTTTTCACAATAATAATCCATTTTGCAGTATTTATAACCATAACGGTTCTGCCCTCCTTACCTACACCAAAGAATACGATGTCACATAATATCTACTCAGGCCCATATTCTCAATCTTCACTAATTTTAGTACGATAATATGAGTAGAAAATGTGAATTTATGGACTTCTAGTTACAGAAGAGGTTATTTAACACCGAAATAAGCCATTACAAGCATTAAAAACGTTTAATATTATTTTTCAAAAATTAAGGTAAATTAAAACCTTTTTCTTACCACAAATCAAGAAAAGAAGAAAATCTTTGCAATCAGAACGAGTATGTTCAAAACTGAGCGAAATTTTAAGGTTTACAATCAATGGGGACGCTTATGCTGCATTTTTGCACTCTCAGATCTCTCTGCTTATAAAGACATAAACTTGATGTTGATTTTCTTGCAAAGATGGGACATTATCGAAACTGGTGCATCTCGATTACCAGATAATATTACGTAAGTAATACTTTACGTACCCATTCCCCAATCAATGCCACTATCCTCTTCCTTCTTCTGTTCCTTTATTCCTTCTTGCATCTCCTCTAATTCAAGTTGCATGAATTTTTCCTCAGCCTCTTGTCTTTTTGCTTTTAATTCTGTAACCGTAAATTCTGATTCTTCTTCTTGGTCCTCTTCTGGACCTTGCAAAATGAACATTCTTGTACTCGCTCCTAACTTTAACATATGACCAACCCTCATTCGCACAAATACATTAGGTTTGATTTGATTTTTATTTAAGAATGTTCCGTGAGTGCTAGATAAATCATACACATAAAAACCACAGGGTTTGTCTTTCGATTCTTTAGCACAATATTGAACCACAACATGATGACGCGAAATTGAAGGATGTTCCAATCGAACATCGCAGGTGGACAGTCTACCGAAAACATAAAATGCTTTATTGGTCAAGTTAATTTTGTCTATAATTGTCCCCGACTTTAGAACTTCAAAACTGTATTCACTATTAGCAATCCCACTCCACGAAGGTTCCTTGTATGGCAAGGGAACTGACGCATCTTTCATATGCTCGGCTGGAGAAAATTTCGAAGAGGGCTTCTTTAGTAATTTTACTTCCGAACTCGATTCTGAATTTTCAGCTTTTTCAGGCACCAGGGATTCTGTGTCATTGTTTTCCACAGTCTCTTTAGAATCTGCGTCTTTATTTCGAGATATGACTTGCAACTTCCCTGGTTTTCCAGGTCTAGGACCTATCAACAATGGCTTTTTGAATATATCTTTCTTTCTGGCATCTTTATTTGAACTATTTATTTCGGATTCCGAAATGTTACGAGGTTTATCATCTGTATCACTATTCTTTTTTGTCTGTTCATTCACTTTTGAATCATCCTCCAACGTAACACTATCGTTTTCCTTGGTCGCAGCACTAACTTCACTACATGTAATATTTTCTTGGGCTTCCATAATTGAGAATTCTCAAACACTTATCACACTAATTACTTAAAAGAAAGAATACGACTGTAATGCACTCTTAAGTTCCTACGATTTGTTTACATGATAAGCACGCAAACGATCATCACTAACACAGAAATGCAATTCTTTTATCAACTAATGACAACACCACATACGTTTTTCGTCTCTTGCTACGATTTAATCTAAATTACTCTCGAATAAATAAACATATTTTCACACTTAACATTCACAAAATGTTTATCAAACCTAAATATTCAACAGTAGCCTCCATCAACACTATGATTTTAGAATACTTCTTCTTCTTCTCTTAATGATATTTATAAAGCAGTGTATGAACTCCGAATATAAAAATTATGCCTCTCAGAGAATGATCTTCAAGCGGTCTTTTACTCTCGCTCTCTATCATTGCTTTGATGTTCCAGGAAGCTATCCAATGAGCAGTTCAATCGATAAAAGGTAGAAATCTACATATAACAAAAAAAAAAAAAAAAAAAAAATAAGAATGAATCCGGGAAGAAATGAAAACGCACAATAGAACCAGTCACTTCAGATGGAGCACAAACTATAATGAAATCACTATTTATCATACGCTGCTATGAATACAGAAAACATTCCACTGTTGTAAACTTTGACCACATTTATATTGTACTTGTTCACTACGAAGTATTGTAACAGATTATAAAAAAAAGAGGTGTTTCTTGTGAGCGAGAAAGAAGACGCAACTGGTGTAATAAAAAGAGTGAATGATTGTGGTTAATATCGGATGGTAAACAGGCATTAAAAAAACGCTGAAAGTGGTCGATAAAAGCTTCTTCTTCTCCACAATCAGTGGTTGCAATTAGGGGGCAGTTGCCCCCACTTTTTTGAAGTGACCCCTTAACGTATATAGTTTCATTCGGAAATGTAAAGTTTTGTATGTATTACTGATTCATAGAAAAAAATGGGTCCATATAATATTTGGCGTTGCGTATGAGTACGTATTAGTTATTTGTTTACCCGTGGAGTTAAGAAAACTACAGAAATTTCGTTTTAATTGCCACGGAAAATGTCCCAAAAATTAACCTATTGGAAGGCAACAAATTCCAGCGTAATTTTATTTCTCGACTGCTCCTAATGGCAATGAACATGTTTCGGGAAGATGCAAAAGTATTTCTTTAAATGTCGTAGCATATGCTTGTAGTATTTACTGTCTTTCATTTTGTAAGAGTAATAACATACATTTAATAGCATGTGTGCAATTAAAAATATAAGTTGTTCATTAATCCCCAGTTTCACAAAACAAGCCTCATTATTCATTACTATGGTTAATGTTATCCTTTCTATTTATTTATTTACTATTTTTACAAATTTGTTATTAAATAATCTGATCACAATTTTTCAGACAGAATTAAGATGTTCATGAGCAAGGAATCAAATCTCTTCTTACGCCTTTGTTGTTTTAGAGTACAAAGGGCTAGCATCTACTTGAATAGCTATTGTCAATTTACTTAATGAAATGTGAAATACGATATACGGTATTTTAACTGAAAAAGATAGCCTAGTATCCTAGTAGTCACACAACCTTTCGTCAAACAAAATGTTAGGAACAACCAGGAAAACTGACATTGATATACAAATATTCAGATCATGTTTTGCCTAGTGTTGTAAAATTTCCGAAAATTTTGAACCTGTTGGTAAAAAAAGTTTTTTTTTGGAAAAATTGAAAAAATTGGGAAAATAACAAAAATCTTTGCTATAGGTTATATTTACTAGTAATGAAACCGTTTTTTTTTTTTTCAAAAAGAAGCATTCAAAAGTAAAACTGTTGTAATTATTCTTGAAAATTAATAGTGTGCACTCATTTCCTTTATGTGTTTTTTAGTCGTTTTTTCGTGGTTGTGCATTAATTATAGAACTTTTACAGTTGCATACACATCTACCATCATGAAGCGTTTCTGTTGCAATAAATATGGCTCTGGAATGAAACTGAGTTCTTAATGTACTCTTTGATCTGGTGAAATTTTGCTAATTTTAACTAAATTACTTCTTAAAAGAGATAGCAGTAGGTAAATTTCACTAATATTCACGCAGTAAAACACATAATCACTATTTAATATTCTAATATAGACTTTTATAGAAACTTTATGTACAAAATTTTGTATGTAAACAAATACCTGTTTTCTAGTGCGACAAATTATCTATAAGATGAAAATGACTGTATTTGTAACAACAACTCTTGAACCACTAGATCTATCTCGATAAAATTTTTAAAATAGATGAGGTTTGAGCCTGGGATAGTTTTTATCATTTCACTTTAAAGGTTCCATTTGGAAGAAGGAAGGGTGATATATATTGGAAATGACCGATATTAGTGTCCAATTCATAGTTTTCGGGGTTGCTGCGATGAACAGTGACACTTTCGATGTCGCTTAAATCCAAATCCAGCACTGCAACTTGGGGGTAGGGGATATATATAATGACAGATATTAGTGCCGAATCCATAGTTTTTGGGGTCGCTGAGATGAACAGTGACACTTCGTAAGCCGTTTAAATTCTAAGTCATCTCCGCAAATTGGGGGAGGGGAAATATATTAAAATGATGGAAAATAATCGATATTATTGTCGAATCCATAGTTTTCAGGGACGCTGAAATGAACAGCAGTGACACTTTCGATGCCGTTTAAATCTAAATTCAGCGCCATTACTTGGAGCTGGGCAGAGGGGATATATATGAATGATCGAAAATGACCGATATTAGTGCCGAATAGTAGTTAGATGTAATTATGTATACAGGAAGTCCTGTTTTGATAAGACTTTAATTCCCATATTAAAACGTATAGTATATACTGGAAATTATCACTGTGTGTTCCCTTGAATAGCACTGGGGGAGATTAGACCCGGAAGTGATAAAAAATTATCAAGAATGATTAATTTTGTGAGTCGATAATTTTTAATTGGAGCGGAAGAAAGTTTGATACTTTGAAAATCTGTAATGATAATTTTAATTAGAGCGGAAGAGGGTGTGATATGATTTCTTTTTCCCCTTTTGTAGCGGAAACTGAATATAAGATATGAATAAAGTCACGGAAAGCAATATATGGTTTGAGTCACGTAACTTGTGTGTTCGATTAGAATATTAAAGGAAGTAATGATATGTGTATCATCTTGTTTTAATTGGAGCAGACTTCCCTCCTTTTGCGTGGGCAAAAAGGGAAGTTTTGGATAATAAGCATAGAGATATTGATTTCGTTTGCATGAACGTGGGATGAAATACGTGGGCGAAGATAAATCCCTCCTCCTTTTGTGGATAAGAAGCAAAAACTGATTTATAAATAAAGTATATTGCCTTACATGATTTTAATGTTGTGTTTTAAGTGCTAAGTTGTTTGTAGACGGTGTAATTTGATTGGAACGGTTGGATTTATTATTGAAGGTAAGGAATTTTATTTATTTATATGAATTGAATATTAAAAATATAAGATGAGATAAATGCCCTGTTATTAGATATATAATGGTAGTACGTTGATTGTTGAGTTGCTTTTGAATTAACTGAATTATTGGCAATTATTAATTATTGGCAGCGAGGCTATATTGTTGTATATGCTTACAAGACTTTGCTTGTAATGATTATATTAACAATTTGAAAGATATAGGCTACTACCGGGAATGGAACTTGGCTTTGTACGGCAAAGATGCGTATGCTATTTGTTGCGGGGAATGGAATTTGGCTTTTGAAGGTAAAGATGCGTACGCTAGCCACAACGGATGTTTATTTTGGTGCTGGGGTTTGAAGCCAAGCGATTTAAACTTGGAAGTTGAAAGAGCTTTATTTGAAAAAAGAAACTATTTACATGTAATTTTAAAACAGAATTATAAAAATAATGAAGAGACTTTGCTTGGTTTTTAAAAATGGCTGAAGTTTGTTAACTATCACTAGCGTTGAATAACAGGAAGGCGGGGCTGTGGCAGGGGGTTTGAAAATTGACCTAAAGGAGTTTTAAGCTGTTGAAAATTGACAGGAAGGCGGGGCTGAAGACATTGACAGAAGGGTTGACTTTAATGGGTGGAGTGTCGGTTAAGATAAATTGGTTATTGGTGGTTTTCCACCATTTTGTTTTTCTTTTAGCAGAGTAAGAAGTAATGGCGAACATAAAGATTTTGAATGAATGAATAAATGGTGTACAAGTTTTAAATGACATTGCCTTATTTAAATATGTAGGGAAAAAAAGAGACTGTTTTAGCATACAAAGTATGGTACATTTGCGAAATGAGATGTGTGAGTTTAACGGGAGACGTATGATTAAAGTAAGTGAACGATGATGGGCGGAGAAGGGGAAATATTAAGAGAACTATGTAACGATTTTATTGTGTTACGTCCCACGGTTATGCCGGTGAGGTAAAAGGCACTATTTATTGGTTTTATGAAACTTGTAAAGAAAAAAAAGTATATAGAAAGTGGAAGGAACTCCCGAAAAAATTGCACGCATACGGTGTTTGTTTACTACGAAGTTTACTTGGCGGGAACTAGGATTAAACCCGGGACCCCCAAGCACCAAAGACGAATGCTTTAACATTTTAGCTTGCAGACAATAATGAAATTTAAGTTAGTATATTGTTGTGTTGGTCCGAACTTATGAATAGTGGAATAAAACAAGAAATAGTTTACTTACCTAATGTTCATATGGGAGAACACACTTTACGTTGGGGTAACTGATACTAATGTATAGTAGAAACTGTACATGATTTGAATGAAAGAACACAGGAATATACTTGATTTATAGTAAACTGATTTTATATGTATGCGGAATATACTTTTGTGAATGATTTTGTGTATGGAACCCTATTTGTTTTGCGTGATTGCTATTTTTGTTGAGTAAGAGTTTGCAGCGGCACGAGGAATTTACGTGACAAAGTATATGCGACCCGCCTTTTGCTGTGGTGCGATGAAAAAAATGCGGGCATTGCCTATATGGTTTGATGGTAGCGTATTATGGTGAAGCGTGCGACCAGACCTGGTGTGGAAATGGTCGCTTATAGTATGCAAAGTTGCAGATTTTAAACAAAGATGGCCGACATTGCCAAGTTTTTATGTACAGTGAATATTAATGGCAATAAATGTTACATTGTAAAAAAGTATACTATATTGCGTATAGGAGCATAATGAGTAGTATTGGTAATGAGTAATAGCGACATGAAGTAATGATGTATATAGCGTATGGAAAATACATGTACAATGCGTGTTGGGTGACACTAGTATTAATTGATGATGTATATAGCGTATGGAAAATAGTTGGATGCAATGGGTGACAACAGCATGAACGGATGGCGTATATAGCGTATGAAAAATGCAAAATAGATGAATGGCATTTAGTAAATATGATGGTTGAGAATGATATTAAGGGATGACGTATATAATTATACTTATGGATATGTAACTTAGTTGTATAGCGGGTGACAGTAATATGATGTGTTGCCTTTTATAATATTACGTGTGAACGCACAGCGATGGTATGAAAGATATAGCATTAGCACAGCGGCGGTATGATAGCGACTGCTATCGTGTATATAGTATACATTAGATTTTAGGGATGCGGAAAATAGAAGCAAAGCGCGTACTAAATGGAATAGCTTTTACATTATTGATGTTAGCGACTGCTATCGTGTACATAGTATACATTAGATTTTATGGATGCGGAAAATAGATGCAAAGCGCGTACTAAATGGAATAGCTTTTACATTATTGATGTTAGCAACTGCTATTGTGTACACAGTATACATTAGATTGTATGAATGTAGAAAATAGATGCAGAGCGCGTAGTATATGCAGTAGGTGACACATTAGATGTTATGAATGCAGAAAATAGATGCAAAGTGCGTTTTGTGGGCATGCTATTTGTGAATGTGTTGAAGAAAGAATTTTATTTAGCTTTTTTGAGCGAGCAAGCGGGAATTAAACTGAGGGACCAAGTATGAAATGATGGACAGCAGAAATTTTATTTTATGATAGTTGGGGATTGAACCAGGGATTGTACGCAGTTGAAATAATCACTGAGCTATTATAGAATGTTAGGGGTTGTTTTGATATTTGCTAATAGTAGTAGTAAAAAATGATTTTGTTGTAGTAGTATTTATTAATTTTATGTTATTTTTTCTTTTTAGGAAGAGTATTTTTTTGCTTAGTGGAACAGAACTGGAAATTTGTAAAAACGTAAGTACATATATATTGTTAACTTAGGGGTAAAGTTTTGTATTGTGAATGGGAAGAAAAAAGCAGAGGGGAGTGACAAATGGTTTGGCTTTTGACCTGCATTGTACAAGTATTAATTTATAATAGAAAGGAGGGAGCTGGTAGCAAACTTGTTTGCTATTGTGTTAATTAATTTAGAAATTTAAAGGTATGGAAAACAGCATTGAAACCCGCCCATTGGGAGAACTTATATTTGCATAGAATTAAGAAAGGGATGCTAATTGTTATTTTTCGTAACTTAGATAAAGTAAATATTTTTGTGAAATATGAACAATGTAATAGTACACTAATTAAATATTATAGGAATAGAATAATAAGCGCTATTATTTTATTGGAGAAACGTATTGATTGGAAAAGAAACACAAAACTCTATTGTGTAAAATTAGATTGAATAGAATTGCGTCTAATATAGCGCTGTTACTTTGAGTATTCTATTAAAATTGTTTGGAAGTTACTTATGTTAATGTAATGTAGCGAGTTGATTTATGAGGGGGAACATATAAATTATATTTATTATTGAGTATATGATATATTGACTTGTATGGGGGGTAACACTAGTGTAATATTCTAATAGTAATTGTATATTTTAAACTCATTATGGATTTAGTAGTTAATAAAAATATTATCTGTTTATTTAAAACCTACTTAGGCAATATGTAGGAGGAAGGTAATATTGAATTAATAATTATTATTATTTTTGCTAACCTTTTGTATATACATTAGCAGTTTAATGCTTTTCTTTTAAAAAGGACCTTTGGAAATAACAGAAAAGGGAAATATAGCTTACCTAATTTGTTTTGACTAATTATAAGTAAGCCTTACACTAAGTTTGATATTGTTTGGACATGAGAATAGCGCTGCGTTGTGGGAGGGAAGGGGAATGGCTTGTTTTTTTTACAAATTAATTTTGAGGGTAGGCTAAAGCAAATAGTTTTTAAATTGGCCTTTGAATAAAGTGGAAGGAAACCCACGCACACACTGTTTGTTTACCTATTAAGAATTGAACTAGGGACTTGTGAAATTTGGCGAGTAGCAACTCGAGAAATTTCACTTCGTGGATACGAGTTTCTTCTTTTCTGGCTTGAGAGCAAATCGAATACACTTTTTCTGGCAAGTAGATATGAGTTTCTGCTTTTTTTTCTGGCTTGAGAGCAAAGAGAAAACATTTTGTTCTGGCATGAGTCTTATATACTCATCTACTCGAGACATTTTACAAGTAGGCAACGTTGAATGGTTAATGAATGTAAAAATGTTGAATATGAAGAAAGTGGTAGGAAATGGAGAACCCCGAGAATATCCACAGGGTGTTGTCCATCACAAATTGTCACGGTCTTGGGATTGAACTAAGGGGTCTTCGTGCCAGATGGGTGCACTCTACCAATGGATCAAACTGTTTCCATTTAAAGAAGTATTCCGTACAGTGATAATTATGAATGTTGTCTAATATTTTTCTTGTAGGTTTTCATGCTCATGTTGTTAAATAAAACATTTTTTCTACTAACATTACAATGGACAAATGATGAAAGCGAATATGTATAAGAAATAATAAAATATTAAATGCTCGTATAAAATAATCTCTAATATTAAAAGTTAAATAAAATTGAATTACTCGCACACAACTCGTATTCAAAAATCAATACATAAACTTTTCATCCACACCTGTATCGCCCTCCTATAATGCAACTAGATAGTTCGTTCGTTTATTATAGTTTAAGTTGAATGCTTGTTCCGATGAAATTTCAAAAAAGTATTAACAGTCCAAATAAAGAAACATTTCGTCTTTTGAAAGTTCATGTATCGTTAATTTTAATACCAACAGATGTTTCGTGAAGTTGTTGTTGTCCACCAGCCCCACTACCCATGGAATTTTTGTCCATCACAATTGCACATGTTCTGAGATTAAGTCACACCACTGGACAAATGTGTTGATGGCTGGCTGCATTAGTCTGTTAATACGTTGGATAGTACGAGCCGTTGTTAGAAATGCTGTGTCGTCAGCGAATTGATAGACTTGGACGTGAGGAGATACATTTTGCAAACACTACCTGGTTCACTTTTCCAGTTTTAGCTACTGGCATAAGCATACAAACTCATCATCTGAGAGAAATAATCGTTATATTTGGTGGTCAATCTCAACCATGGATAGTCTCAGCTTGAAAACAGAGGCTGTTTTCCTTAATTCTTTTGCACGGTGGGAGTTTTCAAGTTTATTTCACCTCAGTATGTTCTTATTTTCTTCATTATGTTTAAAGTTTTACATTAAATTTTAAAAAAGGTTCCAGCGAAAACATTTATTCCAACAAAAGTCTACCCAGGTTCGATTCCCGGCGGGAGCTCATGTGGTTCGGATTCCACGTTAATCAGTAGGTCCACGTCCCATATAGCTTCGCTGATGAAAAGAGACGTTAAACTCAAATCAAATCAAGTCCAACAAGAATCTTATACAACCATCTAATGGCCATATAATTTTGAATGCATGTGTATAAAGCTGTAAAATTAAAACTGTAATCCTTGAACCATAGGTGGTTCTTGAAATCTATCCTTCTGGTCCTCTTAAACATTAGTTAAAAAAGTACAAAATAAAATTCGTGTAACCTGTGTATCACATAGTATACTAAGCAGGGTTGGCAAAAACCATGGTTTTTATTAAAAAAACCAAATAAACCGGTTTTTTTGGTTTAAACCAGGTTTTTTTGGTTTAAACCAGGTTTTTATGGTTTAAATAATTTGCTCTATATATTCGTATCATATATGGACAGAAATAAGGTTGTTTCGCCTTGATGTTATTATGCAACAACCGGATTATGCTGGAAGGGGTCACAGAAGCTTAAAGCGGAATAAAAACCGCTTCTCGAGTTACGTCCGAGAGAAATTGTACTCCATTTGAACTCGGAACCAGGACTAATTGGCCACAAATGCGATACGTCTGCCGACTCACTCACGAAGGAATCCTGATAAAAAAAATACGATGTACTGATCTTTACATGCTTCTTAATATAACTGTCAAGAGTCATTTCAGAAGGACAAAAAGATAAACAGTTGCACAAGTAAAACCATTACACAGAATTACATATGAACAATTTCAAAGTACTACGGAGTACAGAAGAACTAATTTAGTTCAAGTTAGTTAACAACGACTTTTATTGGTCCAAATTAAAGAAACACACCGACTTAATCTGCATATCAATAGAAAAATGAATAAAGATACGAATTATCTGAGTCCACTTTGGCTCAGACTCATTTATACATAAATAGGTACCAAAGAAACTTATTTCACTAAATGCCTCTCGTGGGGTCTGTATGACCCCCCCCCCCCACAAACACACACAAAAAGTACGGCATTTTCGATGTATTTCATCAATAGTAAACATTGAAACGAAACAATATTTAGAATTTTTCTTCGATTGCAATTACATAACAATAATAACAACTACAAAAAATCACAAAATAAACATTTATAAACTTATATAAAAAAGTTGCTTTTGTAGTATAATCTTTTTGAGTAATGAATGGGGAATTTAGGTCTGAATATAATACGAATAATATACGGGAGTGAAACGTGATAACCCACAAATGTGTGTTCATCAAGATTTTACAAACACTTACACTCTTACGAACATTTTTTTGGTTTTTTGGTTTAAACCAGTTGGTTTTTTTGAAAAAACCAGCTGGTTTAAACCTTGGTTTAAACCATGGTTTAAACCACCTTGGTTTAAACCAGCCAACCCTGATACTAAGAATCTCAAACAATTATTAATACTACTGTGTGATTATAAAATATTCTTCATCGCCTTCAAATCGTTCACCTCTGGCGCGTGATGGGTCCATGGTTCGATCTTAGCCCGCCAAGGGCTTATTATGTTTGGCACACAGCATGTAAGCAAGTTCTCATGATTCTAACATTTCCTCCCTGAGAAAACAATCCATCTCAAGCAAAAAATTTTTATTGTTCCAAAGAAATCATGAAGTAAATTAAACCTTCAATAAGGATTATTTAATAATAATTATAAGGTATGATCATAGCCTTGCAATGATTCTATTACAAGAGAGAAAGGTCGGATAAGCTATTTAAGCCAATAAATAAATGTAGGAAATGGGAAGTACCAGGAGAAAAGAAATGTTGTCCACCACAAAGTTCACTTGCTCGGTTTTTAAATCACAAACATCAAAATCTCTTCTACCACTAAGTCACCGTGCCCTCCCCCATATCCGACTATACTTCACTGTGGGTCTACAAGTTTCAAGAGGTTACCGTACAATGTTTATTCTTTTTAAAATCATATACCAAGTAAGGGTCTGCACATCCTGAAAATTGTTGGAGGGTGGATTCTGCACTAACAGTGACTGCGTTTAAGCATTATTAAAGTAACATTATTCTAGTTGCAATAAAACGACACGTAATTTTACAATATTGTCCTCAGCAAAAGAGTACACTAACTTCTTTTTATAAGACATAAAGAGTACAAGGGTACTGTAACATCGAGTTTTCTACAGTATATCACACATTTCTCTCCTACTGCAACCATAATTCTCTTAAGAAAGTGTTGAAATGTTTGTTGGGTTATAAAGTTTTAAATGTGGTCCGCATCCAATGAATCCCTCGCGTAAGTATGCCCTTAATTCAATCCATTCTGCATACAAGATTATATGTTGTTTTCATTTAAAAGTAACTGTAAACAAGAATGTTAAAGTCTTCATATCATAAACTAAACACAAGGTATCAACCTCAGTAATTCCCGTTCAATCGACAATAGTTCATCATTTACTTACGTTGGTAATGTCTCTAAAATCTAAAACAAAGTATTAAATATTTTCAGTTTCCTACCATATTCTTCGAAAACAATTATTTTTTCTTTTAATGCAATGTTTCTTAAACACTAGTTTCTTCATATAGCATACAAACAACTAAGATTATTTTTTCTAATATCAGTTTATTTCTTTAAAATACATTACTCTCACTGACAATTCAGTTGCCAGTAACTCAGTATTTTAGCTCTAACTATTATTTACATGTGTTAGGTAGTCTTATAATACAGTTCTCTTGCAGTTACAATAATATAAAAATGCTATATACTAAGTGATTAATGTTCCATAACAGTTCATGTACACAGCAACTGCATTAAAGTTATCCCTATTGTGGTTCAAAAACCCATATTACTGTTATATTGTTCTTTATAACCTTATTGTTATATAAAACATAAATTAAAAATAATCCAAACAGTAGTCAAATCTCTGCGAGATCCATCTTAATATTATCCTCCCATCTGCGCCTACGTCTTCCTAATGGTCGTTTTCCTATGGGTCTTCCAGTCAAGACTTTGAAAGCGTTTCTACTTTCTTCCATTCTAGCTACATGACCTGCCCCCTAAGCCTCCTAGACTTGACGACTCTAACAATGTTGGGTAAACCGTATAAACTATGTAGTTCCTCGTTATAAAGTTCCCGCAATTCCTCATTCCCGTTCCTCTTGGGTCCGAATATTCTTCTCAGGATCCTGTTCTCAAATACTTTCAGTCTATGTTATTCCCTCAGAGTAAGTGACCATGTTTCGCAACCATACAGAACCAGTAAAACAGTAAAACAGTAACTAAAAATCCAGATATAGTAAGTTCAGTATTTCAATCCAATACAACTGCAGTGGGTAAAAAGCAAAACCACAGTTCGTCTTAAATTACCAAATTTAACTCAATAAGTGAAAACTGCACAATATAATCTCTTTGAGGTTTAGGAAGATCTAATTTCGGAAGTACATCACTTCTGATATGTTATAACTGTATGTCATGTATTCACTCACAAATATATCTGCGCTGTATAAGCAGACAACTAAAACATTAAAATACTATTTTCTTATGCAATTGTAACAATTACAACAAAGTTTAAAATTGTCGAAATTCAGACTAGTTTTTATTAAAGTTTAAATTGACAGAAATCTATTTCAACTGTAAAAAGGACATGTTAGCTATTATTTCGTTTCTGGCGGTCGTAACACCATTACAAGAATATTTTCTTGTTTTTCTAACTTACAAACAAGACCTATAAATAAAATACCCTTTTTTAGTTCAACAAACATTCATCACACTTCAAATAAAATACAAAATCGTATCAAACTGTCTGTAAATATTATATGCAATCCTCAAAACATTTATAACTTGTCGGTTGCATAATCTTCTAGGTGCCAAAGTCAAATATTCATACTCATTATTATTATGTACGCAAAATGTATCTGTCTCTCCAACACGCTAATTCACATCGCTCACAGTCCTGCTAATAGTTATCGCCAATGGTGTTGGTTACCTTGTACTTAATGTTATAAGTTCTAAAGTAAAGCACTTTTAACCAAACTATACGTTCAAAGTGTTATCTCTTATTTAAAGCAATTGTTTCCATCTGCATATGACTAATCCTAATAAACCAAGCACACCATTACTATCACAATCTGCGCTGTCAAATAATTGTCCGTCTCTTGTATTGCCTTAAGAGTCGTTACCTACACTGTTTAAATAATGTCAAAATCGTCCTTAATGTACATCATATATCTTCTTTACTAGTATGTATGAAGTTATATAAACACATAATTTTGTATAAAGAGTTTCAAAAGTATAATTCTCCAATAACTGCTACAGTTTCTTTCCTCGTTCATAAACATTAAATAGCGCTGATCATAAAAAAGTCACTTCTAAAACAAAATGCTTTCCCTCAATCAAAGTGTATTTTCTAGTTTAAACATTGTGTGTGAAGTTCTCCTGTTTCCACCTACATTCTCGTTCCACCAACTTATACATGCGTACTTTTATTCATCCAAATATAATACATAGAAAAAGCTATGGTGGGTACGCAATACAGTGTTCACCTCTGGTGCATGGGGTCCTTGGTTCGATCCCAGCTTGTTTCAAGTTAGCTTTTTAGTGCACAAACACTATGTGCGTGGGTTTTTGTCGTGGTTCTCCTGCTTCTTCCCACTTTCTTCATTCCACCATATTCATTCATTACTCATCATCACCGTCTCATTTAGTCTAGCCAGTATATTCGTTGGATGTAGAAACTTATAATAACTTTTATGCCGATATTTCAGTATTCAATATTCATATCACACATTATCCAATATTTTCGATATTTCATACAACTAAGATCCAACGGTTTCAGTAAATCCATATTTTAAGACCAATCTATAACTCCTTTTCACTACAAAAACTCCGCTATATTTCAACAACAAACAATTCAGGAAAATAATGTTTGTTCTCCAGTGTTTCTATTAAGATTTTTATTTCCTTCACCACCTAAAAACAATAAAAGAATTAAAATTTAATTATTTGCTGTATTACGATTTCCAATTACAAAATATAAGTTTAAAGTTTCGCTTTTAACTTCACTACTACATTTCATCCTGGGTAATATGTTCAAACAATCTCGGGTCTCTTTTGCCTTAGCTTTCAACATGAAAAACCCTTAAGTTCAATCTACGGTAACGTTAAACGTTCTGTCGCCATATAACCTCATTGTTACACTAGCGTTTATGAAAACAAAACACAACAGTTTACAATAATAATAATAATAATTCTTACCATATACTTTCTAAATACCAGTTATACGTCTTACACAATTCATAGCTACATATAAGTAACAACATCTGCTAAGCAAAATGTTTGTCGTACGGCTTTTCACGTGGAAAAGCCTTGGTTCGATTCCCGGCGGCGCATTCTGCTAACTTTCTGTACAATATAATTTATATATACCTGTTATGTCTTACACAATTCATAGCTACATATAAGTAACAACATCTGCTAAGCAAAATGTTTGTCGTACGGCTTTTCACGTGGAAGAGTCCTGGTTCGATTCCCGGAAGCGCATTCTGCTAACTTTCTGTACAATATAATTTATATATACCTGTTATGTCATACACAATTCATAGCTACATATAAGTAACAAGTTCGCACTGCAAGCATAAAATTTAGCGTACGGTTCTCCACGTGGGAGAGCTCTGGTTCGATATTCGGGGCGCATTCCGCTAACTTTCTGTACAATATAATTTATATATACCTGTTATGTCTTACACAATTCATAACTATATATAAGTAACAACATCTGCTAAGCAAAATGTTTAGCGTATGGTTCTCCACGTGGGAAAATACTAATTCGAGTCCCGGGGGCGCATTCTGCTAACTTCCTGTACAATATAATTTATATATACCTGTTATGTCATACACAATTCATAGCTCTATATATGTAACATGTTCGCACTGCAAGCAAAATATTTAGCGTACGGTTCTCCACATGGGAGAATACTCATTCGACTCCCGGTGCAATCATTAATGTTGATTCCCTCCATATTACACTACACTATATCTTAGTCATGTTATAATTCCATAAAAGTACACCGAGTCATATCACTTTCAATGCCGGAAAATCCGCAATCAATTCCCGATTAAAACCAAGCAGTTCCGTCCCCTTATACTTCCAACAATTACAATATGTCCCTTTCCCATATAAAAAAGTAAACAAGTATACTACAAGAAATCTTTCCAGAAGTTTCGAGTGTGTTCTTTCCCCTATTCCAACAATAATAAGCTTAGAAAAAGAACTGGAAGTTTCCAGTTCTTTCTTTCACTCATTCCGACGATCAAAATTTCTAGCATATTCTCCAACAGCAGCTGCCGCGTTACATATGCTGCATATTAATGAATTACCTTGTTCTACGTGTGTGATCTGCATATTTTATTTCCGAAAAGGTTTTTTCTGTATTCTGCTTGTCCAATTAACATTTCTTTTGACCGGAAACATTTATTATGTGTCATGTTCTTTATACAACCTCCGGCCGCACCTGCATACATTATGTGTCATTAGTATGCGGAAAAAAAAGGTGTATCCATTTTTTTAAAACGTGCATTACCAAGTGCTACCATGTCAGAAAAGTACACACTCATGAATATTCATGAGTGTTTACTTTTATTTAACATACTACTTCCCGAACCCTCTAATTTTATAACAACCAAAACAAAAAGTGCAATGGGATGTATAGTAAATCTACAGTAACGCTATAAGCATCTTCCTCTAAATTTTAACAACTTCCTTTACTGGTCAACACAGTACTCAACTGTCTTTAATCAGGTATATCTTATCGTGTAAGCACTGGTTAAGTATTGTTCAGTAAATAGTCTTATATGCTCGGCAACACAATTAAAACCATACACAAAAATGGCCCTTCAACAACTTTATTACAACAACCCTGTATATACAACATCTACTTTTTTTTATTAATGTTAGTTTCCCTACAATTAAGTTATAAATAAATCGTCTGTGGTTTCATTAATCAATAACCAAATATAAAAAATCTGCTATGTCATTTCGTATTCTGAATATTGCTTCCTCATATGGGGCTACACACAATTCTTACATAACGGAATCTCTTAAAAGTTGGATTTTCTATAGCAGCATAAAAGTGAATGTTCTTTCCATATTTGGCGCGAAATAGGATCTAACGTTCAATTAGACCATTTTTTTTGGCATAATAAAACTTGATGCTAGTGCTTTAATTTATTATGATACCTTCATATATGATTTTAGTTTTCATTTT
Organism: Thermobia domestica; assembly: GCF_964235325.1. Taxonomy (NCBI): domain Eukaryota; kingdom Metazoa; phylum Arthropoda; class Insecta; order Zygentoma; family Lepismatidae; genus Thermobia; species Thermobia domestica. The sequence continues at coordinate 76,052,319 of NC_137463.1, forward strand.
CAACTAAGGAAAACAATAGGATTTTTACTTAGAGATTCATTGTCTACCTAGGCATTCTATAATAAATTGTCCCTCAAAAAATACTTTATGGCTTACTAAAGTTAATAAATGATCACATTCTCTCACTGAATGTATCACATATTATTCCAACAGTAATTTTCTATATGTAAAATACCTTATGAATGAATGGTTGGAATATGTCTTTACTGGTTGTGATTTTAGGTAGCACTTGTATTCCAATCTCTGCGAGATTCAACCGTTTGCGCCTAGGTCTTCCTAATGTTTGTTTTCACTTAAAATTATTCCATCCTATGTACATGACCTGCTCACCTGAGCCTCCTAGACCCTAAAATTGATTATTAAACCATATATGTTATATAGTTCCCTGTTTTCTTTGCCTCAAAGTAAGCGAACAGATTTTAGAAAAAACACGCATAATTTTAAGCCTGAAATTTTTTAACAAGAGATTTTCAATCGGATAATAACCAAAATTCTCTGCTTTGTTAGTTAACATTTAAACCGTGTAACGATTTAAAATACTATTAAGACTTTAATTTGCTAATCACATATCTTTAAATTATTATTTCATTAATGCAGGGGTGCACTGAATAATTGATAAAGTGAATATTTCTGCTATTTGGGGATCCCTCATTTAATTTCCGTGGCAATTACTTAATGATTTCTTCCAATGTGATTTCAATTTTATAGATAATTTTAGCAATAATTAATATGTCCGTTGATTTTCCTCTTTACTTATTTTTCATTACCAATAATTTGTCTTAAATAGTAAATTCCTAAGCTAATTAAACTAACTAAGTAACCTTATTTCTTATGGAACCTGAGTTTCACAAAAAGCTTTCTATTCACATCTATCCTTAGCCAATTGCATCTACTTTGTACTACGGCATCCATCTTAATATTGTCATCCCATTTCCGGCTATATTTTCTCTTTTACTGGTTCAAAATTTGAAAATTATTCCCTTCCATTTCCCCGGACTCATCAACAACGCCATCCCTCAAACGTAACAGTTTAAATAGACATAATCTAAATCCTAACTAGTAGTACTCATCTCATCCAAACTATATTTATCTGTAATATACATTTGCGCAACCTGTGAAAGCTTCTCAAGTTATTATTCTACACGGATCAAAATTTCTTATATTTTGTCAATAAAAAAATTCTAGTTTGTTTCAGAAATCCTCATTCTTCTTTACACCAAAATTTATTCAAATAAATAGATTCAGCCGTTCTTTTATAAAGAACAAAATAATTTAAAGCAATTTACTCACAAGTTTCACTGATTCTTCAATCACATGATCATCATTCATTTGCTTTAATTTCTTCTTTATCATTCATTTGCATGAATCTTTAAAATTATAGTGAAACCCTGTCAAAAATTACACTGAGACCCTGTCAAAAGTTACACTGAAACCCTGTCAAAAGTTACACTGAAGTCCTGTCAAAATTACAGTGAAACCATGTCAGAAATTGTTGCCAAGATATTATTTTAGTAAAAAACCTATCAACACAATTCTTATCTATATATATAAAAGAGAACGTACAAAATCCTGTCCGCTCATCACGCTAATACGGCTGAACCAATTTCTTTCATTTTTGGGGGGTTATTAGGATTTGGACCCTAGATGGTTTTTATCATATCACTTTAATTTTTAATTACCAGTGTCTTGAGATAATTGACCATTCAAGTGTCCATAACGTACAAATCCTTTGTTATTAGTTCATCATAGGTAAAAATAAACATATTTATATGCAACCCGCATGACCGTGTCACTCGGCGGGTTAACATAAATGACAGGCGATATACAGCGGAAAATAGCTTGAATCTTCTGTTTAAAATTTTTTAATTGATTTGCTTATTTTTACAGACACTTTTACAATATGCCAGCACCGGGATGACCGCAGCAAAGCGGGGCGGGTTAACATAAATGACAGGCGATATAATGTTAAGATTTACTGCAATCTTCTATGGTTTTTATCATATCACTTGAAAGCGAAAAAGTAAAAATCATCTAAGTAACAAAGTTTATTGCGTTCCGGGGTGACCGCAGCGAAGCGGGGTGAACGCTGCTAGTAAGTTATATTTGAAAAAGTAATAATAAGATTAGGATACTTTTAATGTAAAACCAGTGTCAAATTCGTTTCAAACCACAACTCTTGGAGTAAATCAGGTAAAAGTATGCAGTCACCTAAAAGAAATATTCAAGTTAAACCAGATGTTTCCTAGAACGCCCAATTTTAGTTCATTATTTTACTTTTCATTTTCCTAAACCATTTGAATACAATACCTTAGGTGCTACAAATCCAATGTCAGAGCCTTATAGTTGTCTTTTTAAAAAACAACGAGCAAACACTCACAAAGAGGGAAAATTATCTCTATGGGTCACCCTTCAAATTTGTTTTGAAAGTCACAAACACCTTTTCTTTTAAAGTTAAAAATGAGAAACCATTGTCAAACACAACAAGAAATCTTTACGGTCAGCAACAAATATCCAATACTAATCAAAAGGACAAGGAATAATTATAAAATAAAACACTAAATTATAACTAAGCCAAATTCTAAGATTTTTTTTTCTTTTTATTATTTTTAATCTATATACATTTCCTTTTGTGGTGTTCTTTCTTTTTTACATGGTTTAAGTTTTCTTTTTTAATCGAAGACGCTCCAATGCGTCTATTCTTTTCCCAATAATAAGTAATTTCATTGCTACTTTATCTTCTAATGGGAAGAGCGCCCACAATTTTTCTTCTTCTTCTTTATCTTTATCTTCTGTTTTTCTTCTTTTGTTGATTTCTTCCTCTTCTTTTTCCCTTCTTTTTATATTTTTTCTTTTTTCATTCGAAACTTGTAATAAAAGACAATCCAATTCTTCAAAGGAAGATATAATGTCCAAAGATGTTGTTGGTTTTCCCTCTGCCATCCTATAAAGACAAAACATACAGATATTATAATTAACAAATATTTTCAAATGTATAAAATTAATACATTAGGTACTCAATGATATTCTCATGCCTAACTAATAAAAATAAAAGACTCAAATTCACTTTCCGTTTAGCAGAAAAAAATCAAAGTTAACTTCTTCTTTTTCTCTTATTGTTACTAATGGTATTCCTCTAATAAATAAGCAATAGTTTTAAGCAAAAATCCGTTCCACTAAATATTGCAAATGTATATAATATTTTCTAACACCCGAGTTCGATTCCCGGTGGTCATTTCAATTTTACGTCTACCCCACTTCATAGTTGGTTTCACGGTCCGTGCTATGTTGCATACATTACTGATTACTGCAACCATCTACCTTCTATACCTTTCTATTAACTTGTCCTTTACATATACAATCTTATTGTTTTCCTTCAGGTCTACGCAATAAAGCTTTTCTTCACTAACTGCTTTTTATTAACCATACGCAACTCCTCGAAGTCGGTCAAAAGCGCCATAAGCGCATTACGTAAAAATATTACTGTTTTCTAACCTTGTTCGTTTATTTTTATATGTTGTTACCTTCTCTGTGAATTTAGTCATATTTCTAAATGATAAATGAACGTAACACATAATTGGCAACCCACCCTAATACTGACAATTTTTATGCCGTAAGCAAACTTGTGGATTTTCTTCTTTATAAAAATTAGGGCAATTTCAAGATTATTATTATTATTATTATTATTATTATTATTATTATTATTATTATTATTATTACGACTAAAGTATTTTAGCCGGCAGCATCTTCCTTCCTTTATGTTCAACTCCGTGTAGCGCTATTGTCTTTAGTGTATGCGGTCTTTCATTCAACTCCCGGTGCGCTTAAAACATTTAAAAGCTTTTTTCCAAACCACCCGCCCTAAATGAGGTTTTCATCATCAACACTAAGTAAAAGCCAAAATATTCCAAGTCCTGCTCTTCGTTCATTTTAACCTAACTTAGTATCTATAATTGAAAAACTCTACATACTAATTTATATGACTTTTCCCTTTGCCTACTATCATTCCATTTACCGTCTTGCATTACTAAACTAAATTATATTTTCCAATTTAGCAGTTTTCTCTTACGTTTCTCCACTTTTATTATTATAAAAAATGGCATCCAGTCTCTCTCTCAACTACCACATATTTATTTATTTAAACATCTCCATTCAAAACACAACACTTCAAAGTTAGTGCATCTATTTCTCATACAAGGGATTTTCCTAAAAATTGGTGCTAGGAATTTTAAGTTCATTTCCCTACGTAAACTTTTCTTCGTTCACATTACGTAAATGCCAAGGTGGTCCTATCTAAAGCGCGATCAAATATAAATCCTAAGTTCTATACTAATTAACTACTATACACTAAGAATAATAATTCACAATAATACATTATTTCTACGTAAAATTACTATTTCTTTTGCTCTAATGCATAAGTCCCTAGTTCAATTCTTAATAGGTAAACAAACAGTGTGTGCGTGGGTTTCCTTCCACTTTATTCAAAGGCCAATTTAAAAACTATTTGCTTTAGCCTACCCTCAAAATTAATTTGTAAAAAAAACAAGCCATTCCCCTTCCCTCCCACAACGCAGCGCTATTCTCATGTCCAAACAATATCAAACTTAGTGTAAGGCTTACTTATAATTAGTCAAAACAAATTAGGTAAGCTATATTTCCCTTTTCTGTTATTTCCAAAGGTCCTTTTTAAAAGAAAAGCATTAAACTGCTAATGTATATACAAAAGGTTAGCAAAAATAATAATAATTATTAATTCAATATTACCTTCCTCCTACATATTGCCTAAGTAGGTTTTAAATAAACAGATAATATTTTTATTAACTACTAAATCCATAATGAGTTTAAAATATACAATTACTATTAGAATATTACACTAGTGTTACCCCCCATACAAGTCAATATATCATATACTCAATAATAAATATAATTTATATGTTCCCCCTCATAAATCAACTCGCTACATTACATTAACATAAGTAACTTCCAAACAATTTTAATAGAATACTCAAAGTAACAGCGCTATATTAGACGCAATTCTATTCAATCTAATTTTACACAATAGAGTTTTGTGTTTCTTTTCCAATCAATACGTTTCTCCAATAAAATAATAGCGCTTATTATTCTATTCCTATAATATTTAATTAGTGTACTATTACATTGTTCATATTTCACAAAAATATTTACTTTATCTAAGTTACGAAAAATAACAATTAGCATCCCTTTCTTAATTCTATGCAAATATAAGTTCTCCCAATGGGCGGGTTTCAATGCTGTTTTCCATACCTTTAAATTTCTAAATTAATTAACACAATAGCAAACAAGTTTGCTACCAGCTCCCTCCTTTCTATTATAAATTAATACTTGTACAATGCAGGTCAAAAGCCAAACCATTTGTCACTCCCCTCTGCTTTTTTCTTCCCATTCACAATACAAAACTTTACCCCTAAGTTAACAATATATATGTACTTACGTTTTTACAAATTTCCAGTTCTGTTCCACTAAGCAAAAAAATACTCTTCCTAAAAAGAAAAAATAACATAAAATTAATAAATACTACTACAACAAAATCATTTTTTACTACTACTATTAGCAAATATCAAAACAACCCCTAACATTCTATAATAGCTCAGTGATTATTTCAACTGCGTACAATCCCTGGTTCAATCCCCAACTATCATAAAATAAAATTTCTGCTGTCCATCATTTCATACTTGGTCCCTCAGTTTAATTCCCGCTTGCTCGCTCAAAAAAGCTAAATAAAATTCTTTCTTCAACACATTCACAAATAGCATGCCCACAAAACGCACTCTGCATCTATTTTCTGCATTCATAACATCTAATGTGTCACCTACTGCATATACTACGCGCTCTGCATCTATTTTCTACATTCATACAATCTAATGTATACTGTGTACACAATAGCAGTTGCTAACATCAATAATGTAAAAGCTATTCCATTTAGTACGCGCTTTGCATCTATTTTCCGCATCCATAAAATCTAATGTATACTATGTACACGATAGCAGTCGCTAACATCAATAATGTAAAAGCTATTCCATTTAGTACGCGCTTTGCGTCTATTTTCCGCATCCCTAAAATCTAATGTATACTATATACACGATAGCAGTCGCTATCATACCGCCGCTGTGCTAATGCTATATCTTTCATACCATCGCTGTGCGTTCACACGTAATATTATAAAAGGCAACACATCATATTACTGTCACCCGCTATACAACTAAGTTACATATCCATAAGTATAATTATATACGTCATCCCTTAATATCATTCTCAACCATCATATTTACTAAATGCCATTCATCTATTTTGCATTTTTCATACGCTATATACGCCATCCGTTCATGCTGTTGTCACCCATTGCATCCAACTATTTTCCATACGCTATATACATCATCAATTAATACTAGTGTCACCCAACACGCATTGTACATGTATTTTCCATACGCTATATACATCATTACTTCATGTCGCTATTACTCATTACCAATACTACTCATTATGCTCCTATACGCAATATAGTATACTTTTTTACAATGTAACATTTATTGCCATTAATATTCACTGTACATAAAAACTTGGCAATGTCGGCCATCTTTGTTTAAAATCTGCAACTTTGCATACTATAAGCGACCATTTCCACACCAGGTCTGGTCGCACGCTTCACCATAATACGCTACCATCAAACCATATAGGCAATGCCCGCATTTTTTTTCATCGCACCACAGCAAAAGGCGGGTCGCATATACTTTGTCACGTAAATTCCTCGTGCCGCTGCAAACTCTTACTCAACAAAAATAGCAATCACGCAAAACAAATAGGGTTCCATACACAAAATCATTCACAAAAGTATATTCCGCATACATATAAAATCAGTTTACTATAAATCAAGTATATTCCTGTGTTCTTTCATTCAAATCATGTACAGTTTCTACTATACATTAGTATCAGTTACCCCAACGTAAAGTGTGTTCTCCCATATGAACATTAGGTAAGTAAACTATTTCTTGTTTTATTCCACTATTCATAAGTTCGGACCAACACAACAATATACTAACTTAAATTTCATTATTGTCTGCAAGCTAAAATGTTAAAGCATTCGTCTTTGGTGCTTGGGGGTCCCGGGTTTAATCCTAGTTCCCGCCAAGTAAACTTCGTAGTAAACAAACACCGTATGCGTGCAATTTTTTCGGGAGTTCCTTCCACTTTCTATATACTTTTTTTTTCTTTACAAGTTTCATAAAACCAATAAATAGTGCCTTTTACCTCACCGGCATAACCGTGGGACGTAACACAATAAAATCGTTACATAGTTCTCTTAATATTTCCCCTTCTCCGCCCATCATCGTTCACTTACTTTAATCATACGTCTCCCGTTAAACTCACACATCTCATTTCGCAAATGTACCATACTTTGTATGCTAAAACAGTCTCTTTTTTTCCCTACATATTTAAATAAGGCAATGTCATTTAAAACTTGTACACCATTTATTCATTCATTCAAAATCTTTATGTTCGCCATTACTTCTTACTCTGCTAAAAGAAAAACAAAATGGTGGAAAACCACCAATAACCAATTTATCTTAACCGACACTCCACCCATTAAAGTCAACCCTTCTGTCAATGTCTTCAGCCCCGCCTTCCTGTCAATTTTCAACAGCTTAAAACTCCTTTAGGTCAATTTTCAAACCCCCTGCCACAGCCCCGCCTTCCTGTTATTCAACGCTAGTGATAGTTAACAAACTTCAGCCATTTTTAAAAACCAAGCAAAGTCTCTTCATTATTTTTATAATTCTGTTTTAAAATTACATGTAAATAGTTTCTTTTTTCAAATAAAGCTCTTTCAACTTCCAAGTTTAAATCGCTTGGCTTCAAACCCCAGCACCAAAATAAACATCCGTTGTGGCTAGCGTACGCATCTTTACCTTCAAAAGCCAAATTCCATTCCCCGCAACAAATAGCATACGCATCTTTGCCGTACAAAGCCAAGTTCCATTCCCGGTAGTAGCCTATATCTTTCAAATTGTTAATATAATCATTACAAGCAAAGTCTTGTAAGCATATACAACAATATAGCCTCGCTGCCAATAATTAATAATTGCCAATAATTCAGTTAATTCAAAAGCAACTCAACAATCAACGTACTACCATTATATATCTAATAACAGGGCATTTATCTCATCTTATATTTTTAATATTCAATTCATATAAATAAATAAAATTCCTTACCTTCAATAATAAATCCAACCGTTCCAATCAAATTACACCGTCTACAAACAACTTAGCACTTAAAACACAACATTAAAATCATGTAAGGCAATATACTTTATTTATAAATCAGTTTTTGCTTCTTATCCACAAAAGGAGGAGGGATTTATCTTCGCCCACGTATTTCATCCCACGTTCATGCAAACGAAATCAATATCTCTATGCTTATTATCCAAAACTTCCCTTTTTGCCCACGCAAAAGGAGGGAAGTCTGCTCCAATTAAAACAAGATGATACACATATCATTACTTCCTTTAATATTCTAATCGAACACACAAGTTACGTGACTCAAACCATATATTGCTTTCCGTGACTTTATTCATATCTTATATTCAGTTTCCGCTACAAAAGGGGAAAAAGAAATCATATCACACCCTCTTCCGCTCTAATTAAAATTATCATTACAGATTTTCAAAGTATCAAACTTTCTTCCGCTCCAATTAAAAATTATCGACTCACAAAATTAATCATTCTTGATAATTTTTTATCACTTCCGGGTCTAATCTCCCCCAGTGCTATTCAAGGGAACACACAGTGATAATTTCCAGTATATACTATACGTTTTAATATGGGAATTAAAGTCTTATCAAAACAGGACTTCCTGTATACATAATTACATCTAACTACTCCGAATTAATAGTTTTTAGGGTCACTGAGATGAACAGTTGCACTGCCGATGCCTTTTAAATTCAAATTTAGCACCCTAACTTGGGGAAAGGAGAATATATATAAAAATGATTAAAAATGTCAGATATTAGTGTTGAATCCATAGTTTTCGTGGTCGCTGATATAAACAGTGACATTTCAAATGCCGTTTAAATCCAAATTCAGACCCCATTAATACTGCTAAAGGGGGAGGGTGACATGTAAAAGTTATTGAAAATGACCGATACTAGTGTCGAATTCATAGTTTTGGGGTCCCTAAGTTCATTAGTGACAATTTTGGTGCCCTTTATATCCAAAATGAAACTATTTTCCCTGTGCGAAGAACGGGTATTGTGCTAGTCTTTAATAATAACGAACGGAAGTTTCACATGTTAAATTTGTTAATATATTTCTCGTTGCTGAAATTTACGCACTTGTGACGTGTATATGTGTATGTGTAAATAAGATCATCTCTCTTTTTGAGTTGTTCGAAAAATATACACATAATGAAGAGGGATTTTTACCAGAAATCATAAAACTAAAAAGTAAAAGTAAAATCTTTTGCTTTAAGTATTTTTCCTGCTAGCGAAATATATTGTATATATGCTGCATACACGTTACAGCAAGAAAGATTAGCATCAGGAGAAGAAATAATTTTTAAATTATATTTTCCGATTTTTGCCAATATTTCCGAACAAAATATTTTTTTCTAATGGATTCAAAAATTTCCGGAAATTTTACACAGCACAAGAAAGATACCATCTCCATAAAATATATATTTGATTTTAACATACCGATGTTAACTAAAGTGATTCTGGACCCGTTATTTTACTACTTCTCTGCCATAAAGCGGGAACTTCATAAGGTTTCTTAATATAATTTAAATGGGTTTATATTAATTAATCTAACTAGGATTATATTAGTATTGTTGTACCATAACTCCACTCTGGGGCCGCGGTAGCTCAGTGGTACAGCGTTCACCTCTGGTACATTGGTCCTGGGTTCAAACCCTCCTCCCGCCAAGTGAACTTTGTGGTGGACAAACACCGTGTGCGTTGGTTTCCTCGGGGTTGTCCCGTTTCCTCTCACTTTCTTCATTCCACAATTTTATTCATTTCTCATCATCACTGTCTCCTTTAGCCTAACAGGCATAATCGTGAAACGTAAAATTCAAAGATTTCATTTGAATTTCATAACTCCATTCTATCACCGTGCTAACGTTAAAGGAGTGGTGCACATATATTTGTCGCTACAAATTTTCTCTATTTTAATAGAAGAAACATAAATACTCAATAATTCTAACTGTAAACTGGTAAATATAAAATAGTTTTCATTTTAAGAGCATAATGTAGTAAAATATTCGAACATTTCAAATTTTCCCAAATTTTCCGTTCCAAGCTCGGGAAAAACGGTAAAATACTGTTTTTTAAACCCAAAATTTCCGTTCCCCCCCCCCAGGCCTTCACAACACTAATCTTGCCTCCCACTTTTAACGTCCATCGTCGTCAATCCCATCAATAACATAAACACGAGAGGCGCTATTGTATTTTTATATTGCTGGATGGGAGTCTGAGCAGATAGGAACATAGCTGAGAATATAAACAGTGATATTTTCTTCTCCAATCGTGAGAAGCCTTCCAGTTCCTCGTGGTGGGAATAGGTTATATTACCTATTATTTGCAAAAGGGTTGTAATTTCGCTAAAATTACCCTTAAGTTGTTTTTAAAGATAAGCTGTAGCAGATAAAGAGCTCCATTTATGTTTGTGAAATCAGGTCTTTCATACAGAACCAACAGTTCAGTGTGAAGTCGCTGCTTATGTAACATTGGGTAGCTTTCAACCGCAATGTCCAGAATATGTCCGGAAATTTCTTCGAAAAATCACTAAAATTTGAAGAACGCAGAAGTTTGGCGGCATCCTAATGGCTTGTTTCCTCAAATCAAATTCGAGTCTCCGCAGAAATACGATCACATACTTCTTTGGCATCTGGTAATCTGCAAAATTCAATCCGCCAACATTTGTTTTCACCAACTGTTGGAAAAACCGTATCCCTTGTCTTAATATTGTCTGTCATTTCGAATTTTCTCAATGGCTTCAATGAAATATTTAACTGCTGCTTGTACTTTGATGGTATCAGTTTGTCTTCAGTGAATTTGATTATAGAGAATATCCACATGGGACATTATTTTGTGAAAGAATTCTAACCAAATTTGAATTCACTGTATTCCAGAATATGACGTAGAGCTCGAGATTCTTGCGCAATGATTTTTGATATGGATTTCTCTAGTTCTGAAAAGCACTCTTTCAAAACATTTAAATTTTCCTAGACGGAATTGACGGTACGTGACTTGAAATTCCATCGAGTAGCTGACTCATTTGGAATGCGTTGTGCAGCCACTTTTTCCAAAGCAGACACGCGCTTTGGAGAGCGGGAGAGAAATGTGGAAAATCTTAAAAGACTACAGAAGAAAACCCTTGTCGATTGATGTTGAGATGCAGCTTTTTCCATTATCAAATTTAGTTGGTGAGCGTAACAATGGCCGTAGTGTGCCAAAGGAAAGTGTTCTTTAATTTTAGATTGTACGTCATTAATTGATCCCCTCATTACCGATGCCCCATCAAATGTCTGTGCTATAATTTTGCTACAATCTGAATCTGTCAAAAATGTTTAATTCATTTAATATACACTCCGATAATTCTGTGGCTCCCTGACCTTTAGGATTATAAAACGTTCAAGAACCTTTCCGGTCTTATCGTATCAAAACACAAGCACCATTTGGAAGTGTTCAGAAACATCTGTAGTGTCATCAGCCATGGTTGCAATAAATTTTGTTTGGCGTAGTTCTCCCTTAATTTGGTTACGACAAACTTCTAACATGCAATCTAATAATTCATTTTGTATTATTTTTGATATTCCTTAAAACACTGTACCACTGTCAATATGTTCTTTTACGGCATTGTCAATACTGAATATAAAGAGAACAAGACCACGAAATATGCCGGAATTTTCAGAATTTTTCGTTTCGTCATGACCTCTCAATGCCAGTTCAAACACACTACAAAACTTGATACAGTCAATGATTCTGGATAAGATGCATCTATTTCGTTCTACTTGTACGTTGTGCTTGATTATGGATTCGTGGTAAGGTCGGCTAAGCTGAACAGCAATATTTACATTCCCTAGAGAACTTGAATCGAGAACGTTATTAATGTGCTTATTACTCAGTGAGTGTTTTTTTTTTTTCTTCGTTTAAATTGCCTATTGTATGATCGATTATTGCTCCCCTTTGCAGCTTGGATTATATTCAAGTCCGGTGTGGGACGTCCTAAATTTGTAATCTCAACCTTTTCATTCAGTGTTCTACACGTGAAAGGTTTCTGCAATAAGGAATCTATGGAGTTCATTTTGGATAGAAAATACAAAAAAAAAAAAAAAAAAAAAAAAAAACTCGAATTTCAAGAATAATATGTATATATCACAGCACAGACAATTGATTCCCTTGTTCAGAATTGAAACATGAGCACACGAATAAACTTTCCGTTCGCTTCACACTCGATCAGCGCATATTCAAAAACGCACGGCACAAAATAATAATATCAGAACAAATAATTTTATGTCAAGAAAGTGCTCGACAAAATTTTGAACAGACTACACAAACTAAATCCACAACAGATACACACACGCGAGCACGCACAATTAAAATACACAAATCGAAATAAGTTTAAACAAGCAATTTTATTAGTTCAAACAATGCGATAGTTTCATGGCACAAAGCACTATAATCAACACAAATACGAACGCGAGTAAAATACAATCATTGAAGTAACGTGAGCGATCATGTTGGTAAGCTTGTCCAACAAATAAGGTATTTCACACCCGTGTGTAGGAGATAAGGATCTGACGATTCCGCACAAACTATCCTCCTTGTTTATGAACAATCGAAAATTATACCGGCACATTAACTTGCTACGAACCTATGGATAGGCTTGTAGAGATATATTTGTTGGGTAGGCTTGTGTTCTTCAAGCGGGCTGCATTCAGTTGAGTCCGCTCGATTCGTTAGTACAACTTTCACACTGCAGAAGGCGCTGATAATCGGGCTCCACGCTCAAGAAACAAGATCGTCTTCGGAAAGTTCTGTATTTTTAATTAAAGAACAGTTTAAACAAATGAATAGATGAAAGTTTTTTCAACGAAAATAAATCTAACAAATGCACAAATATAGGAAGCGTGCTGTAGCCCTTTAGCTCTACGTCAGAAACCGCTACTGCTGAGTACTATGGGGTAAACGGCACACTTTCCGTTTCGTATTTTTACCTTATTATGCATGTAAGGGGTGTTCCCAATATATTTTAACTTCTTCTACGATACTATTGTGAAATCAAGTGACATACATTTTTCATGTATTTTACAAATTTATGGCATCATAGAATGGAAGAGCGTTAAAATACCGCTTTATGCAGAGTCGTTTTGAAGTATGATTAATGTCATACTAAAAGGTTGACTACTACAGGAACCTTATGTTAGTCGATCTCTTTAGTATGGCACTAATAATGCTCCAAAATGATTCTGCATACGGCATGTTTAAGTGTTATGAGTGAATGACGGAAATGAAAGAATAGTAACTTTAAGTAAGGCATATTAAATTACAACAAATAAATAGTAATATAACGTTGAAAACGCGTTAATTATGGTCTAATCCAAGTGTAATAGATGCAAAATTTTTTAGATTGTCTGAGAAGTTGTACAGAATATTTCCTGCTCCGATATATGGACAGCTGGCTCACAGCAGCATCGGAAGAAAAAGAAAAGGAAAGCTTATGTGTCAGAAGTTAAACGAGTGTTGTACTATTTAGAAATGGTGGACGAAGCGACAAGGAAAACTTTGAGCAGCATACCACTGCTGAAAACAAAAGCTGGACCAAGAGACAAGGATATTTGGGTACAACGGTTGAAAGAAGAGTATCAAGCTCTTATAAAGGTAGAGTGGAAAGTGTGTTTGAAGTGGTCTATATGTTATAAATGATGATCCATATGTGAGAATATTTCATATGTTTTAACACGAATGTGTATAGGTGATTTAGAGAAAACTAGAATTCTAGTACTGGTTGCGAATACCTGACAAACTGGGGCTAACTTTACAATGGCCGCTCCAGCTGGAATACTCATTCAGAAGTGAGAAATTACACTCTGTTTTATGAAAATGGATCAAAACTTCCCGAACCTTAAACTAACCCGTTTCTACTCCTACCTTGCTTATCTCTATCTTACTGTACTCTGCTATAAGCTTATAGTTGAAGATTATGTTTCTAATCTGAATGTTGATTTTGTATGTCTTGTTGAGCATTGGCTTCATCCTAGGGAAATTAATTTTTACGTCCTCAAAGGATATGAATTGAGTAACAGCTACTGTAGACCCATAAGGAAACATGGGGGATGTGCTATCTATATTAAAAATATATATTCTCATAGGCCTATCCTTAGTGTAAATACCATGTCTATTGAAATGGTCTTTGAGGTTACAGCATCATACTTGCCTGATATTAACACTATTGTTGCAGCTGTATACAGACCAAATGTTGAATGTAAAGATTTTAAGTTATTCATTGACAGAATGAACAATCTTCTAGAGCATTTAAATACTTTTAACTCCAATATTATTTTATGTGGGGATTTTAATGTTGATTTTAAGTTGGAAAACAACATAGAAAGTATTACGTTAAATAATGTGTTCTCTTCATTCAATCTAGATATTGTTACTACTGATATTACCAGGCCTAAATTTGGAGGTGGTAGTTGTATTGACAATATAATCACTGTAATCGACAGGTCTATTGATAGTTCAATCGTAAAAACTGCTGTCTCTGATCACTGGGCGGTTTTACTTAAATCTGAGGTGAATTTTCTCAATGAAACAGATAAGACTAGTAACAATAAATGCAGGTTAAGGGTTGGCTGAATGAGAGAAGAAAACATAACAAGATTTCAAGAGGTACTATCATCAGTTGATTGGAACTTTATGTATAGCTCCTTGAAAGATGTTAAGGATAAACTAGAATTTTTTATGTCTGTAATGTCGTTCTCAACTGAAAGTGCGTTTCCTGTAAAATACGTTATTGGCAAGCCGACTAAACCGAAACCTACTAGAGTTAAGAGTAAAGAAATTGATAGTCTCAAAGCAAAATGTGAATTTTATTATGACTATTATAGTAGTACTGGCTCAAGTGTCATAAAGAATTTATATAAAATTAGTAAGAAAAAGTTATATAAACTAGTGAGAGAAACTAGAATTAAGGTTAATGATAAAACCATCAACAACTCTGGCAATAAGTCAAAAGCAATGTGGAATATCATAAAAAAAGAAAGTTATCCTATATACAATAACATAAAAATCTCTGATAACCAGCTGAATGCCTCTGAATTTAATAACTTTTTTGTTAACAAAATTGAAGAGATACTGAGGGAAGTTTCATCATATCCTCATAATAATGATTCAGGTTTTTATTTAAATAAATTGTCTAAACCTACCACTACGTTTAATTTTCATCCAATTGAAGTAAAAGATGTTGAGAAAGCGATTATTAAAATGAGTAGTAGTAGATGTGAGGATATTTATAATCTGAGTCCTATTATGTTAAAATATGGAGTTCATTTCATAAAGGAACCTTTAACTCACATTATAAACTCTTGTATGTTAGACTGTTATTTTCCTGAATGCTTTAAATTAGTGAAAGTAGTACCTATAATGAAAAAAGGAAATAAGTCTTCTCTTGATAACTATAGACCAATTTCACTGGTTCCAGTTATATCTAAAGTTTTTGAGATTGTTTTGAATGAGCAGATTGTTGACTATTTTGAACATAATAATTTATTTAGTAATTCTCAATTTGGTTATAGATCCGGACTAGGAACTGTTAAGGCTGCTGTCTCATTTTTGGTAAATTGTATTTCTGGGTTGGACAGTAAAAACTTTGTTCATGTAAAACTATATGATCTATCGAAAGCATTTGATACGGTGTCTCATGATATTTTGTTGCAAAAACTAGAATTCTATGGTTTTGATAATGCAGCTCTGTCACTTCTTCATTCGTATTTAAATGGACGATATCAAAGAGTTGTTTATGAAGGGGAAGAGTCTAATCTGCTGCCTGTCAGATACGGAGTACCTCAGCGATCTATTCTTGGTCCGATTCTTTTTATTATTTATATCAATGACCTCCCATACAACGTCGCTTCACCCTTCGTTAATAGTTATTTATTTGCTGATGATCTCAATATTTGTGTTAACTCACGACAAAAAGACTCAGTTCAGTCTATATTAAACAACACCTCAGATATTATTAAAGACTGGTGTACTTCCAACTTGCTTTGTATTAACTCTGATAAGATCAAAGACTTGGTGCTTACCTACAATAACAAAAATTCGAATGCAGAACTTACAAAATATTCCGCTTCTTTTTTGGGTTTTTTAATTGATAATCATTTGAACTGGGACGATCATATCCTTAAGGTGGAATCTAGAGCTAGTAAAGGAGTTTATCTTATTCGTAGATTGAGATTGTGCGTGAGTTTAAAGGTACTTAAAACTGTATTATGCGCAAATTCACAGTCATTTAAGTTATGGAACGATACTTTGGGGTCATCAGTCCTCCATTAAAAGCCTATTGAAAATACAAAAGATATGTGTAAGATTAATGCTCGGTCTCCCTAGTCGTGCACATTGTAGGTCAAGCTTCGTTAAATTAGGAATTATGACAGTACCTGCAATTTTCATATACCAATGTTTGCTTTACATTAAGGAAAACAATCATATCTACAATGAGTTAGGGTACTCTCATACTTATCAAACTAGAAACAGGAACTGTTAAGGATTATTTAGATGTGAATATAGTAAGACACAAAAGACCTTTTACTATATGTCAGTTAAATTTTATAATTTTCTACCTATATCTCTAAGAGAACTTCCATTTCTGGCTTTTAAAAAAGAAGTACAGAAATTACTTATTAATAATTGTATATATAGTGTTGAAGAATTTTTTGAACTCAAAATTGATAGTTAAAATATTCGCGTCTGTTATGTAGTGATCTTTGTTTATATTATGGTATGTTATATATGTAACTAAAATTTTCAACTTCTATTTCTGACGATTGTAATACATCTGATGTTCTCAGATGTTTCTGCAATAAAATTTTTATTATTATTATTATTATTATAATAGCGATCCAACTTATCGATGCGCAGTTGGAGCGTGTATTGTAAAATCCACCCCTTCGTTCATCAGGAAATCAATTGCTAGTACCTTTAAACTTCTTACGGGCTAAGTGCTATTGTCATTACTCGAGCAGGCTGTTCTACAAATTTTCAAACATTTATTGCATTTTCCAGTTGGGTTCACTCGAGCAGACCGTTCTATCGGAAACATAATTTATAGGTAAGATACGATGTGAAACACTTTTCGTAAAAGAAGAGTGTGAATATAAGTAATTTCAGTCAGTGGATATCGTATTGAAACATATTTTGAATGGTAGTGAACGTGTTCTGTGCCACTATTTACTGAAGCGAAAGAAGTACAAGTTGGTTCGTGGATTATGCACTAGCTCCTCATTTAGTGCATATTCTGCAAAAAGAAACCGGAAGGCCTTACTCGAGCAGACGATTCTACCAAATTTTCATACATTTATTGCATTTTCCGATTTCCTTGCAGAATATGCACTAAATAAAGAGCTAATGCATAAACTGCGAACCAACTTGTGCTAGGTGGCCACTAAAAGCACAAACGTCATCTGTCAGGGAAGGAACGCGGTAAATTGACCCGAGCGGAGCGAGGGAGTGCGTTCATAGGGAACACGCGCGTCAGCGACGGGGGGTATACGCATAATCGAAAATACTAGAAAAACACATGAAGTATCCGCAATAATTTTTACGTTCAAAAACACCTAAATAATCGTAATAATTCTTATCATCAAAATGGCTTTACTGCTTTCCCGGGTACAAATGGCCTGCTGCGAGGAGAATTACGTCTGTTCTGAATTTTTACTTCATTTCCACACTTCGCACAATTGATTTTACGTTTCAACATACTTGACGCTGCAAAAACTTTATAATATGACGTTCTTTATCACACAATTCTTTGTAATAAAACCGTGTGTTTGCATTACATCTATCGCAAACGACCATTGCTAACACAGACAGAACATTCCCGCCATTTATTTCTACTTTTTTCGCATTCTTGTATTCTTCCGCTTCAGTAAATAGTTACACTTAGAATACGTTCACTACCATTCAAAGTAAATTTCAATATGATATCCACTGACTGAAATTACTTATTTTCACACTCCTCTTCTTTTACGAAAAGTGTCACATCCTATTTTACCTATAAATTTTGTTTTCGGTAGAACCGTCTCCTCGAGTGAACCCGTGCCATTCTTCGGAACCGCAGATTTACTTTAGGAGGACTTGAACCGTTATGGATATAATTCAACGTGGGACATATAAAAACGACAGTATAACGCCATTGGTGCTAGGTGATCGGTAAGAAGCACACATTGTATCATACCCAGCTTTACGTAGCAGATGGGTGGTGGTATGCTCATAAGAAAATTGTGAAAACACTGTGTACCTTTTGTTACTTAAAAATATATATATATATATATATGTATGTTATGCATGAATGCTAAGGGGGCATTGATGATGAGGTGTATGGTATGGTGGAATGGTGAAAGTGGGAGAAAACGTTAGAATCCCGAAAATGTCAGAAAGAAAAAAAAAAAAGTAATATGGACTGTGATTGTCCAACATGAAGCCCATTTGACGAGAGCTTGGATTGAACCAGGGATTCCACGTGCCAGAGATGAGCACCCTACTGCTGAGTCACTGCGGCTTCAGATGTCTTAACTGTTGTCACGTTTATCATTAGGAATCGTGGCAAGTTTTTACTTTAGTCATTTTATTCAATTAATCGATTCCTAGGAAACTGGTTCTTGGGAACAGTGTCTTAAATATCACCGCAACCGCTTCCTCCGGAATCGAAATAGTTAGAAATAATGAAGTTTCGGACTGTAACGTTTGTATAAATATTTTAAACATTACATGTTTTAAATATTGATGAATTTAGATCTATGACAACTTCCTATTGTATCATACTTCTGAACTTATCAAAACATAAAATATGCATTGTTTAAAATAATAATCGAAAAATATACAGCAAACCACGTTTCTGGACTACTAAAAACGGCGCACACTAGAGAATAAGAAAACAGAAGCAAATTATCAAAGCTCGAAAGCCGAAGTAGAAAAACACAAAAAAAGACAATGAGTGAAAATTAGAAATAACATTAAACTATACGCATGAAGGGGGCAAACTCCCACCACCACCACCGTAACATTTTTTAAATATATTTATTTTCCTACATATTTCTACGAGACATTTATTTTTCTACATATTTCTTGGTATTGCCGGCATGTATGGCCTTAAGCCCTTCACGTATGAGAGATGACGTCCCTCGGCGAGCACCCTATCCAGCGAAGGGGGAAGAAGGAAGCAGCCTGGGACCTGTGTATTAGAAACCATCCCGGCATTTGTCTGGTGTGGGTGTCACGGTGGCTCAGTGTTAGAGCGCGTGGTGTCCCCGGTACTCGCGTTTCCGCCCATTTTCTCAATTCACCAATTACTCCATCATTATTCACTTACCTTAATCATTGTCTCTTTTAGCCTAAAGGACATAATTGTGGGATGTTAAACGGGAAAATTTCATTTCATTTTTATTTTTCCTCTGGTGTGAATGACGAAAATCAAGGAAAAATTACTCAGGATGGTTTGTGATCTTTAGACATCTCGTTAATGTAAACATAGAAGGGAATCAGGAATATGCAAAGAAATCCGCTAGAAAGTCATTTGAAGGTGTGATCCTGGATTTCTGGTGCTCACCCGGTTTAATTGACAGAAAGAAAAAAGTTAGAATGTCTGGACACGGAATTGGAATTATTGCTATTTGGATTTGAATCCAATACGCTATTAACTGAGTTCACTGACCAGGGATGCCAAAAGTAGTAGTGTAGAAGCCACTAAGACGCCAAAAATTACAGCTTAATTGTAGCTAAGTATCGCTGGAGAAAACTCCAGGCGCTCGATGACTAGATAATAGTAACGTGGTTCAGTGGAAAGCTTTCCTGCTTTAGATGCGTGAGGCCTCGGTTTTGATTCTCTGAGAGGAAACATATTTTCGGCGTTTACCTAGTACCTTGAGGCAGTTGAGGTTTGTTGATTTATTTGAATTAAGAAGTAATGAATTCTGGTCTAGAAAACCAAAAATAACAGTGGTGGGAGTAGCGATGTACTGACAACTCACACACCACTTAAAATCCCCGGTTGATTAGCTTAAGTCCCGTGGGACTTCGTGTGTTATTATTATTGCAAGAACAGCAGCTATTGTCGTTTATTTTTAGTGATAAGAGCGTTGCTGATTCATCATGAGCATCCATCCACTTTAACTGTTTGCTGCCGTTCAGTGTCATATATTTTAAAAAGAAAAGAAAAAAGTCTTATCGGTAATGAAAATTTGTTAAGAAAATCGTTCAAAAATAGATGCAATTAAGCAGTAGAAAGTAGGCAATTTACACATTAGAGGACAAACTGCCGGCATCTTTTTCCAGTTTTTACTCATATCTGTTGCTTTAAACTAAGTACAAGGAATTGACAGAACAATTGCATATGGAGAGCAAATATGAAGGATCATTGAAGATGACCTAACGTGATGTGCTTGAAAATAATAAAAGAAATATTACGCTCCGTCCCACTTCTTGGCGTACATGTTGAGTCCAAGGGTTTAGAATTACATCCTTGCTGCAAAAGAGTGTCATTCCGCTATAAAATTTGCTCTACAGTCATACATGAATACAAAAACTTATTAATTTTCTCAAGAATTCATGATACATGTTTAATCAGGCTTTGAAAACACTGGAAAACATTAAAGAATAATTGCCTAAAATTTGAAATATTTTAGTATAAATTTTGAAATAATAGATTTACAATTACAGCAAACATTGTAAATATATTCAAATTTTAATGTAATTTTACTAAAATTGTAATTTTAATTTCACTGTTCCATTTCAGTTTTGTATTTGCATCGAATGAATATGCCATATCACAATTAAATATTGCGTTTATATAGACATTAATTGTATATACTTTTTTTTCAGTATGTGGAAAATAACAAAGCAGCAGATAATGATTGGTTTCGACTGGAATCGAATAAAGAAGGAACAAGATGGTTTGGAAAATGTTGGTATATCCATAACTTACTGAAATATGAATTCGACGTAGAGTTTGATGTAAGTAAATTCGTTATCTTAAAATTGTATTGGTATTGTATACAGTGGCGAAGCGTACTATGAGGCTCTGAGGCCGGGCCTACCGTGTTTTCTACCGTATATTTTCTTTATCTTTGATTTCTTATTTAAAAAAATCAATACTTCAACATTTCCTTTTTTCAGTAAAAAATAGTAGGTTGGAAACCCTTGGAGACCCTTCCGTCGGAGCTTGACCGGTTCGCCAGACAGGCTTACGAATTATGCTACTCAGGGAGCGAAGCTATTATTACTGGGAATTGCACTCATTCTCAGGAAGATATGAAGGCTCGCCTCTGGAAATTTGCTTTTAGCGTTGAAGGCACCTTTCAATGCTAATATGTTACAAAATGTCACACTATTGCGAGCGGTGATCATATTCAATGAGAACAAGCGGAAATTATATTACTCACCGCAAAGAATATGTAGCAGAATTTTCTTCTACATGCAACAGGTAGCGCTTTCGGAAGCTGCTACTTCCTTCATCATTCTGTTGTAGACTTCAAAAAGGATAAAAAACATGAGAGATGGTTAAAAAAATGGTTAAAAAGTTAGGATATGTAAAAAGCCAAATCTGTCAAATATTAGAACTCACGGAAATGGAAACTCACTGACATTGTTCACTCCTGTTCACTGTTTTCTGTTCTTTCCAAATGGGGAAGGTATGTAGTGAAAAGATTACTCCAAATAATATTCATTTCTCCTTTATCCAGGTTAAGTGATGGCCTTTCTTTGTGAATATAATATGATTCTTTAATTTTTTATTTCGTTGCTGTTTTTGCTTTTTCAATCAAACATGATTCCACGATATGATGGTTATAATCTCTATATATACTCTTTATAAAGCAGTGGCGTCTATTGGGTGAAATGTCAATGTGATAAAGTGTAATAGACCAAACAAAAAGGAACATTTGTACTAGAATAACGGAGCACGTTCGTACATCGAAATCTCGCAATCCGCAACAGTTATCCGGTCTAGCAACGTATCTTAGAGATTATAACCATCATATCGTGGAATCATATTTAATTGAAAAAGCAAAAACAGCAACGGAACGAAAAATTAAAGAATCATATTATATTCACAAAGAAAGGCCCACACTTAACCTGGATAAAGGAGAAATAAATATTATTTGGAGTAATCTTTTCAGTACATACTTTCTCCATTTGGAAAGCAAGAACAGAAAACAGAGAACAGGAATGAACAATGTCAGTAAGTTTCCATTCCCGTGAGTTTTAATGTTAGACAGAAGATTTGGTTTTTTACATATCCTAAAAACCATTATTTAACCATTTTAAACCATCCTTTTTATATATATCTATATCTATCTATCTATCTATATCTACCTATCTATCTATATATATATATCCTTTTTGAAGTCTACCACAGTCTGATGAAGGAAATAGCAGCTTCCGAAAGCGCTACCTGTTGCATGTAGAAGAAAATTCTGCTACATATTTTTTGCGGTGAGTAATAGCCTTTCCGCTTTTTCTCATGTTATAAAATGTTTCCTTAACATAGAGTAAGAAGTTTCCGTGTAGACTTATGTATTTCTATTAGTTATAACTTGTTTATTTTAGGTATCTAGGAGTTATTCAGAGTAACTGTTTTTTTTTTTTTTTTTTTTTTTTTTTTTTTTTTTTTTTTTTTCTACATGGGGCCAGATCCATAATATCTTGTAAAATATAAGTCTGATACATTAAATATAAATGAATAAATTTATTGAACGCTACCGTACAGGATAAAACAATAATATTTGTGTGTAATTTTAGCGGAGTTTTCCATTTCATAGAGTCAGTGGGGTGTTTACGATTTTGTTTCGAGGGGCTTTGGTTATTTCGGGAGGGGCTTTGCTAACTTTATTCTTGGAAATGTGAAAATTCTGCAATATATATATATATAACATTTAAAAAAATAAATGAAATTTCGGTGAGTGCTTAAGGCCGGAAGCCACCCTCTTAAATATGTATGCCACTGCATAGAGTACAATATTAAGTATATTGCGTTTATTCAAATGAAGTTCCTTCTGACCATTAACATTTCTAGTGAAATCATTATCACGTGCATTAAATACAGTATTGTACTTACTTTAAAGTGGGAAATGCAAGTAACAAACGCTTATCCAAGAAGTTTGAACGTTAACTGTAAGAATGTACTTACTTTTTCTCTCTCTCCATTTTCAAATATGCAGGAAATGAAAACAGCAAGTGAGGAGGAAATTCCTCTCATTCCCCGTGTGTTATCCAATCGAAAGCAACAATGCCGTGAAGAAGAAAAGGAAAGTGGAAGCGCCATATCATTATGTGTCGGAAAGATTAAAGACATGCGTGGCACATGGGCGCAGTATGCAACAATGTTTTTAGGGATTTCGTGAAACGTACGGTAATGTAGCGTTGCTCTATCGTACCGTAGTGTGATGCATGAAAGTGTTTCGTGAACGCAGATGCCGTTCATGATCGCCCCCATTCGAGACGACTTTCAACTGACAGCAACGCAATTCAGTTCCGTGCTGCATGCGAATCGCCAATGAACTGTTTGTGAGTTAGCCGCGGAGCTAGGCATGTGCTACAAAAGTGCTACACATTCTGTACGGCATTCTTGGACTCTGCAGAATTACAGCGCTTTGGATACCGCATCAAATTATATCTATATGTGTTCTCTAGGTGGATTGTAATATGCTTTCTTTAGATCTTCAACTAAAATGCATATGGTGGCGTTTAAAATTAGTTTACAACTGAAAAATACTTAGGCATATAAAAGAAGCTTCACAGGAGGAACACACAAACGATTGATGGAAAAGATTGAGGGGGAGGGGGATCTCAGCAGTTGGCACCTACTAGCACTTGTAACCACCGTAAACTAGGAAGTTTAAAGTACGTTACACAAATAAATAAAATTGTAATTATGCATCTGACTTCTGTATTTGTACGACGTTCACCTTCCCTGGATTGCAGTGTGCCCAAATGTATTGTAAGTTTAACCAGTCACAAGTCTGTTCGGGCCCCCACAGAAGTGCGTCTGGTATCCCACAAAACAATCGTGCAGTCCACTATCATGTGGGAACGCTGAACTCAAAACAGCTAATGTGTGTAAGTTTTGAATAATTTTGCACAACGACCGAAAAAAAAAAAAAAAAAAAAAAAAAAAAGGAATAGGTTGTTATGTCTACTTTTGGGTTCCCCTCAAACTCTATCTGTACCGCTTCACTTTCTGCCGACTTTCTCTGTGCGATCATTAAAAATCATTGTTATTGAATCTATTCTTGTACCACTTCTGTTCAAACGTACCTAAATTTTCTTAAACTACTGGGTTTTCTGTATATTTTTTATTTGAAATGAAATAGGTTTCGATTGTTATTCATTTACTTTTTTTTTTTTAAGGATACATTTTTAGGTTACTATATACTGCGTGTTCATTTTCTCTTTTAGCATTATATTTAATGTATTAAATATTACAAATGAACAGCTCTGCGTTCAAAATACGAATGTTGACTTAAATTTCAACAGATCAACTTTGCTACTACACCGTCACCGCTAATTACTTTCACTACAATTTATGTATCAGCAACAAGCTCTCAGTATACATTTGCAATGCAGGGAATAAGACATTTCTGCTTATTGATTTCGTGTGCCACATTTTATATATATATATATATATATATATATATATTTGGTCTAGGAATTAATTCGTGCGGTTGGTACGCACACATTGAAGCTGTAGTACAAACACAAAATACATAAGTACCTTAAGAAAAATATTGTCCATCGCTAGCCACCACTTTCGCCCATCTGTCAGGCAATGTACGGATTCCGTGGCGAAAGAAGTCCTCATCCTTGGAAGCGATCCAGTCAGAGACCCATGTTTCGATATCTTCTGAAGAAGTAAACCGATGTCCAATCAAATCGTTGTTCATGCAATCGAACAAGTAGTAGTCCGAAGGAGCAACGTCTGGTGAATACGGCGGGTGGGGTAAAACTTCCCATCCGACATTTTCTAAATAGGTTTTGACCGGTTTTGCGACATGTGGGCGAGCGTTATCATGTTGAACAATAAGTTTATCATGTCTGTTCTCCCATTCTGGTCGTGTTCTGGCCAGAGCTTGCTTCAAACGCATTAATTGTCGTCGATAACGTTCTCCATTCATAGTTTCACCAGGTTGCAGCAGCTCATAGTACACCACACCTTTCATATCCCACCATATGCACAGCATAACCTTTGCACAGTGAATATCTCGTTTTGGTTGTAATGGACCTGGTTCACCTGGTTTCACCCAGGCCTTTTTTCGTTTATGGTTCTCGTAATGGATCCACTTCTCATCACCCGTAATAATTCGATGCAGAAACCCCTTTCTGCTCTGTCGTTGAAGCAGCAATTCGCAAATGGTTTTTCGTCTTTCAACGTCTCTGTCTTTCAATTCATGTGGAACCCAATGTGACATCTTTTGGATCATTCCCATGGCTTTCAAGCGTTTGGAGACTGTTGCTTGATCAACGCCTAATGCTGCTGCAAGTTGTTCCTGCGTTTGACACGAATCCTGCTCGAGCAATGCTGTCAATTCTTCGTCTTGAAATTTTTTTGGCTCTCCAGCTCGCTCTTGGTCTGCCAAGCCGAAATCACCACTTCTAAACCGTGCAAACCACTTCTGACACGTTCGCTCAGCTAGAGCATGGTCACCATACACTTCCACCAAAATACGACGACTTTCAGTCGCACTTTTCTGCATGTTAAAGTAATGCAGCAGGACACCCCGCAAAATCACTTTATCAGGCACAAATTGCGCCATGTTCACTTAACTACAAACTGGTGTTGTTGACGCTTTAATCCACTGCCCTATACTACGAACGATACGCGATGACAGGGGTTTGCAACACATGTGTGGATACACGGAACTGTGGGACGCTCCGTTCGTTGCGCCATCTCTTGTCCACCCGCACGAATTAATTCCTAGACCAAATATAATATTTTACACATTACGAATTAATTAATCATTAAGAAGGAATACTCAACTGCCACGCGAATATTTCTTACATATCAGCACACACCAACATCATATCTTTATCCTAACTTAACCTAATCTTAACCTACGCACTGAAGTTTTAGTACTTCAGTACTTTACCACTAGAAAATCATAAAACAAAGGAAAACATACAAAAATGACACGAAAATTTATATACTACAATTCTAAGACCTATACCATTTTTCTTCTTAACATTAAGTACAACAAAAGAAACAAAATTACACCGAAAAATTACACTTTTAACTATAGTACCTATTTTTTTTATATTACGTAGAGTGATCCAAATTTACCGGAACATGATACCTGTCATGGTGGGAGGTATCCCGCTTACTCGTGCGAAGTTGTTACTCATTTTGAAGACATTTTATTATGTTTAAAATATCTCCGTTTTATTATGCTACAAAGGCCTAGAAATATATTAAACAAAATTCTATATTCTAGATTCCTGTGACGTATCCAACTACAGCTCCTGAAATAGCTCTGCCAGAACTGGATGGTAAAACAGCTAAAATGTATCGCGGAGGAAAGATTTGTTTAACAGACCATTTTAAACCTCTTTGGGCAAGGAATGTTCCTAAGTTTGGAATAGCCCACGCAATGGCACTAGGAGTAAGTATCGATTGTTTCTAATATGTGTGTATTATAGTAATTTTTGAAACAAATTACTATGGTAATAGTAAGGTTAAGTGCAATATTTAAAATTCTTCGCAGTTGTAGATGTTTATCAGCTTGTATGCTACTTTTTTTTTTTTTTTTTTTTTTTTCACTTTACTGTTTCAGTGACATAAATAACGAAATTCTTTTATATGAGTCATTTCATGGCAGATTGTATATTACTTTAATCCTTGTCCTTTCCATTTCAGCGTAGGGTGTAGTACAGAGTGAGACAGAAAAACTTGTGTTTCGGGAGCTAAGGTGTTCAAAACCAAAGATGATACGACTTTTTTCTTTTGTTTGTTTGGTTGAAAGCGCATAGAATGCATTTTCTATGAAATGTATGTTGAACAAAATATCACTAAAATGGTGGCCTCAATTACTAATACAAAGCACGAAGCGGATGCGAATAGTACGCTACGTTGCTACTGGCAACACCCCATCCCCCGATCCATTTTTGAAAATTCCTCAAGAACAAGAAATGACACGATGTTCTCCCAACTGAAAACGGCACGTACACCGCTGTTCAATGGCGCGCTCCCCATTCAGAGATAAATCCTCCCAAATCGCGTTCTTTGGTCCGACAGAAAGTACTCCCCGATTTAGGAGGATACATATCTTTGAGGGGAAGTGTGTCGTTTTCAGTATTCACATGACATGTTAGAGAGAATATTGTACCTTTATTGTTGAGAGGGTGAGTTTCCGGTAACAACACAGCATGCATTTCACATCCACTTCGCGCTAGATATCAGTAATGAAGAATGCCACTTGGGTGATGTTTTTTTTTTCAAAGGAGATTGATTTAAAACGGCATTCTGTGCACTTTCCAGAAATTCGAAAAAAAGAAAATAAAAGATATGAAGGGGAGGGATTCTTTGACTGATTTTATTAGCTTCCTAATGTTACTTTTACGAGAACATAGTGGAACAAATAAAATTTAATATTGTGATCTTTTTTGATCTTTTATGTAGTTTGCCTTGTGTAAGTTTTTTGATTAGTTTATAGATACTATGTTTATATATGCTACCTTTTAATACTCATTGTGAGAAAACAAAAGTCATGTATTGGAAAGACGTGCTTGGATGTTTCTGGAAGAAAATTAAAAAGATTGTTTAGATATATTTGGTCACGACTGGGTTTTCAAATGTCTATCACTTTCCAAAAATGGGGAGTTTTTTCTGGCGCTTCCTGTATACTAGTTCATACGAACGTAACGTCTCTATATCTAATGAGACGACGAAGATTGTCGGTTGCGATGATGAATTCGTTTCTATGTTGTGATTGTGATGCGTAATTGCAGTGGCCTTTTGTGCAATTAGTTCCCTGACAATTACCTAAAATACAACTTTTAAAGTTGGAAATTATCGTGTTCATGAATTTTCAACAGATTACCTTACGTAGAGCTAATTGTTTAGGTTTGGGTAGACCAAATAAAGATAGGAGTCATAAT
Source organism: Thermobia domestica (assembly GCF_964235325.1). Lineage (NCBI taxonomy): Eukaryota > Metazoa > Arthropoda > Insecta > Zygentoma > Lepismatidae > Thermobia > Thermobia domestica. Next base: position 76,080,713 of record NC_137463.1, read on the forward strand.
TTAAGCTTAAGATGAGGACTAGTATAGCATTGTACAGGTGAATGTGAGTCTAATGGATGTCTCTTAAGATTCGCCTTTTGACGGATGGAAGCAATTGAGCACAAACAATTTTGAAAAGATGTGAATAACTTCGCCTAGCTCAATTAAATCTAAATAGAACGGTAGGTGGTGGGAGTCTGCATATAGGATCATTGTATACATCCTCTATCCATAAAATCCTCAATGGCAGAACTTTCTTTGTCTTACTGCGATAAGCTTTTGTAAGTCAAAAATTTTCTGAAGAAAGCACTTGTGATTGTTAAAAGTACGCTTTACGCGACGGAAAAAAAAATATATATTATGCTTATGCTTATATTTATGCGAGTCGTCCGTGCATTTAAGATATCTACACATAGCAGGCATGTTTTTACACTTTTCTGTTGGCTATATTTTCATTCCTCTGGCAATTTTTCTGCACAGGCGCGGCAAATTTTCTGCGATCACATCGCAGATCGCGGCATGTTCTGCTATGGGGATAATATCAATTAGTTATTTAAGATAGTACTCATGTGTAAGGTTGTCGTAGTCCCTAAGTTCATTGGATTTTATTCACGTGCACACAGTTCCATTCTTGATTTATAGAGTAGTTAACCCTTGTTATACTGAGTGTTCAGCACGCAGTCCGACGAGAAGAATAATGACTGGCGAAACCGTCTTTGAGCGCTAATGCGCATATTCTTTCAGACTGATAGAACTTCTACTGGCGACCTATCGACGAGCTACTACTATATTATAATTTTATCTTTATTTATGTCGGTAGCGTTATTGTTCTTGCTTTTAATATGACGTATTATCATAATTATTAATTGAAAGTATCTACCAGTGTGACACGAAATTCAGTAATGTTGAAAAGGCACAAGAAATTACAAACTTGTCATTATTTTTTGTTACTTAAAATTAACAAAAGGTCAGTATTAATGAAATGAGTATTTTGGGCATTATGAAGATAATTTGTTATGTATTATATCTTGAGCATGCCACCATACTGGAACATGAATTTATATACATCAATGTATCCATATTAACGGACTAATTTATATAAACGAGCTAATATTGGTGTGTGGTGCCTCAAGGGATATTATTCTTCAACTATATGTTTCAAACGGCATTGTGTGCTTATCATGTAGTCTTATTCTCCGGATTACTTGTGGAGTCGCTTCTTAATTCATGTTTTCTTCTTGTGTTCGGGAAAGAGGATAAATTTAGCATTGTAGGTCGAAATTAAGTAGATTAGTATGTCCTTTTACGTCTTTTGAGAATTGGAAAGCTGTACATAGAACAATTTTTGATGAGCATATGTTGTTCGTCATCTTTCTGCGTGAAACAGCAGTTTCCACACCCATTAACATTGAACTAGATGGTTGTTTTGTGAAGTGTGCTGACTCGAATACTGTGGAAATCTCGATGCAGTAACAGTATGAGATATTATTGTTCACTGTTATTTATGATGTACTCCCATTGATTGTCTAGGCTACGTTTATCCTGATTTAATTTAGGTTTCTTTGTCCTGATGAAGGGTTTGAATATTTCACTTTCCATAAGCGAAGAAATTGCAAATCACTCTGTGTACAGCTTTCCAATTCTCCAAAGAGATTAAAAGGCTACTACTATACTGGATTACGACGTTAAGCGCTGAAGTTGTGCTTTTTTCCGAACAGAGGAAGAAAAACATGAATTAAGCAAACGGTTCAAGAAGTAATCCGGAGAATAGATCTACATGAATAAGCAAATAGTACGGTTTGCAAAATATACTAAAAAAAAATAATACCCCCTTGACGCACCACATAGGTAACAATATTTACTTCTTTATATAAATGAATATAGTTAACGTTGTGTGGTTTTGATTCGGGCTTATAAGTGTGAGGTTTTGAAAGATTTTTGTTTTATTTCAGCTTGGACCATGGTTAGCAGTAGAAATTCCAGACATGATAGAAAAAGGTGCAGTTTCTTATAAAGAGAAGTCCGAGGGATGATGTTAGTTATGAACTAGAAAAAAGACTTTTGTAACGTTGATATTATTTAAAAAAAAAAAAAAAAGTAAACTTTCTCTTTCTTTTGGACAAATCAATGAATACAGAAATCATTCTTTCGTAACTTAAACAGAAAATAATCGTCTCAAGGAGTCTGCATCAGTGTCAGAAGGTCCTTCTGTTGCTTCATTCTAATGAATTTCACAGTTTAAAAAATGTTGCATGCTCTTATCAGATGGAAAATACTCAAAGCAACATGCAATGATTTAGACATTGAATGAAATAAATACATTTCATTCTAAAATGTATTACGTCTTTGACAGATTTTTTTAACAGTATTTAACACTATATATTTTGTTTCCACTCACAAAAATCTTGTGTTGTATTATGTATTTTTCCCATTTGCTATTATTTTGTTACAGAACATTCCTTATGCTTAAATCAGAATTTTTTTCTATAATAAGCTTATTATTGTCAGCTTGTAATGACATGTATAAAAGTGGGAAGTGACTACCGGTAAGAAAATAATTCCTTTGCCCAAGAACTTAGGAATGAATAAGCCGATATCTCCTACAGTTTTCTGTAAACTAAAGATGATCTTATTGAATTGAAGGCAGTGAAAGCTACCCTGTAAAGAAACCAATCCATTTACAGTGATTCTTGAATGAAATTTAATCGTGTATGAATTTGAAGTACATTCGACAAAACTACTAATGTCTTAAATATACCTTTATTTAAAGAATTCGAATAATTGATTTGAAATTCGTAATTCTGTATAACTTTTTACTTTTATATTGTTAGTTTGCCAAACTTTTTTTGTGGGGTTGGGGAGTGGAGGTGTACTAAGTAAAAGTTCTTCAAACAATTATTATTTATTTATTTCAGATTAACTAATATTAGTTGCAGAGAATACTGATTATAAACGTTACTTGATATCTTACTTTACTTTTATACTGTTACTAGGAACAGAGAATATTGATTAAATGTTATTTAACTAAAAAATATTTTCCTTTTATTGTTTTATGTACGGTACTTTCCTACATATTGTATATAAATAGTTGAAATATTATGTTGTTGGTGCTACTACAGATATTTTTATATTGTAAACTTGACATAAGTTTTTCCTCTCTGTACTGTGCACTACATTAGCAGAAGTGGTATAATAAAAGAATATGGCAGTTCGATTTGGGGAGTGGAAACTAAATGCAGTTAAAGAATATTGAAAATGCTTGTATTAGGATGTATAAATATTTTTTTACTATAAGGAAATAAATCTTCACACAACTGAATGTAAAATAGTATGAAAATAAAAGACATGAGTTTGAAATAAAAGTGCTTGTTAACACTATGCCGTACGTGTATTGTACTTGTAGCGCTTATTATTTTTGTGTACAACCGCTGAAAGCAGGACGTACGGGTTTTTGTGCTCCTTTCTTTAAAATATGTGATGGGTTCTGAGTAGTAAGGGCGAATTCAACAAAAACTTGTTTCTTGAAAATGCTGAACAACCAAAATAATCGTCCATTTATTTTGAAAATATATTTTGTAAGGGAAAGAGAAAAGACTTCCACAAACTATACTTATAGTAACGAGAACTGGTTTGGCATTACTACTCGAACACTTTAAATGTAATTTTCAAGTGCTTACATTGCACATAACTTTTATTGAGTTTGCCCTTACGTCCGGAGCGCCTCATACAAATTAGGACTTTTGCAGATTGTTAGCTTGTTTATGTCAAGAATAGACAACTCTGACTGAAAGTCATTACTATTCCGGCATTTCAAATCTCACAAGCTGCAAAGTTCCCTATTACCACAGATCTGCAAGTTTGGCACTAAGAATATGTATTATTTCCTTTGTTGATAATTTTAATAAATGCATTCCTCACTCGTACATCATTAACTTCAACTTTACTTCAGATATTCCCATTATACATCAGGGAATATTGTTTCAACATTTGTTCTATCACGAATCCTTACTTTTACAATGTAAACCCGACTGACAAATTCTCCGCTTAATTTTGACTTTTGGTAGCTTCTTCAATACACATGAACCTCAAAAGTTAACTAAATTAATTTGAGCTCGTTATTCTAGTATTCCCTGAAACTACCTGACTTAGTATTCTAGAAAGAGGTGTGGGTGGCCCAACAAATTTTAGTTGACTGGTGTATGATGTACATTGGCATTGCATTTTCAACTTTCTTCACGGGAGTTTATTCCTAACACTAGTGGTTTTACCTTTCAAAGCAAACACTACCTCAAAGTGATTTCTAATCGTTATGGTAAAAAGCCCATGGGACATCTACATTAAGAACTCAAGTCCCCATTATTAAAACCTTTTTTTTTTCTGTGAACAAGTTTTGTAGATGATGATCTTCCAGTCTAGTATTCTCAAACAATAAACTCCTGTCAAATTCGCGTGGATCTTTCCTACACACACCTCGCAACTATTTGGGTGTGAACATCATATTCTAAAATGGATAATACATAAATCAGACATTCATATCAAAAGTTTCGTTTTTCTCACCTCAACATATATTCCGTATCTTATTCACTACTAAGTCGTAGAACCTACATCTGCTCTGCAACATCATCAGTCAGTAAATATTTTTGTTAGCACTTTACAATTCTCCCAATATTAAATAAAACAAGAACTGTAAGGGTTTGGGGTACTACTCCTGAATACTTATATCGGGTGTTCTAAAAATGGCGCCCACGGACAACAGAGTGCTATTCTTCAGGTCAAATTAAAGCGACAATATTATATACTGATATACCATCCGGGGCCTCCTTCAGCCGCTATAGGGAATTAAAAGTTTCATATGTGACAAGGTCTATTATCATTGCTGTACGAATCCATCAGAGAGTTACATAGATTTTTACGCTAATAAGTCAACGTATATCTACATTAATTGCGATCTGCAAAGAATCCGTGTAACTGATCGAGTTGTTCTATATTAGTGTACGCACCTTTGGCGTGGGAGACTCGGTTTCGATTCCCGGCGAGAGCTCATGTGGTTCGGATTCCACGTTAATCAGTAGATCCACGTCTCATATAGCCTCGCTGCTGAAAGGGACGTTAAACTCAAAATTAAATCAAATCTCTGGTTCTATATTTTTTGCTTTATTTTGACTTGTCGAATAGTGCTCTGCTATATTCACACCATGTTGCCAAAAATCACCGGACACCCCTTCACGTCAAGTAAACGATCCCAGAATGACGTCAGTACCCCTCACCGACTCCATACATAGGTATAAGTAAAGGCAGAAATGCTAGAGCAACGAACGTGTGTTATTTGTCACAATGAGTCAGTGGAATGTGTTGAATGGATTCGAAAAGGCATGATTGTAGGTGCTTATAAATTTGGATATACGGTCAGAGATTTCTCACTAGCTAAACGTGCCCCGGTCCACAGCGATGTCATACTCAAGTGGAAACCCCATGGATCTATTGAACCGAAGTCTCGCTTTGGTAGGCCGAAGAAACTAAGTGATAGAGCGCGAAGAACCCTAAAGCATGGTGTGCGAAATAACCGGCAGACATCTTTGTCAGAGGTTGCGGAACTTCCGTCTCACCTTAGGTACACAAGCCAGGGACAGGACTGTCCGCCGAGAGGTGATAGCACTTGGTTTTTAATGGTCGTGCTGCCTCCAGGACGCCCCTAATAACACGCACTAATGTGCGGAGGTGTTTGCAACGGTGCAAAGAGCACCGTAATTGAACTTTGGTGCAGTGGAAGAATGTAATGTGAAGTGATGAATCACGATACGTACTCTGGCACTCTGATGGCCATGTATGAACCTGGTGAATGTATGGCAAACGGTATTTACCAAAGTGCATTGCGTCAACCATTGGTGGTGGTAGCTTCATGATTTGGAACTGTTTTCCGGGTTTGGGTTGGGCCCGTTAGTTTTAATTGATGGGTCGATGACTTCTGATGTGTATGAAGACTTTTTAGACAATATCTTGCTGCCTTTCTGTATCAACACAATAATGATCCTATTCATTCAGGTCGCGCCATTGAGTCATTGTTTGACAATCAGGTAGAAGTTCTTTCCTGGCCGGCGCAAAACCCTTACCCTATAGAACATCTTTTGGGATGAATTGGAGCGTTTTTTGCGTGCCAGACCCACTCGATTAACAACTAAATCTACACCACAGAAGGAATGGATCTCAATTCCGCCAACAGTGTACCAAAATTAATATATACAGTGGCGGACCCAGGATATGATCAAGGGAGGGGCTAAACCATATTTTGCCGTTTTATCCAGTGTAAAGCAGGATTGAAGCCCATTTTATCCAGTGTATACCTGAGAATTAAGAGGGGCCTCCCCCTTGGATCCGCCGCTGTATAAAAATATTGCCCCGAATCTCAAAAGTGATGATACTTTGGCAAAAGATGAGCAAGACTGGCACGGAAGTAGTCATCTCATGACATCGCAATGACCTTAACACCCATCACCAAATAGTGTTTAACCATTTGGAGAAAGCTGGCTACACCAAAGCTCTACGTTTTGGGTGCTGCAACATGATCTGACTGAAAAAAAAATGTTCGATTGAATTCCTGTCTGCGAATCTCTACTGAAATATAATACTGAATTCAAGCCATTTCTGTAGCGGCTGCCCACGAGTAGTGGAAAGTGGATAACCTACGACGACAATGCAAGAAAGATCGTGATTCAAGACAGTCAGTGGCAAAACCCACACTAACCCCCAGGAAGCTTTATGCTGTGCGTTTGGTGGAATTGGAAGACCTTCGTGCATTACGAGCTGCTACCGCCGAGCAAAACGATAGACCCTGACATGTACTGTCGACATTTAGCGGTAGTGTGCCTAACAATTCAAAAGGAACGATCGGAAGTGGTGAACGGAAAGGGTGTCGCAAACCACACTGACAATGCCGGATCGCATACATCTTGAACATTCCGTCGGAGTTTACGTGAATTTGGCTGGGATGGTTTAAATCATTCACCATATAGCCCGCTTCTGGCACCGTCAAACTATTTGTTTCGGTCTCTGCAGAGCTCTCTAAATAGTGATAATTTATAGTTTCAAAAGAGACCTGTGAAAACCACATGTCACAATTTTTTGACCAGAAACCACAGGGGTTCTGTAGCTACGGGATTATAGCAGGTCATCGAGCAAAATGTGGTGGAAAACATTATTTTTAAATCATAATAAATGTACCGTATTCTCAAGTTTGACCTTCAAAGGCTTAATGCTTTTTTACACAGTATGATATATAAATCAATTATACACTTCTGAAAACATGAAACTCGACTTAGTCTTGCCTGCTGGGGACACGGCCCTAGTCCTAAATAGCACAAAGATATAAAAATCATTTCAGGGTACAAGTCCTAAACGGAACAAGACCTAAAAATAATTTCGCGGCACAAGTCCTAAAAATCATTTTGCGGCACAAGACCTAAACGGCGCTGGACCTAAAAATTTCTTGTGGCGCTACCATCGCGTCCGTACCAAGAAAACTGTCAATCTGTTAGTCAAAGTTTTAGATATACTATTTCATATTACAGAACCAGATTCTAGCTTAGTTCTTGCAAGTAATTTGTATAAATACATATTCTATCGTTCTGAAATAAACTAAAAATAAAATAAAGTCTATTGATCTTTCCTGCTGTTTGCATGATAGCATTTGTGTGGTGACAAAATATTAACTACCTATTAAATATGATTCCCACTTCTTTCATAATGTCTGTTTTTGTTTTTCTTTTTCTATTTCCACCTCCTATTAGTAACATAATGTTTTTTAGTTATACAGGGTGTTTCAAAACAACACCGACAATATTTGGGAGGTGATTCCTGACACCAATATAAGCCAAAATGTATAGAACAATCTGGGTGCACAAATGGTTCCTTTCGGAGTTATAGGCTTCCGAAAACGTGAAAAAGTGAACTTTGAAGGTCCATAGCTCCAAAACTATGGGGTCTACCGCAGTCGGGTCAAAACTTTACTCAGGAACTAATATGTGCTCTATCCAAAAATACATGCTTCAGAATCCTGCAGTACTTCCACAACAATGTTTATAGAGGTAGGTAGTGAGTACTTCAGATTGTATGCCCGTAACCAAACTGCCTGTACAAAAAAATATTGTATGAGTACCTTAGGATTCTGAAACTTTTTTTTGTTTTTTTTTTTGATAGGGCACATATTAGTTCCTAAGTAAAGTCTTGACCCGACTACGGTAGGTCCCATAGTTTTGGAGCTATGGACCTTTAAAGTTCTTTTTTTTTATGTTTTCAGCAGCCTATAACTCCGAAAGGAAGCATTTGTGCACCCAGGTTGGTCTATAATTTTCGTCTTATTTTGATGTGAGGAATCACCTCCCCAACGTTGTTGTGTTGTTTTGAAACACCCTGTATATGTCATAAATTTTGCTTTCTTTGTGTTGATTTGAAGTAGATTATTTGTACACATAATATTTATCATATTCAACTCTTTCCGTAGCAAATAGTTGTCATACTCGTGATTAACTACTCTTTACTTGTTACCATTATTAATAATAGTTTTAAGATTACTAACATAGCTGTTACCGTTGGAATTAACTATTTTTATTATTATTATTATTATTATTATTATTATTATTATTATTATTATTATTATTATTATTATTATTATTATTATTAATTTATTTCAAATATGCTACATTTTTTAGACCTGGGCCTTGATTGTACGTGAAGTTAAAGGTTATGTCACGGATGGCAAATGGCTTAACACTCAAAACAAACTCTTCGCCCCCCAAGTGAGAGTTAGTCTGTGTTTAATAATTACAGCAAATTATCAATGTTTGTAATAGAATGCGAAAGAAGCACTTAAAAAAAATAAACTACGTCAACATGTTAATTAAAAGAACCAAATTAATCATCCACTTTGTACTCTCATTTGTTTAACTGGCCGAACCCAGACCTAAAGGAAAAGAGTTTTCTGCCCAAATCTCATAAGCAGTGGGAAATTTTAATATTATAGAAATTGAACCTCCTTCCCTCTTAAAATTTGTAATTTTCAAGACACTAAAACATATATTTTATTAAATAGTTAAAAGTTGAAATACCGAGTTTCACGCATCCAGCTTAAGCAAATCGTTCTTTACTTTATAAATACGTATAAATAAGTAATGGAGAATTAGAACATTAAAGAAAGTGCACTCTTTGTTCTTTCCCTTTTACGTGTTGAATTTTCAGTTTTTTTTTTTTTTTTTTTTTTTTTTGTTTATTTGTTTGTTTTACAGTGGAAAGTTTATAAATACGTCAAGTTTCATTTTACTAGCTTAAGAGAGTTGCGAGATACGCTACTATTAAAAAAATTCTTACCCCCACCCTTTTTACGATACATATTCCCCAAAATTCTTTCTTATATCCTGCTTTCCTAAGAAAATGACTTTTTTAAAATTAAAATTTAACTCTACTTGTAGTAGTATATCCAGAAAGTCACTTAACTCTTTTATATAAGAGTAGCTACAGAAGATGAAGACAGTCAAACAAATGGACTTCCATGAACAGTTTCCGATTTCTTATTCGTACATTTCCCACAAGCTGTAGTTTTAAAGTCACACACTGTCAAGACCCAGGTTTCAAAAAGGTAACAAACTGAAAATATAATAATAATAATAATATATGTATTTATGTACGTGTGTTGTATGTATATATTTGTTGTCTTATTGAAGCTTTCGTAATTTGGAAATATACTTTTGGTTTACTTTTAATATGAAAAAACCTGCTCCCCTGGAAAAGTTTGCAGGCTGCATCCCTAAATGACTATGTATTGATTTCTTCAAACGTATTGTGTTGCGTATTACATTAGTAACTTAGTGTTATTTGTTGATTTTTCTTCCTTATACATATGAACTCTATCAAAAACACACTGTGAAATACAGGGGTTGACAAAAATCTAAAAAGCACTTCATACAGAGACTCGTAAGTTTGACCCTCCACTTCAGAGATGGTCATTTTTCCTAACCCTCACTCACCCTCACCCTCAATTGACGCCCCTCACCCTCCATTGACGCCCTCCCTCACACTCACCCTCTATTGACGTCCTCACACTCACCCTCCCTCATACATCACCCTCCATTGACGCCCTCCCCTCATCCTCCCTCACACTCACCTTCCATTGACGGCCTCCCCTTATCCTCCCTCACCCACCCTCCATTGACGTCCCCACACTCACCTTCCATGGACGTCCTCACACTCACCCTCCATTGACGTCCTCACACTCACCCTCTATTAACGCCCTCATCATCACCCACCATTGACGCCCTCACCCTCGCCCTTGCTCACACTCACACTCAAATGACGCCCTCACACCGACCCTCAAGCAACTAAATTAATCAGGACACGACAAACTTAAATGTGCCCAATGTAGTGCGTGTAAAATAGTACGTACGTGTAATTTCCCTCTAAGGTGTGGAATTTTCAACAAAAAAAAGCTAAAAAAGGTTACTTTTTATGGTAAATTGGTGTTCCAAGTTTTATCTTCCTAACTTCAGAAATCTGGGAGATACAGTTCCTTGAAAAAAAAAAATAAACTACCATTTACTCTTTTAGGATACACGTTTCCGAAAATCCTTGCTTATCCCTTGTTTTTGTGACAAAAGGAGCATTTTATGTAAATTGCACATTCCTCCCTATAGAAATATGGTCTGGCTGATAATGAGTCACTCACTTCTACTGTTCTATATAATAGCATAGTATTGTTATTAGTACTGAAGATTTGAAAATAAAATGCTGCATCTGAAATCCTAGAAAAGGCCAGACAAAAAGTACATATGTCAAACAAGCGGGGATGAAGGAGGGCGGAAAGTATGTAGGAATTACGAAGGGGGAGCGCCAGGTAAAACGATGGGAACCACTGGGCCCTAGGATAAATCTGATAAGATTATTTATTTTAAAAGTGATTGGCGGTTAACAGGAGAGATCTCTCGTATCTATACGAATAGCGTACGCGCTTTTGGCGCGGGAGAGACGGGTTCGATTTCCGACGGGACCTCATGTGGTTCGAATTCCATGTTACGCTGAACGGGATGCTAACTCAAATAAAAAGAATGAAAATAATAGGCGAGGAAAAAGCCTCATTGAATTCGATTGATTTATTTTAAAGTGAAGAACAGAGCTAACTGGCTTTGTGTTGTAACACCAGGTGCGAGTCATTTTATCTTAATTAAATCTTTCTTTTTTTAACGTGTAGTTAACCTTTCATTTTTTACCATGTAGCAGGGCCGGCGCGAGGGGGGGGAGGGGTCGAACCGTGCAGGGCGGCAACATTTGAAAAAAAGAAAAGACTACTATCAAAATAGAATAGGCCCACATGGAAAAATAAAATTGTGTTTACCTGAGAATGTAATTGAACTTATTTCACTCACATTCAGGAAAATACTCACTCAGAAAATTCAGAGCATCCCCCCTCATTTTTAATTATCAAACTACTAGCCACAGGTACACTATGTGATCAAAAGTATTCGGACCCCCCAAAAAACATACGTTTTTTATATTACATGCATTGTGCTGCCCTCTACTGCCAGGTACTCCATATCAGCGACCTCAGTACTCATTAGACATCGTGAGAGAGCAGATTGTGCGCTCTGCGGAACTCACGGACTTCGAACGTGCGAACGTGGTCAGGTGATTGGGTGTCACTTGTGTCAGAAATCTGTAGGCGAGATTTCTACATTCCTAAACATCCCTAGGTCCACTGTTTCTGATGTGATAGTGAAGTGGAAACGTGAAGGGACATGTACAGCACAAAAGCGTGCAGGCCGACCTCGTCTGTTGACTGACAGAGACCGCCGACAGTTGAAGAGGGTCGTAATGGGTAATAGGCAGACATTTATCCCAATCATAACACAGAAATTACAAATTACATCGGAGTCCACTCCAAGTACTATGACAGTTAGGCGGAAGTTGAGAAACCTTGGATTTCATGGTCGAGCGGGTGCGCATAAGCCATACATCACGCAGGTAAATGCCAAACGACGCCTCGCTAGGTGTAAGGAGCGTAAACATTGGACGATTGAACAGTGGAAAGACGTTGTGGAGTGACGAATCACGGTACACAATGTGGCGATCCGATGGCAGGATGTGGGTATGGCGAATGCCCAGTGAACGTCATCTGCCAGCGTGTGTACTGCCAACAATAAAATTCAGAGGCGGTGGTATTATGGTATGATCCTGTTTTTCATGGAAGGGGCTTGCACCCCTTATTGTTTTGCGTGGCACTATCACAGCACAGGTCTACATTGATCTTTTAAGCACCTTCTTGCTTCTCACTGTTGAAGAGCAATTCGGGGATGGCGATTGCATTTTTCAACACGATCGAGCACATGTTCATAATGCACGGCCTGTGGCGGAGTGGTTACACGACAATAACATCCCTGTAATGGACTGGCCTGCACAGAGTCCTGACTTGAATCCTATAGAACACCTTTAGGATGTTTTGGAACGCCGACTTCGTGCCAGGCCTCACCGACCTGCATCAATACCTCTCGTCAGTTCAGCACTCCGTGAAGAATGGGCTGCCATTCCCCAAGAAACCTTCCAGCACCTGATTGAACGTATGCCTGCGAGAGCGGAAGCTGTCATCAAGGCTAAGGGTGGACCAACACCATATTGAATTGCAGCATTACCGATGGAGGGCGCCACGAAGTCATTTTCAGCCAGGTGTCCGAATACTTTTGATCACATAGTGTATTTTGTTCAATATTTCCGTTGCAGCAACCTAGACAAGATTTTCGGCTAGGGTGGACAATTTTATCAAGGTGTCTTTTATACTTTTTCTATTCAGCGATCTCTAACGCTCCACTCCAAGTATGCAAAAGGTACACTCCCACTTGAAACAAGCCTACAGGCTACAGCAAGGCTCCACATTTTATTGACCTTCGACACGTGGTTAAGATAGTTATGTGGTCGCAAAGAAGGTGCATGAAGCTTTCGATATGACTAAGAGTGGTCTTACAATTGACGCAGAACACCAGAAAATGTTAAATGCCGAAGTACTACCTTGGAAGAACGTAATAGAATGACTAGTAGCAGTAATACAGTTTTTAGGTGAACAATGTCTCCCGTTACACGGAACATCAGATAAACTTTACACAAGTAATAATAGTAATTTTCTGAAACTGGTATGATGATGAGAAATGAATCAAATGGTGGAATGAAGAAAGTGGGAGGGAACGGAAGAACCCCGAGAAAACCACCGCATACGGTGTTTGTCTACCACAAAGTTCACTTGGCGCTACTTCAAATAAAGTACAGCTACAAATAAAATATTTTCTACCCTAGAAGAAAGAATCTCCTTTACATTGTTCCGTCCATTAAATGTACATATTAACAGTTGCTCTTCTGAAACCATCCCTGCAACTAACTAGTGATGTGAAGTGGAAAATTTTCCGCTTAAAACTTCCCATTTCTGAAAATTTTCCATTCTAAACAAAACCAAGTATTAACTCCACATTAAGCCATGATATTGATTGAATCCATGAATAGAAATATGACATTACAGCAAATTATAATCTTCCAACTTTCTAGGTCCTATAATGGGAAAATATATAAATATTATTGAGTACCTGGTAATAAACATAGTGTTTGATAACACAAGAATTATATGATAGAACAAGCGAGTATGGTTCTACAGTATAAAACTACGGTAAACTTCCAAACTATACCGGAAGTAGTTGATTTCTACCACTTACGGTTTAAATATTAGGTTGTCGAAGGAGATGGGACCTATTATTGGAACGACGAATCGTTTCCCGAAAACCGTTTCTCAATAGCTCTTACCGTTTTTGAGTTATGACCAATATTGTTGAAACCAGAAGTGGTTCAACATAGCTTCTAGTTTAACTCGAAGATTGGTGAAAGAGATGGAACCTATTCTTGGGATGCTGAATCGATTCCCGAAAACTGCTTGTCGATAGCACTTACCGTTTTAGGTCTAGGAAAATCAATATTGAAACCAGAAGTAGTAGTGCCACTTCCGATTTTAGTGGAAATACAGGAGTACAGGTGATTTGTCCCCTTAAGACATTAAATCGATTTCTGAAAACTCTTTATCGCTAGCTATGTTTTATATTCGTTTATGAGTTATGAATATGTTTGTTGAAACCAGATATGGTCAACTTCTACCACTTCCCGTTTAAGTAAGATTGTTGAAAGAGATGGAACCTATTCTGGCAATGCAGAATTGATTCCCGAAAACCGTTTGTCGATAGCTCTTACCCTTTTAAGTTTATGAAAATAAACATTGAAACCTGAAGTAGTAGTGGATCCTACCACTTCCAGTTTTAGTAGAAATGCAGGAGTTAAGGTGGTTCCTTTCATATCCACCTATTTCCGAAAACCGTTTGCCAATCGCTATTACCGTTTTTTACTCGTGGTCTTTAATTTGAAACCGGAAATTTCCGATTTCTACCACTTCCGGTTTAACAGATTGACTGCCAAGGTGATTTGAGGGTACCCGTTAAGTAGGAGATTGTTGAAGGCAATGCAACCTATTATTGGGATGCTGGATCGATTCCCGAAAACCTCTTGTCAATAGCTCTTACCGATTTTGATGTGATATCTGTTGACAGACAGACGCACAGGCGGACACAGCCGTTCTATAAGACTTCCCTTTCATATGCGTAGCGTAGTTTGGAAGTCTGAAAGTACATATAGCCAAAAGCAGGAAATATTTTTTTATTTGATAATTAAATATAAAATTATTTATTACGGCTTGCAGCTTTGTACTTTTCTTATATTTATATTTTTCTCTTAGAAGAAGAAATAAAGCTTTTTCTTAGTTACAATTTCAGAATGAATGAATATATGAATATTTATTAGTTTCTCTTCTGAACGAATATAAGAAAAACAAAACATTATTTCCTGAGAACTTCTAGTACTTTTAATGGGTTACTTTCGTTAAACTTTGAAATTTTCGGTAGCCAAAAACTTGCAGTAGATATTTTTATATATTTCGTAATTATTATTTCTATAAAGAGAAAATATGTAAATATAGAAAAGTAATAAAGCTATGAGAAACATCTTGAAAAGCATATGAAACTGATGGAATATTGATATGACGATTTACTGTGAACGACGACTAATTCTAAGAAAAAAAACTACATTACATTTTCTAACATATTTTCCAGAAATGAAGAATTGCAAGATAATTAATTTTATGAACCCTTACCCTCACTCTCACCTTCCTCACACTCACTTTCAACTGATACCCTCACCCTCCGTCACACTCACCCTCCATTGACGCCCTCACACTCACCTTCCCTCTCACTCACCCTCCATTGACGCCCTCACACTTACCCTCCCTCACACTCACCTGCCCTCACACTCACCCTCCCTCATACACCCTCAATTACTTTATCGCCCTCACCCTCAACTACTAAAATGAGGGTGAGGGTGGCCCTCATGAGGTCAAAATGAGGGAGGGTGACCATCTCTGCTCCACTTTACAACGCGTGTTGCAGATCGTTTTTTTTTTTTTTTTTAATTTTTTAAAATTTTCAATGTGTCATGTGGACCTTCCTCTTCCGTCAGCAGTAACTCGTTCACCTGTGAATGTCGTGGTGTGAAAGTGGTGCGGTAAAATGGGCGACCTGACAGACTTCCAAAGAGGCATGATCGTTGGTGTCTGTCTGGTTGGAGCTTCAGTGGTAACAGTGGCGAACATTGTGAGGGTATCGAAAGGCACTGTGTCCAATGTCACGAAGGCATACACAATTCATGGGCAAACAACGTCTGCAAAGCTCAACAGTGGTCGAAAGAGAATCCTGTCAGATAGGGACCGGAGGGCATTAAAACGGATTGTAGCAACTAAAAAGAAGACCACTGCAATGAAAATTACGTCTGAACCCAATTCTGGCCTACAGAACCCGGTTTCATCAAAAAGAGTGCGACGGGAACTTCATAAAATAAAAATTCATGGCAGGGCCGCTATCGCCAAACCCCTGGTCACAGCAGTAAATGCGAAGAGACGTATCTAGTGCTGCAAGGACCACAAGGCATGGACTAATAAGCAGTGGAAACACGTAATGTGGTCCGATAAATCGACCTTCACCTTGTTTCCAACAACCAGTCGTGTTTACATATGGAGAACACTGTCGCAGGCCTATTATACAGACTGTCTGCTCCCAACTGTAAAGCATGGGGGTGGTTCTGTTACAGTATGGGCAGTGATATCGTGGTTTTCTGCAGGTCCCATCATAGCCCTGCATGGAATGATGAATGCTAAGGTGTATGAGGTCAATTTGGGGGACCAGGTTCTACCCATGGCCCAAATATTGTTCCCTGATGATGATGGCATCTACCAAGATGATTTGGCACCCTGTCACGCTGCAAAAACGGTAAAATCATGGTTTGAGAAGCATGACCAGGAGCTATCACACCTCCCCTGGGTCCCACAATCACCAGATCTGAACATCATTGAGCCATTTTGGTCTGAGTTAGAATGGTGTGTTCGGTCTCATTACCCTTTACCATAATCCCTTAGGGAACTGGAGAATGTTTTGGAGGAACAATGGTACAAAATTCCACACAACACGATTCGGGAGCTGTATACGTCCATTCCACGTCGGATTTCAAACTGTTTTGGACGCAAAAGGAGGCCCCACACCATACTAGGTATGATTTTCACACTTTTGCAAACGTTTTAGATTTTTTGTCCCACCCATGTACAGTAACTGTCTGCGTTCTTAATATATATAGTCGGTATTTAATGTTCACTTGTGAAATATCTATTGTGCTGCCAAAATGTTTTGAGCCGTGCCAAAAATGCGAACTAAAGCTCACACACCTACACAGTCAATAAGGGTTCAGCAGCTGCTAAGCGAGAGAGCCTTAGCAAAAGAGAGTGGAATTCTTTCAGCCGATAGCAGCGCCTGAAACGGAAGACTAGGTGTCAAGTCAATGTGGTATATTTATAGTGGGTTTTTGTCCTAATTAAGCAAACTTGTGAACTTTTGTTCTACCTTTGGAAAGTTAGAGTGGGCTTTTGTCCTACTCTTAATAAAACACACTCGACAGAGTATATATTGCAATTCTGAATGCTTGCTTGGTTTCAGTAAAGTCTGCTAAAATATGCTATATAAATTTTATTATTATTATTATTATTATTATTATTATTTTTTTTTTAGAAATTTGTTATGGGATTGTCGTATCTCCATTTGAAAGAAAGGAATTTCTTAACCAATTATATAATTAATTGTTAGAATGAAATAGGTTATACTCGTATAACGTAATCTATGTATATAAAATTGAAAATCACTATGTTTATGACTCTAAACCTCCTGAACTGATGACCGATATCGATCAAATTTGTAACATGGATGAAGTTCGAGACTGGGCTGGTTTTAGGCTATTCACACTTATGGTAGAACTTAGGGGAAGGGGAGGAGTATAAAAATAAATGAAACTTAATAATAACTGCTGAACCACTCGACTGATCTTGATCAAATTTTCAACTTTTATACGGACTAAAAACGATCAACCGTTTTTTTATATACCTTGACGATCAACTACAAAACTTAATTTTGATACTCATTTGTTTATATTTCTCCATTCAATTGTTACGTTTGTAGGCAGGCATACAGTGCAACGTGGTACTCACTTGAGGCTGTTATTTAAAAGTAAGCTGTTTAAGTCGTAAATCAAAATAAACGAGCGATTAGAAATAAGAACTGTGCACGTGAAATGTAAATGCTCATCAACCTGTGGTCTCCGGTCTTGCCAGCTTAACTTTACCACAATTTTTTCCAAGGCTTTTTTATGTTTGCATTTATTGTAACTTTCTTTAAGTTTATATTTATACAAAGTAGAATATTGTTTGTAGATATTAATAAGCATTTCAATTACTTCCCGTGTCCACGTTTAGCGTCACCACTCAGTAATTTTCGTTTGTTTTCTTTGATGTAATGTTAAATATGAATATAACATGTTTTATTTTAGAACAGTTGTGTCAAATGTTGTAACCAACTCAAAACATGCATAAAACTTGGTATTGTATACGTTCCAATTCCACTTTGCTGAAACCCTTGACACAATATTTGATTATGTAGAGCTCGCTCAAGGGGAACGAAAGTATGGAACTGTGAAATATAGCAATTTCGTTGGACTCAAATTAAGTTACAATGGACCTTATGCAGAGACGTTCTAACGCGTGATTAGTGCCAGACTAAAGAGTTCGACTATATTCCTGCAGTAGTGAGATTTTTAGTATGATTATAACCATATGTCAAAACGTCCGTGCATAAGTCCAAATGGGCCTTACTTGTGATTAGTGCATTACTAAATACTTCGATTAGCATGTTTCCTGCAGTAGTCAGACCTTTAGTATGTCTCTAATCATATTTCTAAACGATTTTGCATAAAGCGTTATGTTACTAGAAAGAGGATATGACTGTTCGGACAGTTCCCACTACCAAATTACTGAGGCCACATTGTTGGTACCACCATTATATAGTAAAATCGCTCAAATCGTCCCCACGCGGTATCAAAGGAAGCGGGACACCATTGAAGAAAACCACATGTTTCTTTGTTACATGGGAGGGATAATTCAACAAGTGCTTCCAGTTGAGGGTGGCCCTCCAGTTGACCTGCTGAAAAAGAAAGCGATGTTGCAATTTTCACCCTCTTGCTTACTGATTCTTCAGTGTAGTTTTGGCAGAAAGACAGTGCGTGTTGCTATATGATTTTCAAGTCATATTATATCTAGTTTTTTCGTTACTTTTGGTTTTGTTGTTCTAATTATTCATTGTTTTTTTGTTTCCGTTACTTTTGTTCACGTTTTATTGTGTGTGTATGTGTGTGTGTGTGCGTGTGTTTTCGTTATTTTATTGATAGCTGGCTCCTATTTTAGAAAACATGTGGAGGCCGTGGGATACAAATGAAATAATTCCTCCTGCAGATTTTGCTGCGCGTGATGCTTCGGATCTCGAACAGCCCAGTACTAGCACTTCCGGAGAGTTGAACAAAAGAACAACACAGACTTTAAACAAACAAAGTCAAGCATTTGTCTGCAATGTTCATGACTATGTTAAAAAGAATAATTTGGGAAAAGGACCAATTTCAGAAACAGCAAAAATTCTGAAATTAGACAGAAAAACGGTGAGAAAAATTATACAGAGAGGACCAGTCACGCCAAAGAAGAAAGGGAACAGAAAAGTGAAATTTAATCAAGTGGACGATTTTACGTGTGATTTTATTAGGAGAGTGATTTATCAATTTTATAACAAGGGACAATCTCCAACTGTGAGTGAGCTATTGAAACATTTGAAAGCAGTATCTAGCTTTCCCTACAAGAAAACAACGCTCCGAGAGCTTCTGAAAAAACTTGGGTTTTGTTTTCGCCGCCTTAAAAAGAGGAATCTAGTGATGGAATCGGCTAGAATTGTTGCTTGGCGGTACCGGTATCTGCACAGACTACGTGAACTTCGATCAGGAGGCTATGGTATTGTTTTCCTGGATGAGACCTGGTATGACACCTATGACGTCGTTCGGAAGGGCTGGGATGACGGCACTTGTAATTGTATCTTGAAATCTCCGTCAGCGCGAGGGAAACGCATCATGGTGCTCCACGCAGGAACTAGTGAAGGGTGGGTAGCAAATTGTCTTTATCTATCGGCTAAGAACATTGGTGACTGCAAAGCCGATAGCCATGACGAAATGACAGCAAAGGTATTCGAAAATTGGTTCGAAAATTGTTTGTTAAAAAATCTAAATAAGAAGTGTGCAATTGTCATGGACAACGCCAGTTATCATTCGCGTCTATTGGTGAAAATTCCATCAATGAAGACCAAATTACAAGACATTATTTCCTTCATGAAACAACACAACATACCGGTACCGAACCCTGTCCCCATAAAAGCCGTATTGTTAGATGCAATAAAATCGAGAAATATATAAAAAAAATACGTGGTAGATGAACTTGCAGCCTCGTATGGACATGAAGTGTTACGCCTCCCTCCCTACCACTGTACGTTAAACCCCATTGAACTCGTATGGGCTCACCTGAAATCTTATGTGAGAAAGAACAACACGTCCCCTACGTTGAGTGCCACTGTGTGTCAGTTATTGCGGGATGGAACAGAAAAAATTGACTCTCAGCTTTGGGCCTCGTGCGTCAATCATACAATTAAAATAGAAGAGAAATACATGAACCATGATAGAGACAGCAGTCAGGAGAGATTTGTAATTCATGTAGGGGACAGTGACGACGATGAGTAAAGGTAAGTCAATTTATTTCTATGGATATGAGTAGAAGTTTTAAATCTAGTGCCAGTGTTCTTTGAAAATATTTAGTTACTATATTGTCTCTTCGTTTCAATTAGCATATAGGTGACACGGTGGCTCTGTAGTAGGTAGCCCTCCCCGCTGGTCTAGTGGTTAACACATGTGCCTTTAGTGTACGGAGTCCCGGGTTCGATTCATGGTGGGAGAGCCTTTGGATTTTTAACTGTACTGTACATGTATGTGTTCGTGACCCTGACGAATTTAGTAAATGTCAAAGAGGCCTTGTATACGAGGAAACTCGGGTTGCTCAGGAAACTGAGGCATGATCGGCTGATTTAAAAAAAAAAAAAAAAAAAAAAGTGGCAGATCGCTTGCCTTTGGTGTGTGGCGTCCCTGGTTCGATCCGTGGCCAAGCAAGTTTGTGGTAGACAGCATCGTGTTGTCGAGTTTCTTGGAGTACTCTTGTTTTCCCACATTCTCATTCCACCAATTCTTCCATTATCATTCACTTGCCTTAATCTTCCGTCTCCCTTAGTCTAAAGGACATAATCGTGGGACGTTAAACTGAAAGATTTCATTTCAATTCAATTTGCATATGAAGTAATGAAAAAAGAAATCAATCATTAGTTTCATGATATGTGCTTATTTTACTCTTAATAGATATAGGATATTGTTAATATCGTTGTACTTCCATAACGATAACGTTTGTACGAACCAAACATGTTAAGTTGTCCCCCCTCCCTAATGTACAGGCACAATTGCTGCAAGAGCCCGATAAAAAAAAAAAATACAATCTTTCGTTGTCACCCCCAGGAGTCCATCCTTGAACCGCTCCTGTTCACACTACTACATAGGATTCCTTTAATGATTGTTATGTTAGTGATATTATTATTATTATTATTATTATTATTATTATTATTATTATTATTATTATTATTATTATTATTATTATTATTATTATTATTATTATTATTATTATTACATAGGCCTAATGTATCCATCGTTGATATAAGTTTAGCGATGGCAACAACGCAAAACCTCGACACAAAACACGTGCCGTTTATGGCTTATTTGGAGTGTTATTTATGAAGGCGGTCAGGGTAAATTTTCTGCCTGAGTACAAAGGAAGCCGGTTGGGGACCAATAGAACGTCTCGACTATAACTGCTATACCGAATTGCGATATGAATATTGTCTGCCGTTGAAAAATTTCATGATTTAGTTTGGAATATTATCATCATATTTAATAAAGTGTATATTAAACCTTCCCGAAGGCATATTCCATCAAACAAAAAGCAAATGAATAAAACTGTCTGACTTACACACAAATATTAAATTCTTTTTCTGTGTACTATAGTTAGTTGTCGTTAACAATGATCATACTATACCGGTACACACGATAGTCATACTTTCTTTATAAATCTCCCAAAAGGGAGATAACTAGAACTAGAACTAGAACATTGTCAGGCAAGGGCGCCCATCCGGGGGGGGCAAGGTGCGGCGCTCGTCCCCTAGAGGAAATTGTACTCCAGAATATCGAAAATCCAATAGAATTTTTACATTAGTTACAGCACAATTTGAAATTATTTTTGAAACGTCGCTATACGTGTTCCCCCTTGGAAACCACAACATGGGCGCCCTTGGTGTCAGGTCTTAAAGAGTTCCATCATCTGCCTACAAAGGATATTGTTAGATCCTTATGAAATTTATACAGAACAATCGGGGAAGAAAAAAATGAGTAATCAAAATCGGTACAATCATGTCGAAAGCATGTGTAAATATAGTCATATTTTCTCAAGTCGGTTAAAAATGTAAAAACTTATTATAGTCACTACGCCAATTTGCAGATTTGGCGTTTCGTTCACGCTATCCGTTACGGAATAGGTCCGTACGTTTGTATGATTCCCAGATTTATTTGTTTCTTCTTCTTCTAATTCACAGAATATAATCGGAATTCTGCATTCATTTGTTTCGTACGTTCGTCTAATGGTTTTGGAATTCGTAAGAATTTTCTAGAAGTGGAGGAAAGTTTGGAAATATGAGCTTTCCGTAAGTATTTGATTGTCTTTACTTCAGAATTGATTTATAAAGGATAAAATAGCAAGTAATAGTTATATTAGCAGTATGTTAATCATTGAACATATGATAATTTTTCTTTGTTTAGAATTGCAGTAAAATGATACCTTTTGCATTGTAAACAATACTCATACAAGGAATTTCGTTATTCCAAAACTGATTTCATCTGTTTGGGTTGAGGTCAAGGAAGGACTTGTTCAATAGTTTTTTTTTTTTTTTTTTTTTAGTTAATTATTTATTTGTAAGTTTTGAATCGGTGACATTACGCTAAAAGTTGCAAGTGACATTGAGAGAGAGAAGTTTAAACTTCGTCGCGTAATGCCTTAAAAGGTTAGAATAAACTTTCATAATTCACCGGGGAAGTGATAGCAAGGAGAGGCAGATGTGGAACCCAAGTGAGAGAGTCGGTGACTCAGTAGTAGAGTGCCATTTCTAGTGCACGAGATTTCTAGTTAGATCACAACACTTGCCAAGTGGATCTTGTGGTGGGCAAACTGCTTGTGTGTGGATTTTCCTGATGTTGCCTCATATCCTTCTACATTTCATTCCACTGTTATCACAGATTTCCGTAGATTTAGAGCATAATCCTAGCTTAAAACGTTAAAAAGAGGGGTATTTTTAATTATCCCCCCTAAGTCATTTGGTAGTGACTCTGGCTCAAATACCTGCTCGGAGCCGTCGATGACGGAGTGGGTTTGCATTCCTCTGCGCAGACTCACTTTAGCAGGACTTCAGTGTAGGTACACGATAAGAATTATTATACAAAAGACACTAACTAACTTGTGCTAGATGGCCACTAGATACACGAATCCTATGTAACCGAGTCAGGGCAGAGGCGCAGCAGGGGGTCAGTCGGCAGCAAGGGGTGCATTTGTAAGGAGCAGGCGCGTCAACGACTATGTGTATACACAAGTGAGGATAACGCAAAATATAGTATATTGCATGAAACACTTAAACTGCCTTATGTGCGGATTTGGGGGAGGTACTAAGTGCTATCTAGATGAAGTAACTGTTTTACGTCACTCATTTTTGGATTATTTCTGTTATCACGGGGTTAACATTAAAATACCACTGCAGTTGGGTTGTTGGAATTTTCCCCAGTGTAGAAATCTGAATCTACCAAAAACAGTTTTTTTTTCTGTTTTTGGTAGAACCCTTTTAAAATTACAATAACCCCTACGCCGAAAGAGGTGCCTACAACGTACACCCTAAAATTTGAATCGAAATAACCTTAATATGATTATAATTCCTTTCTTAAATCGTGTTTCATAGTATACGCCTAGCTTCAGAATTGGATTAAAATATGTATCAAAATATCATTTCAGAACAGGACCAGTGAATAACAATGTTTTGGTGTCATGAATAACGAATTTTGTATGCACTAGATCAGATTCGCTATAGTAGTGTTCAACAGTAATTTACTATATAAAAATAAAAATAATCTTGTTTGTGATCGCATCACAGGGAATTTTTAGATGTACAGAGTGTCTATCGGTCACGAAAGTCACGAAATTTAGCTTTTGGGTCACGATTTTTTTGTAACTGTAGAAATGCAAGTACAGATTGGAAAGTTTTGTTCTATAAAACGTCAAAATTCACCACCAAAAATGTCTATGACCGGCTTTAGACGCTACCAAATTGCAAGTAAAGTACGTTTCTATCGCATGGATGAAAATTTAGTCTAATTCGCACCCAAATCCGCTCTTGAAAATGTTAGGAAATTTTATGATTTGGTAAAGAAAAGGTCACGAAAAAGTCACGAAATTACATTTTGGAATTTTAATAGACACCCTGATGTAGTTATCGCGTAGTACTTTGAACTGGGTTTTTATCAGTTACTTTGATAAAAGTGCATGTTCTAAGCAGGGAGGGGAGGATCAAAGCCTTTGCGAAAAATTGAGTCTCTCACGATAATGTCATATTGGGGAGATGGAGCTTGGCATATAAACTCATCACTAAAAGTAATTGGATCTATGTCCCAGCGTTTCTGAAAATATTTATTTTAAGGGGAGGAAGGGAGACATTCTATAATTTCTTTCCTTATTTGAAATGAATTTTTGAACATGGTTAGTACCTACCTAAAGCTGGGATTTTATCACGTAACTTAGTTTAAAGGGTGTATTTTACGGGAGAAGGTGGTTCAAAATTTATGCTAAGAATAGATTATCTTGTGGAGTTTTTATTATTATGCTCTCTTTGATATGTGTACTCTAAGGTGAAGAGAAGGCTTTAAATATTTTCTATTAACTTAATTCTCCCCGTGCAGAGAACGGACATTTCAGCTAGTCTTGAATAGAAAGTAATGCAACTACATTACTACTGTTTTTATAATGCACGGATAATGGTAGAAGCAAATAAAAGATAGGTTTCTCCATGTATTAGTTTCTTACGAATTGAAAACGCTTCACTTGAAAAAGGAATTTACTAAACATATGCCTCGGTCTTCTCAACATTAAGGGCAGTCAGATTGTGAAACTCTCGAACTACTACGGTCTTCAGGATGTTCTCACAATAACCTCCCCCTCAGTGGACTTTTGCAGAAGGCAGATATAGACATGAACGCAGCGTCAGATGCCATTCAGGACAGTAAGCTTTCAAACAGCAAAGAAGAATTCAAGGAAATTTTCGAACAATATCCAGAATGACTGCCAGTGTCGACGTGCAGATTCGAACTGCTCGTCTCGCCCAAAGACATACGAACTTCCCGGCAAATGACACGTCATCTTACTACCGAAGAACTGTCTACATTCTATTGATAAGAGTCGATTGTAGGTCTCAAAACGCGTCTTGCGCCGGAAGTTTTAAATGTATATGGACCCAACACACGTAACTACAAAACATCTAAGCAACACCTCCGAGTTCAAGCAGAAAGATATGCCAAAAATATCGGAACTGAAGAAAAAATGTTGTTTCCCTCTTTAGTTCTGAATTTGCAATTTGGACTTCTAAATGGAAGAGAATTAAAGAACTCTGCCACGGACTGCGTTGGAGACCGTGCACGCCAGCGTGAAGATCTGCACATGACTATTCGAAAACTGCTTCGCACACTTGTATCCCTGCCTTCGCCTTCACTACTTCTGTTATCCTCCTTCACTAATTCTGTCATCCTCCTTCACTAATTCTGTTTTCTTTCTGTTTCTCTTTTTACCCGATGTTTTGAACAACCCCGTTTCTTTGAACTCTTTACGTACGTTCACAACACTCGACTCAGAGACACCAGTATATTCTGCATTAATTTCACTATGTCATTCACTAATACAGTAGGATTGTTTTCCAGCAGTTTATTGAACACGTTTAAAACAATTAGTTTTTCCCACTCTTCAATGGTTTTCCTTGTGGATGTTTCATAACTTGACACTGAACAGAAGCACTGCATGTTTTCAAATTGTAAGGTGACTATTGGGGGCAGGACTTAAAATAACTGTTGCAAACTCTGCGTTTCTTAAGGATAGCCATTACATTTTTTCGAAAACGATTTTCTTTATTATGGTTGTTAAGATCAATTCAAAATATATTAAATTTGTACCTAAACATATTATATAAATGTTTATTCTCTACTATATATACTATCTACCTCTCTCTCAAGTGTTTAACACTTGTTGTTATAGATACTTATCGGTTTGCATGTTAGCAACACTGTGACGATTGTTTTTAGTCGATAACAGAAGGTAAAAATCACAGAATATGGCATATATTTTGTCAGTAATTTGTAGTAGTATATTTTGCTCCGTGAATTAATATTTTTTCGACTCGTCTCGAAAATGGGTGAAGTTAATTATACGAAACAATGTGGAAAAATAGTTCCTCTCTTTAACCAATTACAGATAAGCAATTACGTCAATCACGGAACTATATTTATAACTCCAGCCATTGCATTTCATTGTAGTACGTCATTTGTTTATCCCAGGTGTGTTTCTTACGTTGAATACAGAATACTAAAGCATAGCCACAACCAGGCCCGTAGACAGAATATCTTTTCGGGAGCAGGGGGAATTGTGCTGAAAATTCTGTAGCAATTATATCTTTTGCACTCTTTTCCTGAATAAGTTATACCTTTTGTTTTAGGAGGAGATTTCGAGGAAACACATCCCAGACAAAAAGCCCTCCCCAAAGACGTTTGGTTTAATCCACCCATGATCAATACGTATGCACCACGGTTCGCATTCGGTTCGGTTTACAGTGTTGAGAGCTTGGTAGAAATTTTGTTTCCAAGTGACACTACGTGGTTTTTATTTGATATTTAGAATTCATTAATGATTGTAAACATCACGTGAAGTACGGCTTTCCCCACATCACCAAAGTTTTCGAAAACTTATATGTATTTCATTACAAAATTTTATCTCGTGCGTTATTGATAGATAAAAACTACGTCCGTGTAAGTTGTAATAATAATAAGAAAAAGAAGAAATTTTCTTTTCTTATTATTGCAGAATTTATCGTAACTACATAAAGTTCAAACTTGTTCGAGAAGTTCTGCTGCAACCACGAAACAGTTCATTACATGATTCGGTGTCGTGAACATCGTCCTAGTGTTCTCTGGAAGCATGAAAATTGTTTTTACTGGTAACATGACATTGTAGTGCTGTAATTACAGTGTTTGCGTGAATAACAATGGAGAAGTCGTATTACAGTAAGGACCGTATTAAATGTGTTGATTGTGGTAAAAGGCACAAGAGGATTATGTACAGAAAGAATTCTCGACAAAAGTTTTATTCTACCAAGTTGACAATCCATGTTTATTCTGCCCATGCTTATAGGAACTTTTCTACTTGATTTGATGTCAGAATTCAACTCTCAAAATTTTCATACTGCTTTTCAAATCGCCTTGTGTGGAGAACCTAAATGTCCATAGGAAATATTTACATTTCAAGTACAAAAACCGAAACTTCAGTAATTAATTGCGAATGTTAGGGGCTGCAGCCGCATGAACGGTTAACGGATATTAAATACTTAGGTGCTTCTCCAGTAGTTGTAAAAAAATTCAGATTTTTAATTTTTTTTTTTTTTAATAATGAAAATGACGGCCAAACGTTGTGTCTTAATGAAATTTTCAGCTTTTCATTATACTATAACGTAGGGTGTAATAATCAGAAACGAAGTCCTTTACATTTTCAAGAGACCTTACCGAGTAGATTTCGGTGCTAGAAGCAGATGGTTGATATGGCTCGTGAGGACAGAAATAAAAGTGTTTGAAGTTAGCAAAATTTTCACTAAAGTTGGCAACATTGCGAGTGAATTGCGCGATTCCTATTGGACCAACAGACTAATTTTGCCTCCACCGAAACACACTACTTCATATTCTTACTACTGTTGCGATCATGTTACTAAGTCGTTTCTCTACAATAAAACTTTTAATTTGACATGTTTTTTCAGTTTTTCGAGCAATCTGAGAGGAGGGCCACCATTTTGTAAGGCTGTATATCGAAGGAGAAATTATTTTCAAAAAAAAAAAAAAAAAAGTCTAATAATATTGCATGTATTGCAGAAATATTAAATTTATAAACCATGTTTGCACTTAACATGGATTTCATTAAAAATAAATGAAATCTGAGACTATGAAGGGGACCAATTGTGTTTTGCCTGGGCGATTTGAAATCAGTCAAACACTTTATAAATACATTTTGCTCTTTTGCTGCAAAAGTTCAACATGCAAATGAGATCTCTTCTTACATTGATTGTTTATTTTATTTATTTATTTATTTACTACGATTTCTTTATTGAAGAACTGACGATTTAACAGTTCTATATGTACTAACAGTGTGAGAATCCTGTAGACTAACAATATAACAGTCACTTTTTTTCAAGCTCATCTTCTTTTTTTCATGTAACTTATACGCTTCACTTAAACTTCTGTGCAAAAATTAAATAATAATTTGTGATACAATGAATTGTTGAGAATGTAACCATTAGACTACTCTAAAATTGAATAGTATATATTCAGTAGTGAGTAAGTGTTAACACTTAAGGATAGTTAGAATTTCATAGATAGTATCTGCTTCATCTGATAATAACCGATTGTAACTCTGGATTGTTATGAAGTTAATGACAAGAATTTTCAGCAATTTGTAGCGAAACTCAACCTGCGAAACACACTAATGCACCAATATCACTCACGCAGTTTCTTTTGAAGCACTCCGCACTTCTAGGTAAAATTCAATGGCGACCCCTCGCTGTAGTAGCGGTTTTGGTTCTCTTGGGGCAATATCTCGCACAGGAATTGCGTAAATGTTCTTGTCAAAATGTTATGAAAAGAAGTCTAAGCTGTATATACAGTATGTGGTGAGTGTGACGACTAAGGCATGAAACACACTCCGTCCTGTTCAGCACAATAATATTCTTTCAAGATACACAAGGGCGTCGAAAATACAATTCGTGTTTTTTAAAGATAAGTTTTCGTTAATATGCTTCCAATTTAGTTAGTACAAACAACTATAGCAAACATGGTTACGTATTCATTGTGACGATCTTTTCACTAAAGAAAACGCCTTGCCTTCCCTTAATAAACCACGTATCTATATTTTTTTTAATGAGAAGCACGGCTGTTAAGTCACCTAAAATGAAAAAGGGGATAAAGTTTACTACAATATTGCCGCAAACCCTATACGAGTATAGAACATCAGAATTACAATCGTTTATCATCAGGAATATATTTTTAGACAAACTAAGTGCATAAATTTATGCGTTCTATATAAATATTTGTGTTGTTGCAGCAACCCAGCGGGTGATAAGCAAGAAGACGATTACAGGAAAGAAGCACAGGTACTGTGATTGGTATTATGTTTATTGTAGCCTGATAATTTGAAAATTTCAATGTGGATGATTTGGTGTGAATAATTAACTTCGAAGGATTTTCAGTATAGGGAAGTATATTAGAAATACACAATACTTGCGACAATAACGTGAACTCTCCCTCTTGAAACGTCCATAGTAGTAATGGGCAATTTTGCTATTTTATCTGTCTTCAACGTAAACATTCAAAGAGTTGAAGATAAAGACTATGTAGGGCAAGTATTCTTTAAATACATTTATAACATCAAAGAACGAATTACTCGGATGATTTTTTCATTCTTTTCCACAACACAAACGTGCAGTGACCTTTTGAGTTAATAGTAGTTCCGTCTTACAATATAATCGGAAAAACAATCTCAAAATAGATAAAATTCCAATTGTTATGTCATATGAGAAGAGTTTCGTGTATTATTCTTTCTATTATTTCATACATTTGGAAAGAATTTAAAAGTATAATTGACACCCCTAAGATGTAATTTTCTCACGATCAATTAGAAATACTAAATTTAGCTGATAGCTATACGACCACATATATTTCAAAGTAGGGCATTTGCAGGTGTTCCGGACTTTACAGTTCGGAACACATATTGCACTTCCAGTTAATATCTTTGCTGAAGTAAAAGCTCCAAGGTGGTGTAATTTTGTTTAGCTATCAGGCATTTCAAGACCTTCATTTTGACTAGTTTTTTTTTTTTTTTTTTTTTTTTTTTTTTTTTTTTTTTTTTTTTTTTACAGTGCTTAAATAGAAATTAATTATTGAAGTTACTATACCGGATTGACAGTTTTGCATCCTTAGTTTCAATCTGAAACAACTCATCATTTTAATTCTCTGAAAGTACTGATAATCAGATAGTGCCCCATATAATAAATTACAGTAGGCAAGTGTAGTATTACACTTTAAGTTTTTTGTATGAAGGTAATTTATAATAATAGAAATATTAAATTTATAAGGCATGTTCCGGACCAACATTCTGTGTTCCGGACTGATTCTTATGAAATAAAGTTAGGATACTGGGATTATGAGTGTAATGAGGAATAGTATTGTGCACAAAGTGACATATATTAGCACTTAAAACATGTGCATAAGCTAATAAGCATTTAAACTTACAAAACTGGCCATAAAAGCTTAAGAAAAATAAACTTACACTTAAGGACGATATTGACTATAAATGTATAATATTGTAATTTTTACAATCTGTTTTCAACAGGTTATACTTCTTCTGTACAGTTTCTAATTATTCTACTTTAAATGGGTGAGCACCAGTTAATTGTAATGGACCATAAAAGACAAATTGCCGAACTATATTTTCAATTTATCTTTTTTAGCCAATGGAAACTCTACCTTATCTGCTCCAAGAATTTAATTGTAACAACACTGTCATCTTTGCTGTACTGGAGAGCTCTGCCGATGTAGAACTTCTGATCGTAAAACACGGCGCAATAAAGATGTTCTTGAAAGGATACTTCTTCAGATGTTGCAGAAGTGTCTTGTGGCGGCACGTAGCGTAAAAGCTTGCGCCTCATCCACTTTTCTGATACATGATACCTGGTGTATTCAATCTGGCAATATCCTATTACCTTGAAGGAGTGATCCTTACGCAGTTTTGGAATAGCCACCACATCTTTCAAAAATTCATCAGGATCCTTTTTCTCAGCTTTCAGTTTCATCCACTGACACTTCAAAAACATTAATATGCTTCACCCTGTTTTTAACTTGTTTCACAAAATTATGTGCATTTCTAACAGTTTGCACTTAACATGGCCTTTTTGCAATCCCTTTTACATTTTCTCCAGGACCATCTACAGTTCCTTTCCCGTGCGAGGTTAAAAAAAGTTTCAATCATGACATCAAATGTTTTAGCCATTCTTGTTATATCTGCCAACATGAACTTCTGCTTAAACTAGCTAGATGCGCCGTCAGAGATTTTCAAAGTTGGTGCCACTCTTTCACGGAATACACCCTGATTCTCAAAAGCTGTTTTTTAAATTTTTTTTTTAAAGGTAAAATGCATTGCATATTTTTCGTGTTCCAAAGAATCTGAAACAAAGGCAAAATTCATCTGCTGTCGCTGACCATCGTCATCCAGGAACCACGACACATTTATAAAGACTGACCTTGTTTGTTAACCCAGTGAGCTGACTGGATTTCATTCTGCTCTTTACAGGTGAAATTTTCAGCAAAAATCCATCTGTAAAACAATGGTTCCACGAGGACATCTCACATATGTACTCGATAATGTTGAGCTCCAGAGACCGTACTGGCTTCATATCGTGTTTCTCCAAATGACAGTCGGCTGCATGCGGTCGGTGATGATGGACCTTATAGTCTTTCAAAATGTATTTAACTTCTTTCATAAGAGTGTGGCATAATATGGCGATCCAAGATGTCATCTTCATATTACTGTTACATGTCACCCACAACAAGGTTAGATGAGTAGTAATCTTTGCTTCTCACCGGTCTTCACCGAGAATCCCTGCTTGCTCAGTAAAAATTGGGAGTCATGTTCACTCCTCGTAAGTTCAGTTCTCTTCAGCTCTGACATACCAAAGTGTAACTGTAAAGAGTAAGCGGTTCGTGCATTATCGGTTATCTGGCGTACAGTTTAGCTCCCTCGTAGCTGTGTCGATAGCGTACACACATTCGACGCAGGATAGCGGGTTAGATTCGCCGTGGGAGATCATGGTCGAATCCCACGTTAAGCTGTAAGGTCACGTCTCATAGGCTCATTGCTGAAAGGGCGGCTGAACTCAAATCAAACAAAATTCTGACGTACAGTTCATATTCACATTGTTTTTGTAAGCTGTATTTGTTGACACAGATCACCCAATGGCAGTAATAATGTCTACCGCTTGTTTGCTGGTGTCGCAGATGTATTTCTCGTACCAGTTAACCACATATATCGGTCAAGAATGGCTCATTTTGCGTGTGGTCGAGCTCCACTGAAATCCACATCGGATTATTATTTGGACTTACTTTCACAACTTGATAATCACCGGATGGAAACATTGAGTACTTAGTTACGTGGACACGCTTTTACTTTGATCTTCCAATGGGACAGCAACGTAACTACGTTCGCAGTTTCATATTGAATTAAATAAAAGAATGATTAAAGAAAAGATAATTGTTAACATCTTTATTCGACAATTTAGAATTAAATATAGAAAGAAGAAGAAAAAAGGTCCGACAATATTCATATAAACCCAACTGACGAAAGTATTATCACTTTCTAATACGCTTTTATTATGATTCTACAAAATTATTCAATAAAATATAAAGAAATCTGTGCTCTTTGTTGTATACACTAATTTGTAAAGTAATGAGTAAGAAAACCTTAAACTGAAATAAATAAATATATTCATTATCAGAAGTAACGTAATAGAGAACTACCAACAAATTTCTTATTACAGTATTATACCCGGGAAATAGATGCAAATCCTAAGAAGCCCACCCCATATTTGCATAGAGCAAACGTTCTTCTTAAATTGGAGAAGTTTGCAGGTAAGCAATCAGAATACAAACAGAATACTTGCAAAATGCGCAGTTTAGTTCTTGTGATGTCGTTGTGTTGTAGTTAAAATGTTGCGTAAGTATTAGTTTCCTTGCACTTTGAAGTCCGGTAACTCCAAGAATATATGTAAAACTCGTGAATATATTGTACTAGTAGAAAATACTAGCAGCGCGTAGAAATTAATAATACAGTTGAGAAATGATTATTGACAAAAGCTATGTTTATTGATCAAATATAGAATCCATCGTTCTAAAATTAATTTCATTTCTCTAATAGTGACTTGTTACATAATGGAATT
The DNA here is from genome assembly GCF_964235325.1 of Thermobia domestica. Lineage (NCBI taxonomy): Eukaryota > Metazoa > Arthropoda > Insecta > Zygentoma > Lepismatidae > Thermobia > Thermobia domestica. The sequence goes on from NC_137463.1 coordinate 76,113,625, forward strand.
AATCATGTCATTTTCTGCCGAGGCACATTGTTTATAGCTGCGTGATCTAATTAACTTATTACTACGAATTGGATGTCGCAATAGGAAGCATACTCACCTCGTGTTCGAGAATACGTATTCTGTTCCTAATGCCTTTCTGACAGTTCTCAATATTTAGGGTCAAATGAAAGCTAGGATATTAAATAAGGATTGTGACTGTTTTTATGCATCTTCCTTTGTCTACACATGGGAAAATATTGAAATTAGATAAACTTTCATTACTGTTTGAGTTAATGAAAATAAAGTTTTGAATTTCGTGTATTGATTAAAACTTGTTTTTTGTATGTACCTTAACTTATATGATCTTCTTACTAGATTGTGAATAAACAGTAAATACAAAGAGGCCTTTCTAATTATCTTGAATCACATTCTGTTAAGGTATGTTCGGAGAACCAAACCATGGAACAAGCTTGTATTTGTTACTCGTTTCGTGTTGTAGTTTAAGTTTGCAAATTAATTATTGATGACCATTATTTTTAACTAGCCAGTATATTGTATTACGGTACGTTAGTGACTTAAAAAACATTGCTGCTCGAACATGAACTTATCTAATTTCAATATTCTAATACTTTGCTACGCAACATTGACCCCATGTAATGCAATCAGTTTATTGCTGTGCTTTTTATGTCTTTTATACAATGTGTAAAGTTGTTTTTGTATGAAAATGATCCTTCGGTTGAAATGTTTGTCTTCTCTTCTAATGTGTAAGTAGATTATCTTGCATTTTCAGTATTATATAGTTTCTCGATGTTAGCATTCCTCTTATATAATGCAGTGTAAAATTGTCATATTTTCTGTGTAGATACTTTGATTTTCTTTATTACAAAGCTTTGTTGGATAATATTGAGATTTGTTTCTAAATATTGCTTTCCAGATGCTAAAAGAGATGCGGAACGTGCCATAGAACTCGGTATTAACGATCCACAGGCCCATCAGGTAAAGGGCATTGCTTGCTTTCATTTAGCGCAGTTTGAGGAAGCCAAAAAGTCGTTCATTGAAGGAAGAGATCTCGACAGTAAGTATCATATTGTGTTGTATACTACTATTCCTTGATGTATTGAGTAAACTTTGGAGGCAGATTTTGACATGAAAATCTGTAAATAATTATGTTTTATTGTGCACTGGAGGAAACTTGGCTAATGTTATAAGGTAAAGAAATGTGTAAGTGTTGTTGGTCGGTTCAGCTATTCCCGATGCCGTATACAAGTTGTTCGTGACAGTATTTGATTGTAGAGAATAATTCACTTATCCGTTTCCTCAGACAACATTTATTGTAGTCTCGGTAGTATTCGGAAAGGCATCAGTTGGAGCCAAGCACACATTGTTGACTTTAGTATGTCCCACCTAGTGATGTGAGGTGGAAAATTTTCCGCTATTTTTTCCCGGAATATTTTCCGTTCTAAACAAATATCAGTGATTAAGTAACAATTCTACATTAATCATAAAATTGATTGAATTCATGTATAGAAATGTTAAAAAGCGAAATATCATTCAAAGAATCTGAAAATTTTCATGGCTCAGACAATTTCCAGTACTATTTAGGAACAAGTGAAACAATTTTTTCATGAATCGAAACATTTTCTGTCGTGTATGGAAAAATCGAAAAACTTTTTCTGGGTCGGAAAATTTTCATCATTTTGAAGCAAAAAGCAACTAATTACTTGAATCGGAGAGTTTTATTGCTCCGTAGAAACAAGTGAAAGGAATTTTCATGGATCGGAAAATTTTCATTACGATGTAGAAACAAACGGGAAAACTTATCATAATTCGGACAATTTTGAATATTATGTATAGTGATATTAGGTGGAAAACTTTCCACACTGCACATTGAGCTATAAAATTGAATTCCTATGGAGGAAAACTAGACAGCAACAAATAATTTTCCAATTACCTTTTGTGAATTTTCTAATATTTCAAGTTATCAAGTAAAAACTTACATAGTGTTTCTCTGTCTGTCTGTCTGTCTGTTTGCGAGCTCCTTCGTGGCCAAGCAGTTACGTTCTCGCCTTTGTCGTTGGAGATTCGGGTTCGATTCCCATCGGGATTTCATGTGGTTTGGATCCCACGTTAATCAGTAGGTCCCGTCTCATATAGCCTCGCTGCTGAAAGGCTATATATATATATATATATATATATATATATTTAAAGTGCAGGGAATACACATTGAGTTCGTAGAGTACAAATATCCCATTCCATTATTTAAAATGTAACAAGAAAGCCAAAAGAAACCTTTGTGAATTTATCAGTTATTTCCAAAACAGAAAGTTCCACATTGTTTCACATACAAGCTTGCCTATGTAATGAAATAACTACATAAAAGTTCCTTATGAGGATTATTTTTGTAACAGAAAATAAGAAGAAATGTTTTTTCTACGAACTCGACGAAGCTCATGTTCCCTATGCTTTACACACACACAGACAGAGAGAGAGAGAGAGTTGAGTTGATTTTGAGTTTAACGTCCCTTTCAGAAGCGAGGCTGTATGACCTACTGATTAACGTAGAATCCGAACATGAGCTCCCACCAGGAATCGAAACCAGGTCTCCCACGGCAAAGCACGTACGCTAACGGCTTAGCCACAAAGGAGATCGTAGAGAGAGAAACACAGTGTAAGTTTTTACTTGCCAACTTGAATTCAATTTTATTAGCTCATATGTAGTTAAATATAGTGGAAAAGTTTCCACCTAACATCACTGTACGTAATATTCAAAACTGTCTGGATTCTGAATAGTATTTCTACATCGTAATGAAAACTTTCCGATTCATGAAAATTTGTTTCACTTGTTTCTACAGAGCAAAAAACTTCCCGATTCACAAAAAGCTTTTGTTTTACTTTTTGGTTCAAAATGATGAAAAATTTTCCGACTCAGAAAAAGTTTCTCAATTTTTTCATACACGACAGAAAATTTTTCGATTCATGAAAAACTGTTTCACTTGTTCCTACATAGTACTAGAAATTGTCTGAGTCATGAAAATTTTCAGATTCTTTAAATGATCTTTCACTTTTTAACATTTCTATACATGAATTCAATCAATTTTATGATTAATGAAGAATTGTTACTTGATCACTGATATTTGTTTAGAACGGAAAAAAATTCCCGGAAAATATAGCGGAAAATTTTCCATCTCACATCACCAATAAATTTTATGGCTAAACAACGATGTAGGAGTCAGTAGAGTATGATTTTGTGAATCGGGAAATTTTCATCATTGGTCCCACCAGCTTTGGTATGCTCGCGCCCGCCAATCAATACAACAGATATTGTACTAATTGTCAGTAAGAGTAACGTGTAAAGTGAAGATGTCCATAAAGTTTAACTGCACAGATCTTAACCTCCCATCATTCTTCTGTCAGAGATCGAGAGACCAATATGCGACTTTATACAGTAGAGGTACGATGGTGCAATGCAAGATTGCACAAACTTGCCTCAACAAGCCCTACAACTACACTACCCCCGAAAAGTTTCCGTACAAAGTAGGTTTATGTATACTTTAAGTGTATGCGAGAAAAAGCAAAGACATATCAATGGAATTTATTTTTATCTGGAACCTACAATATGTATTTGAGAGGAAAATACAGAAATTTAACAGAAAAGGATCATTGTTTTGTCAAAAAACTTAAATCTTTGACTCATCAAAGTAGCCTCCGCGTGCTATCATAACAGGTTTATAGGCTTTGGGCATTCGGCGTATTAGTTTCTGGCTTGATTGCTGTCCAGACTTTGCGAAGACACTCAAATAAGTGTTTCTCGCTAGAGGGACGCATCTTTCGAACTGCCCTATCAAGCTCATCCCACAGTAGCTCAATTGGATTACAATCCGGTGATTGTGGGAGCCACACCATATTCTTGAGATCTCCCCGTTGCTATTTTGCTGACAAACACCCTCTACAAAGTCGGGATGTGTGTTTTGGGTCATTGTCTTGCTGCATGTTGAACCCACGACCAATGACCCTCTTCTCAGATGGCACTGCGTGTCTGATCAAAATCTGATGGTACTGTTCTTTCTGCATTGTATGTACCCTGTATTTACAATAAATCCCCCACTTGATTGTTAGCAAAGCAAACCAACACCATCACAGAACCACCGCCGCGCTTTACCGTTGGCAAAATACACGATGGAAGCAGTCTTTCGCCCTTGGAGCGACGCACGAAAACCCTGCGTCTATGACTGAAGAGTTCAAACTTTGATTCATTAGTAAATAAGCACTTGTTCCACTGCTCTGGCCCGCAGCTTGCAAATTTTCTTGCCCATAGCAATCTCTTCTTTTAGTTTTGGGAGCGCAAGAGCGGTTTCCTAGTTGCCACGCGACCGTTTGTCCTACCCCACTGCCCGTAATGCCGGTCACGCAAGCGCTGGTTCCGATGTCCAGGTCTGCAGCCCCGAAAACATCCTTACCGTTGACAGACGTGTGACATTACATCAGACTGGAGGTGGCAGTTGTTGCGCAACGGTGATTTTCTGTTCGACGCCCTCTGTCCGCAATTGTTGGAACTAGGAACATCAAACACGGCCCATAGATCGCCACCGGATTGTTCTCCGGAGAAAAAGTTTATCTTGAGTCCATCGGATGGTGAACGACCGAGATATTGGTTTTAGAAGTCATGTACGACTCATTAGAATTGAAAATACAGTTTATCAAAAGAACAAAATTTACACAAAACTTTATTAGAGGCATGTATTAACGAATTAGGAATATTCAGAATTTCACAATATGAATTTTGTAAGGTTACTTTATCGAAATTGAGTTGTTGATGTAATAATTGCACCACAATACATATGTAATATGGATTACGAAAATATTGCTGAAACAAAACGTATTAGCAGACATTACAAAGAAACATGACACGAAATCAAATTTGACACATGTATTACATAGAATAATTTGACACATACATACAAGACAAGCCATCATAATAAATTATATCAGAAAGTACAACTCAAATATTATATATATATATGTATCTAATGTAATTACAGATAAACATACTGGTACAGTCCCAGGTAAGCAAGTTCAGTTGGTAATCTATTAGGCAAAAGTTTAATAGTCAGTGGAACTAAAATTATTATAACCAAAGACGCTGTCTTAGCTTATAATATGGACATTGTCTCATCAAATTATTTAATCGCTATTTATTTATTAATAAATGCGTAGTTACCTTTTATTTATTTATTTATTTATTCATTTTATGTATATATATATCTTCTTCATATATTTCTTCTTAATTACTTACTATATATAATCCATTTCCTTAGCATTCCATAACAACTCATCAATATATTGTTGCTTTATTTATTATTCATTTCGTAGTATTTTTATTTTATCTTTTAGATAGTAATTACTTATGCATGTTGTAGATGATGAGACTTCATATGGTTATTTACTGTTGTTTCTCTTATTTTAAAATACGGCAATTATATTTAGTTCCATCGCTTTGATAATACACTAGTAATATCAGTAATGAATTATTTATATCTATCTAAATTGCTGTATCATTCTGGGATACTGAATATGATATTGAATGAAAACATGTTTTGTCGAAAGAACTGTTGATTTAGTTGTTAGGCCTAAAACTGAGGATTCGAATTATTTTTATTATTTCATTAAATTTATTACAGATTCATTTTGGGGAAATATTACGTATTCAGGAGGCTTCACCTCCTGGACAAGATTAAATTTCTTAGCTGGACATCATTTTGTAGTGAATCCTCCTTCAAATAATAATAAATTTAATATGAAAGTGCAAGTTACCGTTAGTGCTGCTACGCAGTTGTAATTCCAGTTTTGGTATTCCCAAATTCCATCAAATTTCTTGCTAACTTGAATTTAATAAATTTCTGGAATTATATTTCTCCTTCCAATAACAAAACCGCAGAATGTACAAAGTTACTTAAAAATTGACGTTTCACTAGGAAGACTCAAACTTTATACATTACAAAACCATTTTTTGTATACGTATATTATTTAAATTTTAACATGCTTTTCTCTTTTTCGTATTCAAGTGCAGAATTTATACACATATCACGTAATGTTTGAAAACACTATTATAACTAGAAAACAAATTAGAAGTTCATTCCTATAAACTGGATTAATATTACAACAAAACTTGAAACAACTAAAACATGAAAGTAAATAAATAAAATAAACTTAAATATCAACATAAATATGAAATCGTACTGACATAACAACTGTGCAGATTTATAATGATGATGACAACTGTACAGGTTCACTTTAGTGGAGCAGTACACGTTTAGTCCCGCATTAACTAACCGCGTCCAGACAGTTTCATAGCTGATCGGTTTTTCGCGAGTTTCGTTCACTTCAGCTTATATTTGGGGCACTATTTCTACCTTGTTGCGTTTGCTTGTCACTATAGTGTACTTGTCCTCCCTTGTAGTAGTAGCTCTAGGCCTTCCAGATCTTGCTCGAGAGCGATTTTTCCCTGTTTCAGCAAATCGTTTTAAGGTATCATGCATTAAAGTAAGGGGTATTTTCACTTTTGCGGCTATTTCGCGTATTGTATAGCCTTCTTCATGAAAAGTAACTATTTTTGCTCTCGTTTCAATACCCAATGCCCTTTTCGTATGGGGCATTATGCTGACTAATAGGGAACACTTTACACCTCACTTCAACACACACACACACAACTACTAGCGTGCAATAGACAACTACCAACAGTGAGATCTGAGGGAGAAGTAGACAGAGCAGCTTCAGAGACACCTATGAGGCATTTATTGTGTGATCGACCTTCAATTTGCAGTGTAATGGCCGTTTTGTATCGCATGCGTACGTAATGAACCATCACAACGGCGCGATATTTAAGTTTATTTTTCTTAATTCATCCACAACAGGCCAAGACTTTTCCTCCCGTCATGTTCTAAAATGTTTCACATTTCATTTGTGAGCAAATTGTAATGCATTCTTATGTTACATTTTGAAAATTTCTTTATTTCGTGTTTGTTCGGAAACTTTTCGGGGGTAGTGCACGTACTTACGGGAAGCCTGCGTAAAACAAAGTAATACAATTTATTGGTTTATTTCTTGATAACACTAAACTTTATAAAATATTTTTACATTTTTCTCTTTTCGTTTTTGTGTTCAGTCCTTTGCCTCTTCGGTTCGCGACGCGCGGAATAACCGAAACGTGGTATTTCTTCTTGTAGTTAAAAGTTCGTTTTTCTGAAAGATTATCTTTTTCTTGCAGTATTAGCTATTTTTTGGATTATTGTACTTTTATAAAGAGAGCTGCGTTAACTAATAAACTTTTTAAAACTTACGAACTGTAAATCTTGTTGGAGCAGTGTCCAAGAATGATCACGACTCAATCTAGTTCGATGCAGAATATCATGTACTTCATGATGAACTTAGTCACTCTCTGCCTTCTAACGCCATACGTCATAGAAAACAAAACTTCTGGAACGATTTTGCTCACGTTTAATTTCGTCAAATTCATTAATAGGAAATTACACTTCACTTAAAATTGTTTTCTTTCACTGTCCTACGAAAAAAGGAATAGTACCTTCGTTATTATTAAACAACGAAATTTTTATAGTTTAGTTTCTTCCACAAACAATTCGACGTCCTTTGGATATGAGATTTATTTTTTTCACTTTGTTACCGCAATTGGTAACACTCAAACGTATAATTTCGTATTCATTTGCACACACCAGGCGGCATCACTAGTCTTATTTGCAAGTCTTTGCCTGCTATGGTACCAGATCTGAAGAGGAGTAAAAGAATCACCAAAATAGGTGTAGAGTTTACTATTTTCATAAGGGTTGAGAAACTAAGAGTGTCATAAATGATTTTCCTGATTTTAGAAAGAACTATAGTTAAGTTTGTACGTTCAGCGCAGCTGTATACTGTTTACTAAAATGCACCTATTACGACTGTGTTTTGCGCAGAGTGGCCCAAGATGAGTGGTGGGTTGAAATGTGAATTACTTGATGATTAAATTGTTATACAAATGGACATTAAATATTACATGATAAATTCAGTTACATGTATATGCTTTCTGACTTTCATTCTACTTCAGAAATTGATTTAGATTTATCCAGCATAGTTGCCAGAATATACTGAATCAAGCTTCATTTTGTTCTTTTGCTTATATTTTTTATTATTTTTGTATTATTATTTTTTGGAAACGTGTTCATACATACATTGTTTTCTACCGTCTCCACTTAACTAATCAATCTACTTTAACCAGACAAGGAAGGAAAAATGTAACAATTGCAAAAGATCGTCAGTTTGTGTGTGCTGTCCTATTTAGCACAAGATTGTGAGTTCCGTATGAAAAGAGCTAATTTGTGATAATTTTTAAAATTAAATTCGTATATTGTTTCATTTTAATTTATGGTTTTTCCTTTCTATAACGTGAATCTATATTCTATCAAGGTTGCCTTCATCTCTGTTTAAAGAGGGGCACTTTCTTATGTATGTAGTAAGATTCGTAACTGTGCTTTTGTATTTGAGATAGAGACTTAAGCAAAATCTGTTTATCTTTTGTTATATATAAATTTGATATGGCAGTTTCAATATTTTTTCTGAATCTAAAGTTCTTTCACCTGGGTTTTGTTATTCGTTTTCGTCATCTGTGCATTATGTTTCATTAATTTGGAAGTAACCTGGTAAGCTTCTGATAAGTTTACGTATATGTGAAATTATTATTATTATTATTATTATTATTTCTGTAACATGATAATTGTTTTTCAGCGTGTTTAGAGGTTTCAAAGCTGGTTTGAAATTATTTGTTCCAAAAATGTGTGGTAACTTCACAAATATTTTTGTTGGTATTATTTTTCTTCGATCTCAATCTTGGCGTATTTTTCTCATCTTCTCAGAACGTATTCTGTTCAACGAACGTAAAAAGTTCGTTACTGAATTCTCTATGTCTGTTTGTCAGTCTGTTTGTTACTTGCGATTTTTTCAATTATGAGCCCTCCATTCTATAGGGCATGAAAAACTATCTAAGAAAGTGATGGAATTTTTCGCGTCACTCTTACCGTTTTCGAAATATTGGCCAAAAATAGCCGATTTCCGAAGATTTAACCCTTTTAAATTCTTGCCTTTTTCGGCGTTTTTCTTGAGTCTCAGATAAGCAGCGACAGTCTCATCCCTATTTATCCTAGGATCATGGTTTATACCTCGTTTTTCTCAGAATAGAACAGCCTTTCAAACTGTACCACTTATATGTCCCTATAATATGCCAGAAGGGAATTATTTGACGGAAAATCGGGATTTTTTTTACAAAAAAAACTTCAAAGTTTGGGACCTCCTGAGACTCTACCGGGTCTGCGCACAAACCTCCAAAAATTTGGAAAAATACTACGTAGTGTACTAATTACTTGTGACAAATTTGAATTTCCTGTCTTAAATAGTAAGGGTGGGAAATTTTTTTACTCATGTTGAGAGAGCATCAAAAAAACGCCCAAAATTTCCCTAACATGCACCCTACAAATTTTTAAAAAATTCGGACACGCTCCTAATGATCGTAAAATTATGGTTCATACGTCGTTTTCTTCAGAATGGAGTAGCCTTTCAGATGGTATCGCCCGCATGTCCCTCGGACATCCCTAAGGAGGGAAGAATTGAGGAAAATAGGGATTTTTGTTGAAAAATCCCTTTTTCCCGGTTTGGTCCTCTGGCTTGGCCTTGGGTAAACATAGAGATCCAGAAATCACTTTCAAAAATACTACGTAGTGTACTAATTGCTTGTGCCAAATACCAATCTCCTATCTTCAACACTAAGAACGGGAAAAATATTTTCCTCTTCTGCGAATATTCCCAGAATGTCCCAGAATACCCTATATAAATTTCAAAAATTTCTTGACACGGCCCTAATTATCATAGGATGATGATACATACGTCGTTCTCTTTAGAATAGAGTAAGCTTATAGATGGTATCACCCGCATGTCCCTAGGACGTTCCTAAGAAGGTTACAAGTTAGGAAAATAGGGATTTTTGCAGAAAAATCCCTTTTTCCCGTTTTGGTGCCCTCTGGCGCGGCCCAGGGTTAACATAGAGATCTGGAAATCACTTTAAAAAAATATTACTTATGGTACTAATTACTTGTGCCAAATACCAATCTCCTATCTTCAATACTAAGGGCGGGAAAAATATTTTCCTCTTCTGCGAATATTTCCGAAATTTCCCAAGGATACCATACAAACTTCAAAAATTTCCTGATACGTCCCTAATTATCGTAGGATGATGATTCATACGTCGTTCTCTTCAGAATCGAGTAGGCTTTCAGAAAGTACCACTCAAATGTCCCTATCATGTAGCCGAGCGGAGCAAGAATCGCTAAAGTGGGATTTTTGGTCAAAAAATATTCCTTTTTTTTTTTTACCCTTTTGTCCCTCTGAATCCCACTTCTATGTTGACGAAGAGATCTGAAAAAATTCTCATAGAAACTAATTGGTCCACTGATTGTTTAGGGAAAATGTTAGGATTCTAGGATTAAAGAGAAGCTCACCAAAAAATGTTGAAGTTAGACCTCAGTAAAAAAAGGGAATTTGTAAATTGATGACGTCATACCCCCCTATGTTCTGACGCTCGGAAGCGTATAGACCCTTCCAAGGCTTTCTTGAATGCCTCCTCTCTTGGAAAATAAATAAATAAAAAAACGGAACTAAATAGCATTCTTAGTTCTCTTTTAATCGAATCTTTAAGACACTACAATATCGGTCGAAAACGACCGAAAAACTTAAAAGGGTTAAGGAGCCATAGCTCAGGAACCGTAAGTTACAGAGAGATGATATTGGTGCTGATCGATACCTAAGAGGCTGAACATTTTGGTACCAAATAATAACCGGTGGCCAATGTCCAACTGTCGGTATCAAAATGTTACCATCCTCTTAGGTTAATATTAATGTCATCTCTCTCTATGACTAACCGTTCCCGAGATATTGGTCCAAAAATAGTTCCGATTTCGAGAGATTTAAGGATCTATAACTCGGGAACCGTAAGTCATAGAGAGGTCATATTGCTGTTGATCAATACCCAAGAGGATGATTAATATTTTGGTACCAAATAGTAACCGGTGGCCACTGGCTAACAGGCCAGATATTGGCCAAAAAAGTTCGAATGTCGGGAGATTTAAGGAGCCGTATCTCGGGAACCGTAAGTCATAGAGAGAGATGAAATTTTGCGAATTTTTACGAGAAAGGAAAGAAGGTGGAGATAAAAAGATTTACACGTAGGAACAATCACAGTTATACTTCCCGCTCCATTCTTTTTAAGTTCGTTCTGGCATTGCTCTTGAAGCATTCTCAACTGGTTTAGTTTGAGATCATCATCCAAGTTGTCAGTGAATAGGCGATAATAAAGTAATTTCCCAAATATTTACCTTAATTGAATAAGAAGGAGTGGAATTTTTATATATGTATTGGTTATTTGTAAGTATGTTTCTGTTACACTTAGTTATGATCTTACTGTTTTTCCAATAGATGGTCATATCAAGAAAATTAAATAGAGGTTGAAAACGAATATTTGGATCAAGATGCTTAAAATAAGGTAATTTATGTAGTTACGAACATGCGTCCTTTCCGAATAATTACAGTATCCTCAGTAACTTAAGTTAATTAGCCTTGAAATTTATATTCATTTCGTATCCTTGAAGTACAAAAATTAAATGATAGTAATTTTTTACTTGACAGGAGAAGCGGGGAAATTAGCTGGCTTTAATCAGTGGATACACTTCTGCGACGAAAAGATCGAAAGACTTGCTAGGCAGCAGGCGAAATCAGATGTGGTACAATCTCCATCAGGTGATACCGTAAATATCGAAAGTGGTGCTGTGACATCGGACGTAATAATGGCAGAAGCAGAGCAGTGTGCTGGTGATGCTGCAACGGCTAAGCCCTCGAGTGCTTCTGATACCAGCACCGCTAATGAAATGCCAGTGCCAAAAATTAAGCATGACTGGTACCAGACGGACACTCATGTTATAGTTACGGTGCTCATAAAAAATATGAAGCCTGAAAATGTGAGAGTAGATTACGGAGATACTACGGTAAGTAAATAGCTATAAATTGAATTCTAAATATGAATGGAATAACTTGGAAAATGGTTAATTGGTTATTGTTAAGCCGCTTGAAGAGCATGAAACCGAATGCAGTAACAAAACTCTTTTTTTTTAATGAATAAAGGATTAATAATCATCAATCGTCGAATTTTTGTTGCCTTCGCTGGCAGTATTGTAAAGACACAGGCGAGCAAGGAAGACGAAAACAATGTAGTCTGGATGGGACGAATGGGAATTAATTAATCGAGTAACAGCCTATACTTTTATATCAAAACACGAGCATTTTGAGTAATGCATGGGTTCCTGATTCAAACTCAGTTCCCCAAGTGGACTTCGTGGTGAACTAACCGTATGCGTGGATTTTCTGAGAGTTCTCCCGTTTCGTTCCACTTCTTATTTCCCCATTATCACGATCTCCCTTAGCCTTGGTACAAAATCGTGGAACATTATAGAAGGATAAACTATAAAAAGAAAAGAAAGAAAGAAAATAGGCCTAATAGAAAACTTGTTTGCTAATTACACTCATATTAGAAACCCCAAAGATATATAACTCGTTAACTGTGTAATAATAGCCATTCATTCTACTATCATGACTACTTCTTTCCGTTATCATACCTGTTCTGACAGTGCTTAGACTCAGTAGAGAACACTTAGGCCTGGTGTGTGGAGTCCCTGGTTCGGTCCTAGCTCGTGCCAAACGGGCTTTGTGGTGGACAAACATATTGTACTGTACATAGGGTTTATCGGGGTTCTTCCGTTTCCTCTTACGTTCTTCATTCTACCATTTTCTAATTCTTATCACTGTATGTTTTAGCGTATCTTGCACAATCATGGGACGTAGGGCTGAAAGGTTTCATTTTCATTTTTGACAGTGCTTTCAGTGGAGAGCTCCTTGGTGGCTAAGCGGTTAGCGTACGCATCTCTGGCGTGGGAGACCCGGATTCGATTCCCGGCGGGAGTTCATGTGGTTCGGATTCCACATTAATCGGTAGGTCCACGTCTCATAGCCTCGCTGCTGAAAAGAACATTAAACTCAAAATCAACTCAACTCAGCTTTCAGTGGAAGCAGCGAAAATTCGACGACTGATTACTGTTCAATAAATCAGTAATGTAATAGGAGAGAGCAAGGTGAATATTTTTTGGGTTAGTTGATCAATGATTTCGTGGAGTTGTCTCATTACTTTTCCTCTGTGTATGTTTGCAGCAAGAAACCATAATTAGTAAAGTGACATACTGTTGCATTAGATAGCTTTAAGCACGGTACATGGAGTTAAAGGTACCCAATAGACAGGTTGAATTTCGCAGTAAAAGTTGCTGTTCATTATATGGGGAATCATCTAGTCAACTCTGCCGAGTTTTGAATTCATTCTGGTTTTCTTTCTTTCATTCAGACATCAAGCAAATTCCATTAGAACATCTTTTTTTCTAAACGGACGTCTTGAAACTTGAAACAACCATATACTTGGAAATGGTTGTGCTTTCAGTTTTAGATTGTAAAGTGCACACAGAGAATATATTAATATTTTGAAACATATCTTCAATATATATAGTGGTATTTCCCAGTCGATTTTTTAAGTTTTTTTTCCTTTGTATTCTTGCTCTATATTCTTTTTTATTGAGTTAACACAAAAGAAGTTCACATGTATTGTAACATTCTTTGTTCTTATAGTATACATATTTAAAATACTGATAAAATCATCAACTATATATTTAACGTCATTAACATTTTATTTAATGGTCTTGTGTGACTTACGAAGCTTATTGTTTCTTTTTGTTTTTAATGAACTTAAAAAAATATTTTTGCACCCTCTACAATATTACCTTACGCTTTCCTCATCTACGTATGCTTTATTCAATAATATTTTTGTTTTTTTAATTTCTTTAGCCAACATAGCATTATATTTCTACGTGTTTTTTTGTAATATATCTTCAGTATCCTTGTTAAACAAGTAAGGAAATCTTTTTCTTTAATTGATTTTTATGGTTAACATTTTCATTCACTACTTGTGTTATATTTCTCTGTAGCTAGTTCCACATCATGTAGCTTCTCAGAAATGATCAGTCCATATTACGAAATATTTCGTACATTTTTTAAAAACCCTCTTTTCGAAAATTATGCCTTTATGCTAAACTGTTTCTTCATGTTATCTTTATGAAAATGTATTTCAATTATTAATAAAGGATGATGCTTATCGGGTCTAACTATTGGTGAATCAACTTCAGTTGCTTTCATATTTTGTATTAAATTGGTTACAGCTAGGACCGTATTCTTCCATTTTCGTTGGTAATGCCATTATTAGACCTTAAGTCAAAAATTATTAAATGTTTTATAACAGTTTCCTTAAGCAACATATCACACTCATTACCAAATTGAAAGATTGCAATCACATATAATAATAATCTACCCTACGTCCTGGGGTAAAATAAATATTAATAATACCTAGTTATTTTATGCACCGAAAGGAAAAGGAATGAAGACATACTAAATGAAGCTAATGAAAGACGACAGATCATGAAGATAATAGGAAAAAGAAGAAATCAAGAAAAAGAATCAGCATGCTTGACCATCTTATTCTGCACTCCGATTGGATCACCGTGTTGATAGAGTTAAAGGCAGAAGGAAAGCCAAGAAGAGGAAGACTAAGGATAGAATATCTAGATACAGTTACGAAGAAGAGACCTTATCAAAGTATAAAACAGCACTTCCAAGGGAGAGAAAAGTTTTAAAATTTCTATGTTGCCCACTAACCTATGGTTGAGGTGAGAAGAAGTTATTTCATAAAATTTTCCGAAGATTTTGACGGATGTTTGACCATGCTGGGTATAAAGGAGTGCTGCCATCTGGGTATCGTGGGCGAAGTACGTCCCTGAGCTGTCATTCCCCAGTGAGACACGTGACAGTGGGAAGTGTAACGATGGAGTGGGGCTACTACGAGAATCGTGTTGCGGTCATAGGCTAGCATAGGCATGTCTCCACGACAGATCTTTGCCACCCTGAAACCCTCCAAATTAGTGAACACTTATCTACCGCACCACCCAGGATTTCAATAAAACAGGAAGTGTCAATGACCGGCAACGTAGTGGCTGACCGCGTACAGTAGGGACATCACAGGCAGTTAAAACCGTAACTGCAAGGATTCGGCGAAATTCCTTCAGTGATTTCCAAGAGATGTCCATTTCGAGACCAATCATGTCACGAGTGCTCAATCAGGACCTTTGACTCAGAGCCTATGAACAACATACAGGTCATTTCCTGACTGATGAGTTACGCCAGCAGAGAGCGGTGAAAGCCAAACGTCTCCTCAAGAACAATTCTCTTTTCCTACGAAAAGCCGTGCACAGTTAAGCAGTCCTTTAATGCTCAAAATGGCCACATGTACTCATTGTTATCAGCGTAAACTGTTGGACATGTTTCCTGGGTGCAGAGGTCGCAGCATCGCTCATGGTGTGGTGGAGTGTGAGCTTCAAGGACACAATACTGCTTCATTTTTGTGAATAAAGGATGAAGGCATCGGTTGCCGTGTACTAAACCAGTGTTGGAGCCGATTGCAACCACTGTGTTGCCCAACCAAAAGTGGACCTTCTAACTGGATTCTGCTCTTGCATACAAGGCATAGTTAGCACAGGAATGGCTACGAGCCAACGTTTCAGACTTCATTTTCACATCGAACTGGCCCTCTGGCAGTCCGGATTTGAACCCACTCAACTACAAATTATGGTCAGTGCTTTAGTGAATGGCCTGCAAGAAGAGACACCCTAATATGGACTTCTGAAACACGCCCTGGTCAAGGCAGCCCTTCACTTCCCCATCGACACCGTTTATAATTCCATTGACGAGTGGCCCGCCAGGCTTTGGGCCTGTATCCAGGCTCAAGGCAGGCATTTTGAAAACTGATCAGTGCTCTTCATGCTCCACATTTCCAAGGATCATCTTGCAAGAGGATATCAGCATATCGCTAACACTGTGTGTGTGTTTAATTTCCAAACCTCTGACAGTATTTGTGAAATAACTAGATATAATACAATTATCATTGACACTTCGCCCGTACACATAGTGTGGATAGTTCTACCATTTAGGGTATAACTATAGATGTTTTAAAATATAATACACATTTGGTAACGTAACATAATAATTAACCTGCATTATGACGTAATATTTTACATGATAAAATAATTTCGAGAGCCGTTCCTTATTTCTTCTTCAGTCACATTGGGAAAGATAAACGCGGACGTCGAATACGAGGGTCGATCAATGCTTTTGCTCTTTTTAGAAATATTGTAGATATTTAAATGAAAGTTACGTAGAAAATAACTTAATGTCTCATGAGACTAATTATGAGGTTGTATGATTCTAGATTCAAAACTGTTGAAGATACGGCTTTCGGAAGTAGTAAAATTATTGATCTGCCCAGAGTGGAATATCGAGAGTCATGAAGTTTATACATCTAAAGGGGATGAATGTCAAAGAGATCTATGAAAAGAGGAGAACTATTTATGGTGACATGTACCTACTCTCAAGCACTACTAAAACATGGAAGAGACAGTTGAAATGTGGACACTTAAGTTTGGAGGACGAACCTTGAGATGGCAGACCTTGTTCAGTGATTTCTGGGATTGTAAGAGCATTATTCTTCCTGACTATCTAACCTAAGGAAATAGTGTGACTGGTACATATTGCAGGAGTCTGCTGGGGAAAAAAGAGAAAAAGGAAAAGAAAACCACTTCGTGATACCCTGACGGTAAGGCGTTGTTGAATGGTCACCAAAGGTGTTCGTCTCTTGGTGGACAATGCTCCCTCCTACAAGACCCAGGAAACCAAGAATCTTGCGCAAAGCGTCAGCTACCAATTACTGGCCAATTCATGTTCTTCTGATCTCACACCGTCATACTTCTTGATTCCCAAAATAAAGCAGTCGCTGAAAGGAAGGCGCTTTTCTTCAGATGCGGAGATCATTTCCGAAGTGGAACACTGGTTTTCTAGCCACTATCAGATTGAGCAACAAAGGGCTGTGGAAGCTGAAAGATCGCGTGTAGTAGTGTGTTACTTTGTACGGTGACTATGTTGAAATGGACTAATAATATATGTGAATTCCACCCGTCTATCTCAATCCCTTCATAGTAAGAGCAAAAACTTATTGACCGATCCTCGTATATTCTTGTGTGTTTCCTAGCATTGCACTCTCATGAGTCATTCTATTAAACACAAAGCTGTCAAACTAAAACCTATTCCTGATACTCAAACATGCAACTATTAAACAAGGAAAAATTACATTTACATATTTACAAAACATTCCACAGAACACATCTGAACTATACTTTAGTATTCAGGGGCGGCATGTGTAGAGCACAGGGGAAGACAAATCCTCCCCGCATTTCCTAAATGAGAAATATATATAGTCTGTAATCTCTTGTATACCAATGTACTAATAAACGTGCCACTATTATGTTGGTGGAGAATCCACTCCTCTCCCGCCTCGAAGGCAAAATCTGAAATGATAGTGCTGTGAAAGACCAAATTACTCCTGTGTAGTCCCTTTTGGCCTAAACGGAAAAGAAATAATTTAATTAAAGTCAATGGAACTCACATTTTTTAATTAAACTATTAGTAACTCAATCCCTGTCTTGATCAAGGTTGCCATCGTCCAAGATTTTTAGTTCTTACAACTCGAAGAGTTTCTTTCGAATTGTGATATATTTCCTGAAAAATTTTGTTTTCCTTATTATTATGTTTAGATAAGCTGGAAACTTACTGATTTATTTTTTATTTATTTATTTTTTTAGTTATATGCTGCTTTATTTTGGTATCTATAGCTCCTGAGTTATATCAATGTATTAACCATTTTATTGACAGATAGCTTCATATTCCCATAGGAACAGACTTGTTAATAAAATACAGAAGATTTATTGTTTCTTATCCGACCGATTTGACAATATTGCTGTCACTTGTGTAGTTATGTCAGAACCATGAAACCAGCTATCTTATAACTATGGTGCCAGAGTGACGTGTTCGTGCTAGTGTAATACTTCCTAAAGCGAACAGTTATTGGTTAAGATTCGTCAAGGCTCTTTAACACCAACATTTTTCGGACAACCGAATAGCGAAACAGTGTCGGGAAAATTGTTTAATCATCGGAGTCTGCCAAACACAAATGGGGCCTAGGAAAAAATCACTAACAGAAGAACACCGTTAGAGGTTACCAACGAAAATGTAGACAGGCATGCTGGAAGCCACCACCTCAACGTGATATGCCCCGAATTTAAGTCTGGCACAGTCCACTGTCAGCCACATCGTTCGTCGTCGTCTTGGCCTGCGGTGCGTCA
Organism: Thermobia domestica; assembly: GCF_964235325.1. Classification (NCBI taxonomy): domain Eukaryota; kingdom Metazoa; phylum Arthropoda; class Insecta; order Zygentoma; family Lepismatidae; genus Thermobia; species Thermobia domestica. Next base: position 76,132,011 of record NC_137463.1, read on the forward strand.
TAAGGACTAAACTTCCTCGCGTCCGCGCCACGTTGTTGAACGAAAACAAACAGCCAGAAACTGTAGCAAAGGCACTTGGTGGGGTCAAAATGGAATGATCATGATTTATATACTCTATTCAAACTTTGGATTTAATACCTACTTTATTAATTGCTCTATGATCTATTTTTTCTAATGAAAAAAGTAATTGTTATTACAGACCTGAATCTCAATGTAGGTAGCTCTTCACTCGTAGCTCTTAAACTGATTTGCAATAAGTACAGTGTAAATATAAGTCTTAATAGATACTGGTAGTTGCCGTTGTTTTCGCATATTTTCTTTGTATGATTACAAGCAATATTAAGAAGATACTATAGTTATACATGTTGATGGGGTTAATACATGAATTCTTATTTTTAACAGCTTAGTATGACTGGTCGTCTACCCATTGGAAGTGATTACAGTCTCGAGCTGGATCTGGCACATCCGATTGTTCCGTCACAGTGTTCACACAAAGTGTTACCGTCAAAGGTTAGTTAACGACCAGAAGTAGTTAAGTAATTAGTAGTAGGATCTATATTGTTGCATTCTGATAAGGGAGATAGCACATACAACTTGTGTAAAATATTTACGGGTAAACTTAGATAAAATAATTGAAGGTGAATTTCAAGTGGAATTCACTGGCATAAAGACAGTCTGATATATAGGTGGACCATTTATCTTGAAATGTACTTGTACGTACAGCTTTTAAACTAATAAATAAATATTACTGAAATTTTGTATGATGCAAATAACGACAGGAGGAAAATCATTTGACATATTCTGCAGTACGTTACCACCAGATTAACAGTGTTGCCAACCCAATATAAAGTAGTATTTTTTTTCAAATGACACTACGTCGATTATTACATATTTCAAATCCACATCTCAAACGAAACCGTAATATCACACTCCTTAATTAGTGTTACAAACTAAAGTCGCTACATTATCACAAACACCCAAACATTGGAGCACTCTGCAAGAGTGTTAACGCATGTGAGACGGATAGGATAGTGAACATCCAAAATACTGCGATTACATCACATATTACAAATAAACAGGAAGAAAGTTACAAGGTACATGTATTTGTGAGAACGTGTAATTAAAACTACCAGAAACTAATGTTCTAATATTATGGAAGTAAAGGAAATCAAATATTTTTTTTTTAAAACGTATAAATATATGATTTTAAGCGGTATAACAATCCCTACAGTGTTTCTCCGGAACAGGTTGAGATATCAAATCGCTATAAAGACATTATGAAATTTTTACGCCTATTAAAAACGTGCTTGATTGGGGATGATACGTATCTAATCAGTTTTTTCTAAATAAAACCTTTCGAAAAAAAAGTTAAATGTTACAACCACTTGTAACCTTATTTATTTATTTATTTATTTATTCATTCATTCATTCGAATTATTTCAAGCATTGTCTGTTTCACTTCCGTTATTACTGTTGTGGAGACCTCCAACATTTGGATGTTTGTGATCTTGTAGCATCCGTAGTTCGTAACAGTGGATAATAAATGTGTGTTGTAAGTTCTCGTTTACCATGTAAATTGAAATACATAATAATCAGACGTATTGCCGTTAAAAAAAAAAAAAAAAGAAAAAAAAAGAAAAAAAAAAGAAACTTCAAGTTGGCTTGCCAACATTATATTTCAAAATGTTTGCATCGTGCGTTTCAAGATAAAAGGTCCATCGTGTACATATATATACCTCCGCACGTTCAACTGTCGAAGCAAGCTTGTATGTGGTAGCAGGTTATTCCCTCAAGGATTCCTTCGACGATGATTCCTCTCTGGGGAGAAATTCATGCGAGAGTGTACGAGGTATTTTTTAAAATGGAATCCTTACGTCATATATGTTAGCATGTAACTTCAAAGTTGATTCGTTAGTTGTAGTACAAATGTCATTTTCTTGTTTTTGATCCTAGTTTTTGATGCTAATGTGAGCTCCCTCGTGGCTATATGGTTAGCATACACGGCTTCAGCGTCTGAAACCCGGTTTCGATTTCCGGTGGAAGCTCGTGTGATTCAGATCCCACATTAAACTGTAGGTTCATTTTTCATATAGCTTTGATGTTGAAAAGGACAAACTCTAATCCATTTAATATACAGTGGCTCAGTGGTATAGCGCTTACCTCTGGTATGTGGGGTCCCTGGTTTGATCCCCGGCCAAGTATGTGGTGTACAACATCGTGCCCGTGCGTTTTCTCGGGATTCTCCCATTTCTTCTTACATTTTTATTCCACCAATTCTTCCATCATTCATTTGTCTTAATCATCCGTCTCTCTTGGCCTATAGGGCATTATCGTGGGACGTTAAACTGAAAGATTTCATTTCATTTCTAATCTAATAAATTAGTCAATCAGTGTTAACGTTTCTGATGCTCTGTTTCCATTTCCAAAGCTGATATGAAACTGTAGTTAGTTGTGATAACAAATTTGAGACACCCAGCCTCAGTTTCCTGCAGATCCTAACGTGTCTTATTATATCATACTGCTTCACCTGAAATTGAAAGATATCTCACTTAGCCTTGAAATATTTCATAAAAAAACTCTCAGCTTTCATATCCTCTTTACTAGAACTGGTCCCTTAAAGCATCCTGCACTTTCACCGAAGAAATACCGGAAATTCCTTCTGCATCAATATCCTTAATATCTTTTTCTAGACTCTTCCTTGTCTCGCGGCAGTATATTGCAGTCGTATCCTCGAACCGCCCCAGTTGTTTTAAGCATCAATAATATCCAGTTTACGTTACTCGTTCCATTCTTTTATTTCGTAAATGCTTTTTTGTAAATTAACGTTCCACGTTATGCACCGAAGCTAAGAGAAACGGTAATAATAACGAATGAAGAAAGTGGAAGAAACGGAAGAACCCCGAGAAAACTCTCACACGTGGTGTTTGTCGTTTACAAAGCTGAGATCGAACTAAAGAGCCCTGCAACTCTCATACATGCTTTTCGTTTTTTATATGTCTCATTATTTCATTTGTTTTATTGATAATTTTTCTTTGTTATCAACTTTCCGTTTATTGTATTTTATTTTTAAAAATACTTTTTACAAAATTATACACATGATAGTTGTTAATGGATGGTGTAGGTTATGTATTATAAATGAAATACTACTAACTTTAGTAGTACACACACAAATTTTGTTTAGTCTTTCGCTCTGCAATACTCTACGAACTAATGATTCTTTCAGCTTTATCTTCCTCCACGAATAGATACACCGTAATCTGTAACATATAGATGGAAACATTTGATTCTTTTTGTATTGTAGATTGAAGTCAAATTGAAGAAGGCTGATGGAATTCGGTGGACTAAATTGGAAGGTGATGGTCAGGCTCCTGTAGCAGCTCCTATCCCTCAAGGTAAGCTTTAAATAATTTACGTTTAAGTGCACTCCCATAATACATTTCTGTTCAAATACACCCCCCATAATGATTTGTATGATTTATTCATTTTGACTTCTAATTACCAAAAAAGTGAATCACTTTCAATGTTTATGAATTGATATTTTTTATTATGTAATTGCGTAATAAACAATTCGATCCATAAACGTTGTTAATGATAAATTTTCTTCGAATCTCTTTTACACCAGAAAGTACCACAGGGTTCTCACTGACCTGGAAAACATGGAAAAGACGGGGAATTTAGCGTCCCCGTCTGGAAAAGTTCGGAAATTTCGTGAAAAGTTGAAATATCGTGGAAAAGTCGGAGAATTTTAAGTACGGATTTTTAAATTCTCAGAGCCCATTTTTGTTTTTGGCTTTTCGGGATTTGGTAGGGGATATTTTATAAAATATATTAGTTCGTTTTACAAAACTTCTGTACCTAAACACACATATACCTATACAGCCGCGGATCCAGGATATGATCAAGGGAGGGGCTAAACCATAGTTTGTCGCTTTATCTAGTGTGAAGTAGGATTGAAGTCCATTTTATCCATTGTATACTTGAGCGTCAGGGGGGAAGCTATAGCCCCTACATCCCTCCCCTTGGATCCGCGCCTGCACTTATATATACATATGTGCACTCACGGTATTAACTGACTTACCTCCCCAATGAGCATCTTGACGAGATGGCAACATTGTACCTTCAACGTTTAGCAATGGTGTAGCAAGTCTTGGTATCCTCACGTAACGAATGCGTGTAACGAAGGATCTGGAAGTTCCATTTGGTTTTATTCTTGAATATATTAATGTGATATATTTATTGTGATGATATTTATAAGTTCACTTGCGAAGTGACAAATCCTCGATCTCAAAAAGTGATGAGAAAATTGAGATAGAAGTTGTACCAAAAGCATAAAATTGAAATTGGCGCTAACTTGCTTGGGAGCCCGCAATAGCCGAATAAAGTAGTGGTTTAAGTGTCGGATTTGTAGTTCACAGATCCGTGTTCGAATCTAGACCGTGCTACTTTTATTTTTATTTCTGCAATCTAACTAGTTATCACTGTTAATTATAATGTTGTCTTGTTCGTATACAGCTTTTTGTTGTTCCTAATGCAGTAAATAAAACAAAAGGGATAAGGGATCGTTTGATGTTAATCTTTCTCGGCAATTCAGGATTATCGTGCGAAAAATGCAAGTTTGTATAAGAATTATTAATAGTGACAATGATGATTTGAAACTTAACAACCAAATGTTCATCATGTGAATGATATCATTCGCATATAACCAACTATGTTAAAACAAATATGCTGAAGTGAAATTGGGATACATCGTGAATCAGGTTCTTTGAAGTTTTGAGGATGTTTCTGTCATACATATTAATAAAATAAACTTTGAATGTTCGTATGAAGATTTTTTTTAGAGGAAGTATTTATAAAATGTTCTTTTTGTTAAGTATGTTTTACTACTTTCATTGTATTTTACCTCAACATTTTCATTGTGCATAAAATAAGTGACTAGATTGAATTTACAATTCATTAATGCAAGAAGCAAGGGTTGCGTGGTGTGGGATTGAACACTGGAGAAATTAAAAAAAGTATCTAGCCTTTAAATAAATATACTGAGAAACAGTAAACTGCAACCGACACTGCATGTTTCTGACGCTCCTTCTTCTCCGGTACTTCGGTTTTCCTTGTTTTCAACACAGAACCTTACGCAGGCACAATGTTACAAACCGATAGGTCAACATGGAAAACAGTACTGAACTAGAAAAATATTTGCGTCATTAAGTTAGCAAATATTACAACCGATATCAAATTTTATAGTTAAATATTTAGTTTTAGATGTATTGAAATACTCCTTTTCTTCATGAGGACATTACATAGACAGATTAAAGTTAAAGAGTGTGCACAAATCGGAAAAGTGCAGAACGGGGAATATTTTTTGTAATTAATGAAGTTGTTATAGTTTTAGATTCACGAAATAGTGTACCAAATTATTCTAAAGAGCATATGAACTGTTTATATCTGACACCACATTGAAAAATTATTTTCCGCTGGATTATCATTAGTGAAACACGATTTAATACAATAGATCGTTGCTCATATTACGAAAAGATGTAAATATCACAGTTTTTAGACTTCGAAACTATGCTGTGCATAAGTATCGAAAATCTTATAGAACGGTTATGTCTGTCCGTCAGTCTCTCGACATGTATCAGAACAAAAGCGGTAAGAGATGTCAAGATTTTTTTTCCCCGAATCTATTCAGATTCCAATAATAGGCTCCATCTCATCCGTTTACCCTTTATTCAAACCGGGAGTAGTAGAGACCTTCCGTTGCCGATTTCAGCGTTGCTCGCCATAGAACGAAGAAGGTAATAGACAGCTACAAGCAGTGTTTCAGAATCGATTCAGCGTCTCAAGAGAAGATACTATCTTCGCCTATATTATTCTACTAAAACCGGAATCGATTCAGCGTTCCAGGAACAGCATTCGCATTCTCGTTTAATCTCTTATTGGCTCAAAATATCCAATGTATTTGAATCACAAATTTTCTTGTACGTCTTATATCTGGAGAACTACATACAGTGTAGGCAAACCCAAACTATCACTTTACTCAGTATGATGTGCTTATTCCGTAGAAAATACGAAAACTCGATTTAGGAGCCGTTCAAAAATTTTGTAGTCTCTGATCCAAAAACTAATTATTGGTCAAGATCGCAATCTTTTGATTTTTTTTTTTTTTTTTAATTATCATCCCTAATCTTCTTGTTCAAAGTGAAAGCAGTAGAAACGAACAATTTCCGGTATATCGGCATTAATCACCATAGAACGAAAACGGTGATAGATAGCGACAAGCGGTTTTTTTAATCGATTCAGAGCTCCCTCGTGGCTAGCATACACACTTTTGGCGTTCGTTCGTTTCTCGGCGGGAGTTCATGGGGTTTGGATTCCACGTAAAGCTGTAGATCCATTTCTTTCTATATCCGCGTTGCTGAAAGGGACGCTAAATTCAAATCAAATCATCAGTCGATTCAGCATCTCATAGATACCGTCTCTACTCGTATTATTCTGCTAAAACCGGAAGTGATACTCCAGTACTCGTACTTCCGGTCTCAACGTTTATCACCTTAGAACAAAAGCGGTAATTGATAGTGACTTTTTTCTTTTTTCTTCCTTTCTTTCTTTTCTTTCTTTTTTTTTTTTTGAGAGGGGGGGATATATTCAGCGTCACCATCTTCACTCGCAACGCTTTACTAAAATGAAAGTGGTAGAAATTTGCTAGTACTTCCGGTTGGAGTAATGATGTTCATAGAGCAAAAACGGTAAGAGATATCGCAAAAAGCGATTCTTAGAATTGATTTAGCTTGCCAAGGATAGGTTCTATTTCCTTCCTTAGTCCTCTAATCAAACCGGAAGTGGCAGAAATTAATTGTTTCTGGTTTCAATTTTGATCATAGAACAAAAACGTTAATAGATAGTGACCGACAATTTTTTGGCATCGATTCAAGTTCTCAAGAAAAGATACCATTTCCATCTGTATTCATACACTGAAACTGGAAATTCTAAAAGTTTACTATTACTTCTGGTTTTAATATTGATTTCCATGGAGCGAGAAGGTAATAAGGAGCAACAAACTATTTTTATATGGATTCAGTACCCGAAGAATTAATTTAATTTAATCTATGTTCATCTACTGAAACCGATAGTGGTAAGAAGTCGTAATAGTTTTGTTTGAAATTTTGATTCTTACATAGTAATAGTGATAAGAGATAGCAAGAAAATGATTTTAATATGAATTCAGCGTCAGATGAAATGCTGCGTCTCTTATATTATCCTTCTGTTGCAGCCAGAAGTCTGTTTCTATATTGAATTCGCATATTTAGAAGTCGTCCGTAACTTCACAATATTGTGAAATAAAACTCGCTATTTTTAACAAACGTATAGCTTAACAATATTTTTTATAAGAGTAACTCACGTAATTACAATAGGGTTTCGAGTTTAAATCCCCCTTTTGGGCAAGATTTTATAGAGAAATAAACATTTGCTATACTTACTACGATAAATACACAAAAATTACTGGCCAAAGTTATGTGATTTGGCCACTCTCATGATGAATTTCTGCGTACACTACTGCTTAGAAATCTTTAGGTTTGCATATATCAAAGAAATTTTTAGGTTTATGTAAATATGTATTGTATGGTACTTTAATTTCATCCGGGGGCGGCGGTGGCTCATTGATAGACCCAGCTTGCGCCAGGTGGGCTTTGTAGTGAACAAACACCATGTGGTGGGTTTTATCGGAGTACTTCCGTTTCCTTTCACTTCCTTCATTCCAATATTTAATTCATTTTTTAGTTTAAATGGCATAATAACCAGACTTAAAACTGAAAAATGTCATTAAAAAAAAAAAAATAACAGAAACCTTGGGATAGAGAGCGTATAGGATCTATTGGTAATCATAACCAGAACAAGCGTATTGAATATTTATGTTTGAAAGTTCATTTGCTGAATAAAACTGTATCAAAACGAAAATATAAATTCTCACTCTAGTCTAGAGAAGTTAAGACCATTGATAATCGATCTTCGTTATGCACCACTGTGCCACATGACAGTTATGAAGGACGGGTCATTCCATATATGTGAGCTCCTAAGCGTACAGGAATTTCAGTGTGGTACGACAGAAGGGTCAACAGAGAATCGTGCAAAATCACCTCGAACAGAAGACGCCTGTCATTATTACATTATCCTATCTCTGAGAGAACTGTATTACAGTACCACTCACAAGTCCTGGTATAACGCTTATAGTCATATTATACCAAAATTAATAAATAAATCGCTAAGACATTGGTTCTGGAACTATGCAATGTGATATGAGACAGCAAAACTGACTTAAAGAGTGCGCGGGAAATGATATTGATGAATGGATTGATTTTTGTTTAGATCCTTTGTCATTAATGATAGGTTATGAAGATGTTTCACAACAACACCGGCAACGTTTGGAAGGTGATTCCTGACACCAAGATAAGACGAAATGTACAGACCAACTTTGGTTTAGAAATGCTTCCTTTCGGGGCTGTGACTAGCGGAAAATTCGTTTCGTTTATATGTAATATTTTTCTTGGAAGTTAATGTAAATATTACTTAATGAGATAATAAGATGCATATGAAGTTAATTATAGCAAAAAGTTCAGTTCCCACCTAAGCATGCGAATGACACTCCAAAGAGGAATGACATACTGTGAGTAGTCGTCTCAAAATATATGTGTAAACTGAGTTTCAATACATGTTTCCACAATATAGGGAATTTTTGAGTTACTTAACAACAAATTGCCTTCTTATAGAGGTTAGCGTTTCACAGACAATGAGAGCAATTTGCAGTTCAAGACTGAAGTGCTATGAAACGATGTTAGGTGTTTTTGTAAACAGAGATATAATACGTCGACGTTTCATTCATTGAATCCTGGTTACTGGTAATGGGAAAGAAGTTATAAAGAAAGAAAAAGTAATAACAGTGTTTTAATAGTTTGTAGTCGTTATTTCTACAGAGATGATTATTTATAAAAAGTGTAGATCTAATGCGGGCAGTAGTGAATTAAATAAATAAAACTCACTGAGGATGGCGTAAATTTATCGCTGAAACATTTGCGTTTGGAGAGTTATTCGGATGAGTATTAAGCTTTTGTTAGAATTATGCAAACATCGTCTACTTCTGACTATAACTTGGACCTCAACATCCTCTTGTCGTATACCTGAGCCCTTAACAACTCCTTGGACATGTGAACAAAAGAGAATCAAGAGTAATGTGAATATTGATTTTATTCCTGAACTTGGATTACAAAGAGGTATGTTATGCATATGGCATCGCACTGAAATTACATACAGTTGCTACTGTGATCCAAACTTTTGTTTCAGGACCAGGATCCAAACCATTCTTGTCGGTTGCTAAAAATTCTTTCTCCAAACTCGTGAGCCAGGTAACGGTAATCTCTTGCATGCTTTAATGAATTCAACTGTTCATCAGGGATCCAAAAAGACCGTACAAAGAAATTAGATCAGAACTGTACTGTGAGATCTTCTATCCTTACAAGTAGTCGCATGCTCAGGACATACGTTCGTACCATTGATTCATGTTTTAGATCTTCCGCTTCTTTGCTCATCCATCAAATCTATTCTTTCGCTGGCAGATGCATTACACCACACGTACACTTGTCTGCGTGTTGCTACATTTTCTCCATAAATCTATACCAATTTGTTGTTAATTTCAGTTTCTTTCTCTTAGCGGACAGTGTAATGTTTTGTTGCTGCGCCATGTTTCGACTGATATAGTCAGCAAAAGAAATAATGCGTCTGGTAGCTGTCAGACGTACTACACTTGACGCCAATGACATACATAAATTATAATTACACACTGGATTGTGCAGCTAAATTCACCTTAATTTTTTTATTCTTCTTTGTACAATACTAAATCCCAGTACTAAATATTATATAAGTTTTAATTTCTGGAGCAAATGTAAAAATACATTTTGCCCCTTGATTTCAGTGACATCTGAGGTTACGTTGAAAAATGAAATGAAATCGTTGAGTTTTACGTCCCACGGTTATGCCGGTTAGGCTAAAGGAGACGGTGATGATGAGTAATGAATGAAGAAAGTGGGAGAAAACGGGAGAACCCCGAGGAAACCCACGTACACGGTGTTTATCCACCATAAAGTTCACTTGGCTGGGGTCGAACCCGGGACCCCAAGCTGAGATTACGTTAACTTGATCTCAGCTGACATCTGTTGTTTTTGGATAAACCCTGTTAGTATTTTCAAATGAAGAACTCCTCCAAGATTATAGATTATAATATTTGAGAAATGTAGGTAGCAACGTTTTCCTCAGTACTTACTTTTTACTATGTGTGAAATACGTTGATCTTCATAGTCTCAATTGGTAATAATGAAAACACATTTATTCAATTAACAAATACCATATGTAATCGTTTAATTATAATTTATAGTGCGTAATTAGACTTATTTAAGAAAATACTCTGATTGTATACTGTTGTCTAATTCTTTTTCTTCTTGTGTAGCCATATTAACAGGTCCTCCTAAGTACCCTAGCTCTGCATTGAAGCCGAAAGACTGGGACAAAGTAGTTGGTGACATTGCGAAAGAAGAATCGGACGATAAGCCTGAAGGGGAAGCTGCCTTAAATGCTCTTTTCCAGAAGATCTACGCGGAAGGCTCAGATGAAGTAAAGAGGGCAATGAACAAGTCTTTCGTAAGTTCACTTAGCATTTATACTACAATGTATTCATTTATTGTGATTCGTCGAATATTTCTTTTGAAAATATGCCTAGATACAAGCCTGTTTGGATTAGAAAGTAATTTATATATATTCCTTATTTATCAACAGTTTTGATTTGGTATTTATTTACTTTTTAAGGCAAGAAAAGGTAAGTTGGTCTGCAATATTACTTTTGGTACACTGTCCCACCATGCAGTTGTGAGTATACGTGGTGCTTGAAATAAGGTAGTATGTGACACCAACTTTTCATTATTTAATTTATTTATATACTCACTTACTTACTGGTAGAGACTTAATGTTATTGAAAAGTGGCATATCGACGTAAAAAAACGTATGTATGTGAAGATACAGGTAACTAACCATTTTTGTAGAGAATGTGGCATTAAAGTCGTTTTGTTATATAATTTAAAAATCATTTTGTCTAATCTAAAATCTCAGATCCTTCGTTGCAATTGTCAACAGTTTATTGGTAACTTTTTTCGATTTTTTAAAAATTTAACTGTTTATCAATCCACACTCCTAAATACCTTAATTCCATTACTATTTAGATTTTTATGTCTTTTAAGTTTTGTGATTGAATCTCTCTTTAATGTTCGACCATATATTGAAATCTTTGTGTTACTAGCAGAAAGTGTTAGTTTATTTCGTGTACACTAGTTATTTAATTCCACCAATGTAGCTTTCACTTTTTTGTGCAGTTTTATTTCTTGATGATGGTGAATATACAATTGCTAAATCATCTGTTGTTCTCACATTGTAGGACCGTAATTCAAACCCTGTGGGCATCCTTTATAACTATGTTTTAGTTATCACTATGTTTTTTCCCCGGTGTTTGCAATGTTATTTTTCTTTCGCTACAGTAAGTTAACATTGTGTACGGTGTCATGCTTGGTTGTGGTTCTTTTAATCAATCTAATATAAATAAAATAAAGACTTTGTTTGTGTGGGGCCTGGGGTCCAGACGAGTGAACCGAGAGTTAACAAATTTTGGTCACGGGTATCTTGATCCAGGTCCCATACCAAGACGAAGCTTTTTTTTTTTTTTTTTTTTTTTTTAATTTCGAACCAGGGGATCTCGAGGGGGGGGGGGCGTTTACCGGAACATGTAAAAATAATAGAAAATGACCGATATTAGTGTCAAATTTATAGTTTTCGAGGTCGCTGAGATCAATTTTGAAACTCCGATAGCATTAACTTCGAAATTCACCCCATTCGGCTGCGGGCCGGGGGTCACCGGGGGGTAAGGGGGGAATACCGAGGCATGTGAAAATAACCTAAATTAACCGATATTAGTGTCAAATCCATACTTTTCGCGGTCGCTGAGATCAATGGTGACGCTTCTATTAGCGATAACTTTCAAATTCAGCCCCCATCGACTGGAGGCCAGAGGCTTTTTTTTTTTTTCCTTCCTTCAAATTTCGAATCAAGGGGCATTTACTGGAATATGTAAAAGTAGTAGAAAACGACCGATATTTTTTCCTTTTGTTGTTTAGTTTGTTTACGTAGATATTTTCTCTAACCCATGAGAAGAATGGGTATTTCAGCTAATTAATATATAAAACTACATAAACTGACTCACTGACATAAAATAACGGGTACTTCTGGTTGACGTGGAAAGTTGAAATTTGGCATGATTGTAGCTTTGCAGAACTAACCCACTGGAAAATTGCCAAACGTGATTTTTTTAAAAAAAATTTTTTAGTGTGTCTGAAGGGGGGATGAAGAAGTTAAATAGACCTTTATTTGGACCTATAATCTCATGTTTTAGGTACTTGGAATAAAAATTGAAAGTCGGTATACTTGTACGTTTTCATTAGCGTTACTCAAGTAAATCACCAAAAATAAAAACTTCCAACTGTAGAGTGGTTTTATGAGGAACTGAAAAGTCTTCCCCATGTTATTTATATAGGATATTTTCTACATCCCAAAATTTTTAGGCACTTCCGGTAAGATTAAAATGATGAAATTTGGCATGATTGAAGCCTTCCGGGACTAACCTACATGAAAATTGCCAAAAGTGAATATTTTTAGTTTTTAAGGGATCTAAAGGGTGCTGAAGAAATTCCCATGTTATGTAAATAGGCGTTTTCTTGAAATACAAAACCTTATCTTATAGGTAGTTGAAATAGGAAAAAAAACTTGAAATTCGGTAGAGTTGTGGGTTTAAAAAATGCGAGGCCATAGGCCGAGCAAACGCGGGTGTTTCAAAAGTCCCCAGCTAGCCCAGATGCAAAGTCCCCAGCTAGCCGAATTAAGGAAATATTAAGAGCAAATGAACGAAGTTCAATCGTGATGCAAAGGCTGATATATAAGGGACGCTAGACCTAGGCCAAGTAAACACGATGGACTGGGGGCGGAGCCCCCAGCTAGCCAAAGCTAGTCTATATATGTAAAAACGAAAGTCACTATGTTTGTCACTTAATAATTCTTGAACTACCCGACCGATCTGGATCAATTTTGCAACATAGATGAGGTTCGGGCCTGGGAGTGATGTTATAATGTCACTTTGACGGTACAACGTAGGGGTTGGGGGATATATAAAAATAAAAAAGAACCACGAGACCGATTTCGATCAAATTTGCCATATAGATGAGGTTCTGGCCTGGGATGGTTTATCATTTCGCACTGACTGTGCAACTTAGAGGAGGGGGGGATATTTAAAAATGATCGAAAATTATCAATATTAGTGTCGAATCCATAAGTTTCGGGGTCGCTGAGATGAACAGTAACACTTCCGATGTCATTTAAATCCAAATTCAGCCCCGCGACTTGAGGGAGGGGGAAGATATGTAAAAATGATTGAACATACCGATATTAGTGCCGAATCCTTAGTAATAGATTTTGAAAAAAAAAAAAAAAAAAAAAAAAAAAAACCCGTCAGGATGCAATGTTAAAGGTTAGTTAAGCTGTGTGCAAACGAAAGTAGTTGGAAGAATCGCAAGTTCCGAAAATGCATCCTACGACAATACGAAATGTGGCTTCCGTCTTGCATTGAGAAGACAAGACCTTGTCGTGCATCCATGGGCTATGCAGACATGAATAACATGTCTGCTATGCAATGAACAACAAGCAGTCAGGTGATTATAAGACTAATATATTCAGCTAATTTCATTAATGTGTAAAATCTTCAAAAACGTACAAAAAACATTCTCCACTACTACTTCAGTGTTGCAGCTTTAATGTTTCTGCGCTGTGCCTGCGCCGTACTTTGCTTTTTGTGTTTCGTCTGTATGTAAATTAAGCAATAGTTCCAATTTCTTACGAAGTTCTTAAACCATCCTTTAATGCTGTTGCCATCCGGAGAATGATTTTTGTACGTTTATGAAGTATTCTGTTCGACACATAGCTGAAAATATTAGTCCTTATTATCAACTTGCTGCGTGCGTGTTGTTGTTCGTAAGATTCGGATGGAACATTGTTGCCAGTTCCAAAATTTTGAACTATCACTTCCGGGTGTGACTCTCTTTGTGAAACCTATGACACTTTCAAATTAGGCGAGCTTGAAAAACTTCCTATATTCGTCATATCTATCACAACCTCTGCTTCATGAAAATAAACTAATGTGTAGAATTCCGTTAGGTACAGAATTCATTGTATGAGTATTAAATGCATATTTTTAGATGAAGGTTAGGTGTTAGAGTAATGTTTTATAGAAGTTTCTTGTGTTTCAAATAAACATTTGTTTTCCATTTCTTCTTGCAGCAAGAGTCTGGTGGCACGGTACTTAGTACTAATTGGAATGAGGTGTCGAGAGATAAAGTGGAAGTGAAACCTCCAGATGGCATGGAGTGGCGTAAGTGGGAACAGTGATATGAAAGGATCACTTCTGGAGAAAACAAAAATACATGAAGCAGTGTGTGTGTATGAGTGTGCGCGTGGAACTTCGAAATTTTACATAGTGGTTTTGAAGAACTTTAATGCTATTATGTTTAGATATATGTTAGTGTTTCGCTTTAATAACCTATACACTTCTCTTTCTTCATTTCTTGTTTTTGCAAGCTAAAGTAAAATATTTTTTTCCTTTTGTGGCTGTGACTTTTTAAACATAAAAGCAAAAGTACGTTCTGTGGTGAGCTGTATTAATAGCTGACGAGCGTTAGAGAACTTTTTAATTCTTTACAGATACATTTCAAAATAAAGTCAGTTAACGTACAGAAATACATCAGTTTACGTTCTTTCTCGCTGATTCACAGATTTAATACTAAATACTTTTTATGTAAAGAAATTGTGTGTATCAAAGATCTTAAAACACAATATAAATACGATAATATTGTACATAAATACACTTTTCTTGTAAGATCATCTTAGAACTCAGAAGTAAAAGTCAAAGAGTAAAGTTTTCTTCGCTTCTTTTACATGATTGGGGCAGATAAGAATAAGGAGTGTACATTTGAAAAAAAATTCATTGAAGTTCCCATGTAGTATTTGGTTACAGTAATGAGGAAACTAAACACGAAGAATCATGTACGATAGATCTGTAAGTTCATTTTCGTGTATAGTCACTGACTAAAGGAAATATAATGTTTTTTCTTTGAGAAAAAAAAATTACAGCAACTTACTAATTTTAACGTGTCCATCGACTTCCCTTGCTTCTCATTTCATTTACAATATTGTTAATGCAGACATTTCCAGAATGTAGAACATATATACAATAATAAAAATGACTACAAAAGTAGCACGTTTATAAAGCATTAAGAAAAGATGCCGGCACTACATACCTTTAGGAAAAAGGCACGGCATATGACATGCAGTCATTTTCTTTTGTCAATGTTTTTAATAGTAAGAGTAAAATTTCTGATAGTTCATCAGTGTTCGTGGTACAAAATTAGTTCATTATTAAAACAGAAGGTACTACAGTGCAATTGATACTACTTGTCCCTTATGACAGCTCGCTGCGCGCACGTGGTGCTCAATGCTGCGTTGCCAGCTTTTGCGTCGGGTATTGAAACTACACGAGTAGTATACTCGCAACACGAAATTATTCACTGCAGGTAAATCTCAGTTTTATATAATTAAATGACACAAAATAAAACTAAAATGAATGCTCTCAATAGCCAACAGGTCCACTACTCAAGTCAACATTCGACTAAAACAATGTGCATTTGTTTATATTCAAACTGGCAACGTGCGGAGAGGGTGGAATGTTTACCACTGCAGAGCGAGAGAAAGAGCCACTATAATTGGCTGAACGTGCTGTTGCCATAGAAACAGTTCTCCTTGCTTGATTGTTATGACCACGTGCAGGAGAGGAAAAAACAGGAAAGCAACTGTCACAAGGGACAAGTTGTATCAATTGAATTATACTTATGTCGCATGCAGCAATCCAGTCAAACTACGGTATACTGCAACCCCCGAATGTTTTTCGGAGTGATAGCTTGATACGAAAGGTAGTTTTAATATTGTAAAATTAAAGGAATCAGTCACAAAAGAAAGTAACAATTTATTGTAATGGTTAAATAGTAACAAACAACAATTAACAAATTCCTCTTGAAATTTAGATTCCGTATTTTAAGTAGTTTTTTCTCAATATGTATTTTCAGATGCTGGCGTATAGTAATTCTTATAATATTGCGTTTGAAATTTCGAATGATTATTGACAGTAAATAGGTTATGAACCTCCAAACAAAATATCATATTTAATACTATTAAAAGCCTATGGATCATATCTGTTTAAGAATATGTCTCAATATTACGTACAAAAGGCGTAATCCAGGAAAGATCCATGTATTTACATGTATATATTAAATTTTCTACTTACGTAAATTTAACATTTTTCACAGATAGGATCCATAGGTCTTTAAATACAAACCCAAATACTCCTTTCTATGCCATAATCACAGCACCCCACAAAACACCACTTTAGAAAGTGTCTATTTAACAGGTCTATATGTGTGTGAGTCCATTACCTGATCAGAAACGCAAGGCGCGATAGGTAATTACGAATTACGTAAATACTTTAGTAGGTGGTAGCACCATAGATGAGCAATCATAGCCACCTGCAATGTTTCCATTTCATTCTGTATCATATGATTCAATGTTACAAATGTACATAGAGCTCATTATATATTTGTATTATATATTAGTATTACAAATACAGGGTGGTCCAAAAGTTGGTATACAGTCCCGTACTGATCAACTCATTGTTTTTTTATATTTCTTATTGTTATCCATCAGGTAGACGTAGTTTCTTTATTATTTGTTCTTAATGTCTTTTTACTTATATCTTAAGCTCGGAATAGCCGAAGCAAATAAATCTATAAGTTAGAATGTTATACTTGAGCAATGCAGGGATGTATATCTACTTTTAGGCCACCCTGTATATAATACTAATAGAGTTAAACGTATATATATTGGTTTAATGTTACAAGTATATCAATTAAGTATGCTATACGCACCATAGCTCTTAGACGAGCTTTCACTTCCGTCAGAATCTACCTCTTCTTTTTCAGGTTGCATTTGCTTTCCAGCTTTTTTTTTTATATATATATATCCTTTGGTATAATGTCCCACCACCTTTTCCATCGTCTTCCCCTTCTTTTACCTTGTAGATCAATTATCATCTCTCTTTTTTTCTTCCATTTTGTTATGTCCTATTCACTGCAAACTGCTGAGCTTTGTGTGCATTACTCTCAGTATCTTGGTATCAATTGTGTAGTTTGTTGTTAGATGTGACCCGGTATGTATTTTAATCTAGTTTCAGTTTATCTTCCTTTCGATGCTTTCCAACAGTTGTATATCCTCTTTCTGCATAGTCCAGCCTTCAGATACGTAAATAGAAGATATTACTCAGAGTAAAGGAAGTCCTGTAAGAGATCTCGAGTTCAATCTTCGAAAGATGGTATTTAATTGAATTATATTTTAAATATTGCCAGCGAGACTTCTTTTTCTCTGAAAAAATAACATGGAATGATGTAGAACGGAAACACTCAAAATATCCATCCTGTCTTTTTGAAATACAGCAGCAACGATCTCAACTAGCTGTTCGTTGTGCAGACGATGTAAAGCTGATCGTTGATAATGTAAGTCAGTGAAGAAAATGCGAATATTTATTTCTGTAAGTGTGTTAAAGGAAATCAGTCTGCAAATGTATTCGAAATCATACTTGACATCAGAAGAATAATTTAAATCTTCAGACTTCAGTAGTAACAAATCAGAATATGACAGAGAGTGAGGGCTTGTTAACTACCTCTTAGTCTTCCTTAAAAAAAAGTCGTGTGTTCTTATTACACAGTTGTAGTGTGGGTAGATGAGAATAGAGTTGTTGCATCCTTGATCAGCTTCGGAAATCAACGATTTGCTGCAATGAGTATATACAAAAATAATAAGCGAAGACATTAGTACGTGGATGTTGATCGAGAATGAATTTTTGTACTATGTTTTTAAGGTTTTATTTTAATGTGATTCCTGAAATAAATGACATGTAGAAATATTTTCCTACAAGTTCTTATTCATTTTATTGTATAATAGTAGAGCCGCGGGTTGTAGTAGGTAAAGCGTATACCTACCAACCGGACCCTCGTTTCAAAGCGGCTCAGGTTTTCACAAAGCTTCTGAGTAAATTGAGTATCTGAGGAAGCCTGGAGGATAGAGGTAATCGGAGCGTACTCTGACTACACCATTTCTTCTGCCGCGCTGATGTCGAAAGAATCGACATCGTTCCCTGTCACGTCCAGACTCCATCTTCTGAAATTCTAATTATAAAGAGGAAACTTGAATCCTTCATTCTGTGCGTCACACTAATTGCTAATAGTAAGTGTGACATGAGTAATAGGTGTCGCTATTTGTGATGTGTGACGTCAATAGATGTCACTGACGTACAGGCAATTTAAAACTATTGTGATTATTTAATTGTAACTTAAATGTTTTGTCAGTTTAATTATTTCATAATAGGACAAGGCTCACGGTCATATGTAGATCCGAACATTCATATTTATTAGATCAAAAGATCCAATATACGAGTATTTCAATCAAAAATTTTCTTGTAATCCCTTAAGAACTACATATAGTGTAGCTAAATCAAAACTATCAGTTAACTCAGTATGATGAGCTTATTCCGTAGAAAATATGAAAACTAGATTTAGGGCCGTTCAAAAATTTTGTGGCCCTGATCCAATTGGATCAAAAGATTCAATATATTTGAATCAAAAATTTTCTTATAGGCCTTATATCTGGAGAACTATATATAGTGTAGCCAAACTCAAATTATCAGTTAACTCAGTATTATGTGCGTATTTCGTAGAAAATACGAAAACTCGATTTAGGGGCCGTTCAAAAATTTTGTGGCCCCTGATCCAAAAACTAATTATTGGCCAAGATCGCAATCTTTCGGTCCATTTTTAGGTTTGCTAAAGTTTTTGTGTAATTTCATGTTGGTTGTTCATCAGATTTAAAGAAAATGTACAATTAGAGCTTTTAATTAAGCACAGTTTTAGCCTACAGTGCACAGCAGGCCGAAGGCTCGGGTGCAACAATCCGTTTTAATACCAGGAAAGCGGTTGTATGCGATACGTCTGCTCTCCAGATGACGCGCATTGAACTCTGCCGTGACCACTTTATACTGCTGCGCCACTGACCGGAACTATATCACTTTGTTCTTGGATCATTAATACTATGCTAAATCACCTGGAAAGACAGAGTGAGAAACCAGTATTTTGTGGAAAATCCCACTGCAATGATCTATATCTTCTAAACAGATATTGACTTAACAGATAGTGAATGAGTGGGATAATTCTAACTTCACGGGGATTATCAAATAGGATATTGTAAATTGTCTCTAATTCCATTGGAATAGTTATACTGAATATAGCTGATTGGAGGATAAAATGTGAAACCTTTTAATGTGAGCTATTTACTTTCATCAAACTTACAAATCTCGTGTTGTGGATATTGGGTAGGAGCCACCTATGATTAAAATAATAACATGCGAAAAATCGTACTCTCTAAAAAGGCTCCAAGAAAAAGTATTTTTCTAAATGTTCCCATTTTTTATTAAAATATAAAATAAACATCTGTGCATCATATTGTTTTACATTTTGTAAGTGTGCATGGACAAAGATTAACACACAAAGAAAAAAAAGAAGAGACACTACCACCAGGTAAATGTGTTGGTCCATTACAAACCTAATGTTGGAGACGACAAAATTATTAGAGTGCTGCATGAGGTCCATAGTCTTCAATTTATAGCAATTTGTTGGTATCCTTCTCAGACTGAAACCAAGTTCTGTAGCTTGATCTTGATGTGACGGACCGGGGCCCCACGAAGTAAGCAAAAGATGGAAAGAAAGGGCTATTTTCGAATTCTGCGGGGGGGGGGGGGGGCAAACAGCTTTTTCTAGGGGGAGTCAAATATTAATGCTTGCCCCCCAGAAAAAATGTAAGTTGCGGCGCTGTTTCGGACATTTCTCTTGGGATTCTTTTCACAGTTGCAGGGCTAATGTGTAAAACTGAATGTACTCTTTCAATCACTTTATTCAATGGCAATAAATGACTGTCGTTGTCACGTTCTTTTTTGAAATATTCTTTAAGATTAAACACAAACTCCCGTGCCTGACTTGTCAAGGGCACTCTCTTTCCGCACTTCAGTTATTGTGTTTATAAACACGAACACACACACACACACACACACACACACACACACACACACACACACACACACACACATATATATATATATATATATATATATATATATATATATATATATATATATATATATGGGTGATTCTACGAAAAAGGGAAATTTTCTGTCACGGGCATTTCTTCAAACTACTACTAGAAACAATCACCTCATTTTTATTTTGTTTGGTAGTAACCGTCACAAAGTAGGTATGCCATGTATAACAGTTTGCAAATATAACACGAAACACGTAAAAAATTAATTATTACCCAATTTCTCAACACCGTGGGCTGTCACAGCGTATAGTTGACTGATTTTAATCAATAAATTACAACTGAAGTCGCAAATCAAACATCATTTAATGGTAATTAAATGGAAGAGAACACTTCAATGTTTCGGTTTTGTGGAAAGTAAACCTTTATAACGATTATTTTCGAAAGCTTGACTATGCTTTGTTTCTGTCACCTCTATTTCGTCCCATAACAATAGAAAAAATTATCATTGCTCTCAACAGATAGCATGGTCGTCCACATTGGCAACACCCACAAGAAGACAAGGCAGACATGTTTGACTGAAGAACAGAAAAAAGTTGTGTGCACGTGTTAAAAGCTATAGGAAAAATATTTTTGTGTGTGGAAAGCAGGTACGTATATTAATTGATACTCAACACCATGGTATTTATTACCGAATGTATTTGTATGGTATATACCTTCTTTCCCTTGAGGAACCTACGTCTTAACGTAGAAAATTCGTACACAATTACTCACATGTACTGGTTAAAAAGTGGGCCGGTAAAGATAAATTATATTCGATTTTCTCAACTCCATGTCCATCTGAAAACTAAGGAATCCACGGTGTTGAGACAAGTTCACGGAGTTGATAATCCTATAGTGTTTGTTATGCTCATGCTCTTCCAAATATTTCTTCTTTCAATATATTGATAGAAATAAAGCTCGTTTATGGTCTAGTGACTAGTATGCTCGCCTTTCGTGCGTGGTTCTGGGTTTGTTTCCTGGTGGAAGCTCAAAAATTAATGGTGTTTACTTCGCACAGTGAGGCAATTGAAAAACTCATTTGAGTAGAGATGTACTGAAACCTGATCGCGCAGACCATCGCAACGGTCGTAGGAGCCGACACGCTGACCACGTGTCATTCACACTCAAAGGTCGGCTGGTGGGTCCTAGCCCATTTAAGGAGTGTTTCGCGGAAGTTCAGATTTGGGGCTGTCAAGTCAAGATGGATGGTATCTGTTTTTAACCTATTGAAGTCTCAATCTTATGATCAACTAATTGTTTTCTTTTCAGGGATTGTCGAAGAGTCTGAGGGCAATATACGGACAGTCAATTTTATGACGCGGATCGGGAGGAATTTCTCCTGGCCTACTAAACCTGACGTTTAAAAAGCGTTGGCAGTTGTCATTCTGTGTAGACTAAAACAGCCCTTCCCTGTTTCCTCAAGACATTTCCTTCATTGGAGTGGAAAATGAGGGCTACTTAACAAAGAGCATCGAATTACCCAAAGAAAACAGAAATGATGAGTGCCTTACACTGTCATTTAGTGTGCATTATACAGGGCGTTTCAAAACAATACCGACAACGTTTGGGAGGTGATTCCTAACACCAAGATAAAAAGTATAGACTAATCTGGGTGCACAAATGCTTCCATTCGCAGTTATAGGCTGCCGAAAACATGAAAAAAAAAAAAGAACTTTAAAGGTCCATAGCATAAAACTATGGGACCTACCGTAGTCGGGTCAGACTTCACTTAGGAATTAGTATGTGCGCTTGCGGTACTTCCACAACAACTTTTATAGAAGTAGTTGGTGAGTACTTCAGATTATACGCCCGTAGCCAAACTCCCTCTATAAAAATTGCTTCGTGAGTACCTCAGGATTCTGAAACATATTTTTGGATAGTGCATATATTAGTTCCTACGTGAAGTCGTGACCCGACTACGGCAGGTCTCATAGTTTTGGAGCTATGGGCCTTTAAAGTTCTTTTTTCATGTTTTTGGCAGCCTATAACTCCGAAAGGAAGCATTTGTGCACCCAGTTGTCTATACTTTTCGTCTTATCTTGGTGTCAGGAATCAGCTCCTAAACGATGTGTGTATTGTTTTGAAACACCTTGTATATATACCAAATATACAAATACACTTACCAAATGTTGAAAAAGTATTGCACTTTCGACGTGTTGACTTGATCACACAGAGAAGACAGACGGTTTACATAAGCTCAGAAAACAAATGAAGTAGACAATAGACAGGTTTAGTGACTACTTCATCTGTTTCGTAAGCTTATGTGAAAAGTTTGTCCTCTCCATATGATAGTCAACATATTGAAAGCGCAATAATTTTTCAATATTCGATAAGTGTATGTGTATTTCTTTTTTTCTTAGTTACGTCACATATTCATATATATATATATATATATATATATATATATATATATATATATATATATATATATATATATATATATATATATATACTCAATTTTGGAACCTTCATTAGATATATTTTCATATGTTTGCAGTATTTTCTGGAGTATTTTTGTATAACAAATTACATGTCATCTAGTTTGTTAGAATTTTATTCAACATAAGGAGAATAATTCTAACTTACAAAAACTATTGGAAAATTATTTCAATTTTTATGTAAATTATAAGCTTAATCACTTATAAACCAAAACTTATCACCCAGATGTATCACGTTTCTCAACTCCACAGCAATTTTCAACTCCGTGTTAACTAATCTCAACTCCGTGGCCTATGGTCTCAACTCCGTGGGTGCTGAAAAGTTTATTATTTTTTATTTACTACACCCATAATGATTCAGCTCTGCTGAACACCTAATTAACATGTACTTAGTAGTAGTAAGTGCATGTGATATTTTTATCGAAATAGGCGACCATCAACGGAACAAAAATTTTCCAAGTGAAAATTTCCCTTTTTCGTGGAATCACCCATATACGAGGGCTGCTATATATATTTCTGGCCTAATAATGAAAATACGAATATTTATCAACGAAAATGGTTTTATTGTTTTTCAAAATATTCTCCATCAAGATTTATACACTTTTGCATGCGCTCAAACCAATTTTCGAAGCACTTTTTCCACTCCGATTGAGACACCTCCAAAACATGGTTTTTGAATGCTTCAACAGCATTTTCTGGCGACGAAAATCGTTGACCACGCATTTTTTTCTTGATGTGTGGGAATAAAAAGAAGTCATTGGGTGCCAAGTCAGGGCTGTACGGCGGATGACCCATCACTTCGACGTTTTGGCCGGTCAAAAATGCGCTGGTTTGAGCCGATGTGTGAGAGCTCGCATTGTCATGGTGCACAATGATTCGTCTTCTCTTGTTCATTTTTCGAATTTCTCCGAAGACTTCAGGCAAACAAATGGTGGTGTACCACTCAGAATTGACCGTCCTACGTTGCTCAAGCGGAACAGTCGCCACATGACCAGTTATGCCGAAGAAACAGGCGACCATTTGCTTCGAAGTGCTTCTTCCACGAACAACTTTCGTTGGATTTGGCTCGTCTTGGAAGACCCACACGGTCGATTGCTGTTTTGTTTCGGGCTCATACGCATAGATCCATGATTCGTCACCTGTGACGATCTTATAAACGTCTTTTGAAGCACCGCGATCGTATTTTTTCAGCATTTCTTTACACCAATCCACACGAGCTTTCTTTTGAGCGATTGTCAAATTGTGCGGGATCCAACGAGAACAAACCTTTTTTACGGCCAGGTGTTCATGCAATATCGAATGTATGCTGGTGGAAGAAATGCCTAGGCATGCCTCTATCTCACGGTAAGTCACATGACGGTCTTGCATTATCAGTTCACGTACGGCATCGATGTTTTCTGGCACAACGGCTGTTTTTGGACGACCTTCACGGAATTCGTCTTTGAGCGAGCGTCGGCCACGATTGAATTCGTTGTACCAGTTTTTCACAGTGCTATAGGATGGTGCTTCGTCGCCATACAAAGATTTAAGTTCATCGATGCACTCTTGTCGTGATAATCCACGTCGAAAGTTGTGAAAAATGATCGCACGAAAATGTTCACGAGTTAATTCCATTTTTTTGCCAAGTTGATTTCTTCAAGTACCTGTAAAAGAAAAAAAAATTGTCGTAAGTCAAAAAGTTCTGAGTACATTTATGCTACAAAATGTCAAACTTTCCAATGGAAATGTCAGATTGCACCTGGCAACACTTAGTGTTGCCTAGGCCAGAAATATATATAGCAACCCTCGTATATATATATATATATATATATATAATTTATATGTTAGGTCAGGTCTATATGAATAATACGAATATAAACTATATTCCACTCAGGGGCGGATCCAGGACCGACTTCTGGCGGGGGAGCGGTGGGTTGTCATGCTGCTACTTTTAAAGGCTCCAAACTTTGGGATGGGTTTTATTTATATATATAACATAAGACAATTTCGTCGCCTGGGGTGGGCGATTGCCCCGATCGCCTCCCCCCCTGGATCCGCCCCTGGTTCCATTGATGAATGAGAATAACAGCGATTACATTACGATATTCACACCAATGCACTGAGATGATAGCACAAAAAATCAAAACAATCTGACAGCAGGAAAAACTTTTACAGTAATGAGTAGGTATAAATGCGACAACACTGTATTGTTACCATGGAGACAACCTAGTGTTTCCAAATGTATTTTTGTGGGTCTAAGCGTATCCTCCCCTTCACATATTGGTTTAAAAAAGGTCGTCTACGAAAAGACAAACATAGCTGGATCATGTTCGTTACTATGCAAGTCATATTTTTTCCCGATGTCAGCAAATTTCCTACAAAGACCATTAGAAATTCTACAAATTTCAGCTTGACATTCCAAAACAAGGGTCATTTCCCTTGAACTATAGAAGAGCCATAAACACAGTCACCACCTTCCTGGATTTCAATTCTACGAAAACTTATTCCCTGTGCGGCGACGGGGAGAAGATGCACCGGTTGTTGTTCCATGTAACCCCACTTCTATTTCCGTAGCAATCTTGTCAAAAGGACAGAATTGTTTCAGTAAGTGGAAAAAGAAGGGAAAAAAATATTCATTGCTGTGTCAATAACGTTGGGCCTAGTGAAACTAGGTTGTCTGGAACGTTGAGAAATAAAGTAAAGTACGATTGTTTTAAAAACATCTAGTTTGTAAATATTTCAACTTATAATCTGATTCAATCAGTGATAAAGTAATTTGATTCCTTCATCGTTCTGTCAAGTGGTCGCTTTGATTCTTGTTGCTATGACAGTTCGCAACACTGTCGTCAGCTTACACGATGTTAGATCTGTCAGAGCTCAGGTTATGATGGCCTTAGAATAGTTTCGATTTTTATCGTAGTTTCGTTTCCTGTAGTAAGTGAAAGTAGCTCATCACATAAATGAAGGCTTTTAGGATAAGGCTACTCGTATTTGAGCTTACGTGCTTTCATTGTAATGTAATATAATTCGCAAATTGGTTTATTTCGGAAGTACTTAAGAGCTGATAATGTTGCACTCAGCTTATGCATTGGTCAATACTCAGTGAATAGCCGGACTAATTTCATCGGCTTCTGATTCTTAGATATGAGTCCTTATACAGATACCAAACTGTACTTTGTTCTTATAGTGCAACATTTATTAATTGTTATACATTTGTTAAGTCATCTTTAATCATTCCCCATCAATAGTTATACATTTGTAATGATTTATTAATGATATTACGTCTCTTTACATAAAAAAAATATTGTTTATTCTCCTTTCAAAATTATTCTAACATTGAACATGATGCAGTAGTTTGCGAACAATATTTATGGTGTGTGTGTTCAAATAAAGCGAGATTTTTTTTTTTTTAATCATTCTTTGAGCAAAATTTTTGAATGCTTTTTCAGCGTCAATGCGAAACGTTCAAACACGATTCTTTCAGACAACACTGTAAAAATATTTTGTAACTAGAATGCAGTTTTTGAGAAGGGGGCATAAAAACTATTCTGGGGGTTTGGAGGGTGTGCACCCATAAGGGTACACCTGTTGGTACCTCTTTCCAAAAAATAGCCAACTAAGACTAGCTTTCGTTATTTATGAGTTTGCAGTGAAATGAACGATAAAGAAAAGGGACAGCCAGAATTTGGAATTCAATTTATCGTAAAATAATAATAATTTGGTTTCCAGTATACAATGGAAGTAACGGAATTTCATAATATACAATTTCTGTTTTAATGTTAACATCTTCATACCTTCACTGTGGGGGAAAAAAGTCGTAAATGGATCTCTCTCATCTTCGTATGTTGCTGTTATATATATATATAATCTTGTTTATCTTTCGTCGAAATCCTTGGGTTTTGGACCTTGGGAAGCTAATAGGTTCTTTCATGCTGATAGTTCATTATCACATGCTGTTACATTAAATAAGAAACTGATCCAAGGGATCAATCATGCCTTCAGACGCTATGCGGGTTTGAAATATTTTTGCATATTGATACTAACTTAAACACAAATTCGGCCGCTTAGTTGGTAGAGCGTTCATTTCTGATACAAAAATTCTTGTGTTCAAACCATGGGTGCGCGATATGGATTTTGTGGCAAATAAACACTGAATGGGCGAGTTTTCTCGGGGTTCTCCTATTAAACTAATGATTTAATATTAAGTATATTAAGCAACGAGCTTTCCTCCGTCAATAACTGCAAGGCGCCTTTGGGAATTGTGAAACTACGAATTTGCGATACTTGATCTCTTTCACCCTTATAAATAATGTTCGTGAGCACGATTTTATTTTTCGCGAGAATAAGATGGTCTCTGCTCGCTTTGTGGCAGTTTACTTCCACGATAGTATTTGTTGCTGAAAAATAGTTTTACCTAATATTTAATACACAATAATAAAGACATTACTACAAGAAATTTCAAATGAATGAATAGGAACCTAAGAATGAGTGGATACTTTATTATCGTATATTAATCGCGCAATTGTGTCTTGTTGTGTACATGTTCAATATTTTAATTTCTTAGAAACTTACCAATGCTTAAACGGCGAGACTAAACACAAAAACTGGCTCTGTGCCAAAAAGAAGAAAATATATCAAATGTAAGTTGATTTGATGTGGACAGAAGCGGCTTAAATAACAAATATATTTATATACTATATAACCATCAACAACAGGCTTTCATTTACGACATCATATTGTTGTATAGAAAGGCGGTCGAGAAGCGGGAGGAGAAGGTACACAGTAACAACTTTCTGATAAATTCATTACGCATTTTCTTTAACGTCACTCCTGGTTTAGCATAGTTGTTTAAGTTGTAGAGGCAGGATCGAAAGTAAATAGATGTTATAGTTGTGGTGTTCGTTGTATACAATGTTTCTTTGCAGATAACAAGCATGTCAGTTTCCAAGTATTCGAAGACCACGTTTAATCTTTACTGATTGTTAGATATTTCTTTTTCATGGATTCGGGAAGTACAAGATGACAAATTTTCTGCTTGCTTGAGTACCGTGGAACGGCAAGCGGTAACAAGATGCACAAAAGATAAAAAGCATTTTCTGATATGCTGCATCTCAGTATCTTCGGATTGGAGTGTTTCACCGTATTTGTACCTCGTTTATACAGAACTTACAGATTCCTAGTAATTCTTAAGTATGCATTCTATGATGCAAGTGGTTACGAGTTCTTTTACAGGGATTGTTAGTAAAAGATAAGATTGTAAAAAGCAGAATTACTATGATGTATTCAAAGGGTATTGATTTATATCAATGCACACTGCTGCTAAAGATGTCAAAGTATTCAAACGCATGTTCCCAGACAGTGAGACTGCTGGGAAAATGCAGCTTGAATGTGACAAAAGAGCAAACACTTTAATTTAGGAGTTATCACCATACTTTAGAAAGTGAACTAATTCGGTTGTTGGAATGATTATTATGTTGTGGGTTTGGATGCATCTCTTAATAAAGTGTCTCAACAGAAGCAGATGGACATCAGTATGTAATTCTGGAGTACCGTGAAAGGGGGAGTGTGCATGCGTTATTTGATACAGGCACTTTAGGGCATTCTACAGCTTCCAATTTTTAAATCACTTTCAAAGAGGCTCTTAAATTTCAATAATGACTCCAATGTAAACTTTAAATTTCTGCATTTCTTCAGGTTAGATATCAAAAGTCGCCAAATGACCCTCTAATACAAGGAGTGTTCAAATGGAAAGGTACGAAACGACACTGTGAATACAATAGAAGTCCATTCGAAAAGAAATCACCAGAGGCCTTAGCACAATTATCCCATTGCTTCACGAGCCGAAGGATTCCCTGTTCCCAGAATTCCTTGGGCTGTGACAGCAGCCAGTCCTCCACTCTGTCCTTCAGTTGAAACACTTCCCTTTGAGATGTTTCTCTTTAGCGGACGAAACAGATGGAAGTTGCAGGGCGACATTCCGGGGTATAGGGCTGATGCTTAAGCTACTCCTACTTGAACTTGTCCAGTACACTTGTGTGACCGTGGAGACGTGTGGACGAGCGTTATCGTGGAGCAGAATTACTCCCTCCGTGAGCAGCCCAGGCCTTTTGCTCTTGATGGACTTGTGCAGGCTACGACGGGGTTTCTCACAGTACACGGTACTGTTAATGGTTTTTCCCGTGCTCGAGAAATTCGATAGGTATCTGATCTCGGACGTCGAAAAAGACTGTAAGCGTCACCTTGCCTGCTGAGGGCACAGCTTTGAATATTTTAGGGGGAGGTGACGACGCATGCTTTCATTGTATGCTACCTCGCTTTGTTTCTGACTCGAAGTTTTGGCACCAGCTTTCGTCACCGGCGACGATCTGCTCCAGGAATAAGAGGTCTTCATGATACCGGAACAGGCGTTGCAGTGCTAGCCTCATATGCAGTTCCTTTTGCAGTTTGCTGAATATCTTCGGAACCCATTGCGCGCACACCTTCCGATAACTCAACTTGTGCGTAAGTGTCCACACTGTTCCACCGCTGAACCTCATCATCACTGCCAGCATTCACATTGTGACACGCCGATCACGTCTCACTAGGTTGTTCACTTTGTCAATGAGTTCGGCTGGGATTACATGTTTGCCTGGCCTGGTCTCGGGTCATCACTCAAACTCCCGGCCTTCACAAAAACGGGCACTCCACTTTCTCACTGACTTGGGCACACAATCTCCCCCGTGTGCGGCCGGGAGAATGATTGGCGATGAATGTCAGCCGGTTTAATCCCTTCTGCAGTCAGACATCTGATAACACTTCCCAGCTCTTCAATCGTTGAACTTTTCGATGTGAACCTATTATTTCCTCAAACACTGCCGCGTCTGGACAGAGCACACAACTGCCTGCATCTCTGCTGCGTCATATGTGAGGCGCTCGCGCATGCGCACAACCAGGCCGGATACTACATTTGCTTCCCTAGATGTCGCACTACGTTTTCCCAAAGCTGCATGATCCTACTTCAACCGGTTTGGTGTTTATACGTTTCATACTTTTTCACTTAAACACTCCTTGTACAGTCCGCAGCAAAAAACCTGCAACATGAGCATGTAAATTTATTGTGAAACTACGCCTAACAGCCCAGGGAATCAACATAACGTCTAAGTGGCACGAATCACGCCAGGAGAAACCTTGGCGTCCTCTCCTGCACACTTATTTTGGAGCAAAATACTTCGTCGTTTCACAATAAACTTAAATGCTCATGTTGCAGGTTTTTTGCTGCAGACTGTACCTGATACAGGAAGCTATGGGTTACGTACTTTGCATGGTGCATTTAAGACTGCAATTGAGGAATGGACTGGAGAATCGTACACGCCGTCCCGAATACACTCACTATAGAGACTCAGAAAATTTTTCACTGAAGTTTTATTGTGTTGGCTTGAAAATAGTAGTGTTGCTCAGCGAGCCATTGACATTTATCCGCAGTACTGTGCTGTGAGTGGGGACGAGCAGGGCGACAACCATGAGCGCCGAAGTAAGGGGGCGGAAAAGTTACTTGGAATATATGTATGGGGGCGCCGTCGTATGGCTGTGATTTCTTTGGGAAAAAAATGTAAAATGAAAAACTTTAAGTTCTTCGAATTCATGTATACGAATTGATATGGGAAATGAAGAAAGTTTTCCTGTGCAAAACATCGACATTGATTTTGCTATACGTACTGCCTATAAGAAATGTCAACCAATAACTGCTTTGTACACTGAATTTTCACCCAAATTACAGAAAATGTTTAGAGAAATTTGTTGAAGTTCAGGAGAAGACCTTTAAATTATAAATTGACTAGAGCTCTATCAAGTTTAGATATTTATATTTCTGCAGGATCTGATGTTGGAAGTAAATCATATGATCTTTACCTGCACTAGTTGAAAATAATTGTTTAGATTAGGGGTAAAAGTGGATCTGAAAAGATAGGGGGGCGGTAGGTAGCGGCATGACGTCACGCCGTTCCCCTGCCTATCTTTGCCCATTGTATTTTTTTTTAAGGAACAGGGGACGCCGCCGTACATATTTTTTGGAAGTGGGGGCGGTGTCCACCCGTATTCCCCCTCACTTTTACCTCTGGTTTAGATGACAATTGGGCAGATAGAGTTGTCAGGAAATTCAAAGAGAGTTGTTCGAACCCGAATTGTAAAACAGTTGTGAATCAATATTCTAGAACTGCTCAGCGTTTAGATGACTTTTTGGCTAAAAAAAATTTGGATACTACAGAGTATAATGATTTAAGAGATGTTAAACTGATCTTGAGTTTTTCTCATGGAAATTCAAATCTAGAAATAAGATTTTCAATCAATGCAGAATGTGTATGAGATAATTTAAAGAACAAGTTTAAGTAATACGCAGACTTGTTCGATTCAGTTGCTTCTTCTGGTAGCCCTGATAAACTGTCCACAAGCAAATCCATTATTCATTATGCGTAATATGCTCATGGTCATTTTGCAGAAGCTTCAAATCAACGATGAGAGGAAGAGGAAAAGAAACTAAAAGAGCTGAAGACAGGAAAATAAAGATTCTGAATAAGCTTGAAGCCAAAAAGACGGAAATAATGTTGCGCAATATTGATGAGGAAATAAAACCTTTGAAGAAGTGAAATGAATTATATAATTGATTTTTTTTTAAATGTCATTAATATACGACAGCCAGTTTTATTAATCTTGTTAAAGAACCTGGCCACCCACTTCTGTTTGAAAAGCCTTATCTCTTACCTACAGTTAAAATTAGATCAAATAAAAGGAGTTTCTTTTTGCAATTAAGATCTTTATTCACAGCCATTACAATTTTCTATGAATGGTTGCCAGAAATGGTCTAAAGTAGAGTGGGTTGGGGAATTTTTTTGTACAAGGCTGTACATAATCCACCCTTTAATGATGAGTGTAATATTTTTTCTTTCATACATGAAACTTTATCATGTGATTAAAAATCTTTGTTTTACGTCCTACGCTTATGCCATTTAGGCTAAAGGAGACGGTTATAATGAGAGATAAGTGAAATGGTGGAATGAAGAAAGTGAGAGGAAACGGGAGAACCCGAGAAAACCCACGAGCACGGTGTTTGTCCTCCACAAAGTCCACACGACGCGAGCTGGAATCGAACCAGGGACCCCAAGCACCAGAGGTGAACGCTCTACCACTGAGTCACCGCGCTCCCCTCATGTGATTGAAGTTCCAATTTGCACCAGAGGATCTGGTGTGTAAAAAATTCGGTTGTTTCCACTTTCTATTAATATAGTTCAGAGAACACGTTTAATTTCTGCAGGAATTTTTATTAGACAAAGGTTCTGTAATTTCGTAATAAAATACATTGTATTTGTTTTATATTATTTCAATATTTTAGTAGATCAGGGAAAAATATATTACTTAAATATAATCGTTGTCACAATTTCTTGGTGGTTATTTTTCCATTAACGTGGTAAAATCTGTATGAGGGAAAAATTCAAAGAATGCCCGAAAACCAGAAAAAGTCAGGGAACTATTTCCCGTAATAATTGAATTAGCGTGAGAGAAGGATGAAAGTCTGGGATGTATTCGTAGGTAACATCAAGCTGGAAATCATATTTCCAAATAATGAAAAGATTGTATGGAAAAAGATATTGAGTTGTTTCTAATCAAACTACTCTTAGATGAATTTCAACCTCAGTTGCTAATAGCTGCTATAGGATATATATTGAATAACTCAAGTACTATAAAATATCTTGCCGTGTAAGCGGGGAATTAGAAACTCTTTCAAATTGTTAGGTGCTTGCTGACATCTTTATCAATGACTTCTATTTGATAGACTTGTGTAACATCTGAGTAGGTTCTTACCTTTCTAGAAAAGTAAATGAAACTCTTACTTCTTGTGCTGTGATGAACTTGGCTTCTTTATTTGAAGCTTTTACCAGCTTTTTTAAGTTGGTAAAATTTGTTGCGGGGGCAAAGATATATATCTCAATATTATAACATCCTTGGATAATGTGTTCCACATCCTTGTGGCATCAACAAAATGAACACATGTTGTCTTTTTGATGAATTCATAAAATATAGCCGGGGAGATAATTCTGTATGTAAACTCAGTCTGATAATAAACTAAATGTGAAGTGTAGTTTGTCGATATTATTTCAGGAGTAACAATTAGTACTAATTGGATAAATGAATTAGTTTGTTACCAAGGCTACATTCCTACGGATCAAAGACGCATTCTTGCATATATTTCATCCATTCAAATAAAAGCGAAAAAATGGCGAATGATCATTCAGCGACTAAAGTTTGTGAAATATGTTTAGAAGTAGTTTTGAACAAGGCAAACAAAAAGGAACGACGATTTGGAATATTGCTTGGCTGTACTCACTGTTTTTGTATCTCATGCATCAGAAACTGGCGCAAAGGCAAAAAACCTGAATTTGTTTATATGGAAATAAAATCCTGTCCTTTATGTCGAACGGTGTCTAAGTTCGTCGTGCCAACTCGTATATGGCCAGAGACTCAAGAAGAGAAAATAAAAATAATCAACGAATTCAAAGCCAAGGCCAGGAGGAAGAAGTGCATGCATTTCAAGATGAAACGAAGCTGTCCTTTTAAAAACCAATGCTTGTATCGCCATGTACTTCCTGATGGAGAAGAGGTACAAATGGGTAATCCGAGATTCAAACACCAACTATGAAAAGATGATGATTCACCCAGAGTCTCTGGGAACTTTTTTCTTACTTGGTCTCTCTGGGAAAATTACTTTTCGTTTTCTCCAAATGAATGATTTGATTTATCTAGTGCCTTTTAAGACTTCGAAATGTGTCACTTCATACATTTTTGGATAGACTTTTATTTTGTGTATATTTGTGTTTGATTATTGAATGTCTCACTATAGTCACAGACTAATAAAAATAAAATAAATAATATCTTACTTAAGAAGTTTCTTTGTCACAAATGGTATTGTATACAGATCATGTTTACTTGATTTGTCTGAATTTAGCGTCCCTTTTAGCAGCGAGATTGTATAAGACGTAATCTACAGCTTAATGTGGAATCCAAACCACATGAGTGCTCGCCGGGAATCGAACCCGGATATCCCGCGCCAAAGGCGTGTACATTATTCTACATACCCACGAGGGAGCTCCTTGATTATGTTTAGTACCAGACGTACCTAGAGTTGTAAATAGAAAAGAAAGTAGTAAATATTTTTTTCAAGACAAATGTGAAATAAGGTATATAAAAACAAATAGAAAACAAAATGTTGCTTAGATTTACACAATAACGAGAAAACAGCAATGAAATTTGAATCTATTTTTATAGTATATCGTGTAACATAATTTAATGAATGAAAAGCAGTGCCATGTATTAACCAGTGAAAGAGTTTGGTTTGAGCGGCGTGATATTACTTCAATTGATATTGATACCTGAAATGGTAGCAAATTTTTATCAGTTCTGGTTTTAGCAGAGATATTAGATTGGAGATGAAATATATTATTAAGACGCTTGATTGCAGAAAAGTCCTTCTCGCTATCTATTACCATTTTTCTCTATAGCGATGAACGTTAAAACTAGTACTTGAGGATTTCTCCTGCTTTCGATATGAATAGAGGGTTAAGGAAGAAGGTTGTACATATTCTTAGAATGCTAAATCGACCCCCTCCCCCCCAAGAAAAAAACTTTTTACTACCTCTTATTGTTTTTAGTCTACGTAAATCAATATTGAAATCAAAAATTCTAATGAATTTCTATCACCTTTGGCTTTAGTAGAGATTAAGGATGGGGGTGAAATGTATTCTATCAATGTCAACCTTCATTCCGAACAGTTGGAGTGAATGTATCTTGCATTGTTGAACCGAAAGCGCGCTCTGCTGGAACAGGATAAGGCAAAACCATACTTGGCTCGAAAAACACAGAAATTAATGCAGGAACTTCATAGCATCCAACTGGTCCCACTCCCGGTATATAGTCCTGACCTTACCCCTTCGGATTACTATCTGTTTCGGTTCATGGTGCATTTTCTGAAATAATCATGCTTCATCGAGGTGGAAACAGCATTGATTGATTTTTTGGCCTCTAAGGATAAGACGTGGAATCGACATAGAACTGAGAAACTGACTGGAAGGTGGCCTTCCTGTGGCTACAGACAATCTAACACGAATCTAACGAATGTTAGCGTGCTTTCATTGTACTTTAATAAATATAGATATATATATTGTGTACCAGAATACTGCAAGACTTATGACTAATTCTTGTAAGATATGCAAACTCCATTTCTAAACATAATATACTTAGTCATTATTAGTTAGTTATCTTCTGTAGCTGATTTATTACAAAGGCCTTTTTAATTGCTGTTACTACATCATTTTTTAAATTTCTTTTCGTGTTCTTCACTGTACAGGTGATCCATCAAAGTATGAACCTACGACTTACTCTCAAATGGTCTATAACCTTAAGTTGGCTCTTATAATAATTGATATTTGTAATTTGGTTGTGAATTCCTATTGGAAGATGTCAGTAATTCATATTACTTTCTTTTAGATGATTATTCCTCATTCTTGATTTTATCTGCTAATGAATAGACAAAGGATTAACTTTTTTCCCCCAACAGAAGATATAATTGTATTCTATTCAGATTTCTTGTTCTTAATATGTCTAATTTTTTCATCTTGTAATTAATATTTTAGAAGTTCATGCCTGTGTCTTGTAAAGTTGAATCATTATTTTTATTGCTTTCCAATTAAATTCAGAAATAATTTGTATAATATTGAATGGTCCAAAGTATAGTATTGAATGGTATAAACATGAAAAAATATGTTTAATAATAATTGCTGTCATTTATCTTCCAACAGTTTGCATTCAAACAGAATGTAATTTAAGGTTTCTATGTCTTTGTCACAGCAGCAATGATGTGCGTTTTTTCTTTCAAAAACACTGAGTCATGTGTGTCCCCGTATGTTTTATGCAGAGTTCACACATCGAAATACATTTTTCTAACTTTACGTGCTCGTGATATACTGCATTTTTGTCATAAATTTTTGAATTCCTAAACTCTCTCCCCTTAGAACCCTCCTGGAAAATGAAATAGTCATACCTTAAGCCAGGTACCAAAAATCAATCCATAGGCATAGGAGTTAATATTCAAATATTATGCTCAAATATATTCAAATATTCGTATAGTGAATATAATCCCTAGTGGATTTATTAATTCGGGATCTGAATTCTTATTGCCTTCACATGTAAATGAAAATAACACACACTACATTCTTATCAATCCAATCATTTCTTGCATAGGCCGGTGTAGGAGTAGGGAAAGCGTCTGATTACTGAAAGTGCTTAAAATGTTTATATTTACTGTATATTACACCTTATGTTGTACTCAGCAGCAATGTGTTTATGAGAAAATCCTCTTTTTAAGTTATGTAAGATCTCCAATTTCTTAGATATTAGATAGACTTCCTTTTGGATGCCATGATTAATCTCACTAATGAGCGAAAGTCAGTTTTCATGTTTCAAAATCTTAAATACGAATTTAAAACTTAACACGGTAACTATAATAAAAAGGAAAACAGTTTTGACATTGGATTAGCGATAGCGTACTGTATTACGTATCCTTGTGATGCAACTAAAAAGAAAAAAAGTTTCACAGTAGTTTCACAATTAAGCTGACTTGCGAGTGAGGAAAACTTTTTTTCTAACACTCCCCATACGCTTTATAAAAAAAAAAGTTAACCAAATTTTCGATGGTGCTAGAAGAGACTGAACGAAATTTACTGCCATTTTAGGGATCGATAGCTTCGTTGAGAAATGGTGGCAGAAAACCTTTATTACATGCCTTGGTCTTGTTAAAATCTAATTATAATATTTTTGTGTATCATTTCACGTTAATATCATAGTTATAGATAAAAGTAGATAGTACAATGTATGTCTGAAAGGTTCGGTGAATGGTATCAGAAGATAAATGAAACAAGAGTTATAAACAAAATACTTTTACTGGCATTCAAAGTAATTACCATTAGGTATAATACTCTTCTGACAGCGATTATAAAATTGTTGGAAACTGTCAGCAAACGCATCTTCTGGAATCGCTCGAAGCACCGTGGTTACACGTTGTTGGATATCAACAACGTCTGCGAAGCATAAGCCTTTCAGGGCTAATTTAAGGCGGGGAAACCTATTTTGATAGGTCATATTTGGACTCAAAGTGATATAAAAGCATATTTTAGTTTTATTTTAGGTGAACTTCACTTCTTCCTCAGATATAAATATATTAGCCAGTATTGGTATCAAGATTATCTGGAATTTATGTAATAAAATTTGAAGGAAGATTATTTGAAACTTCTTACTTAGAATATTTGAATCCTTGTGTAACAGATTTGAAGGAATATAGCACAGTGTAAGGAGATTAAAGTCATTGCCATCAATTACGTTGAAAAGTGAAACCGTAATCTCAATCTGCCTATTTCTCTCTATTCCCCTTCCCTCCAAAGATATCTGAAATGTCCAATTTCTTTGTTGCATATTTCCGAAAAAATATTTCCATCCACACGGAAGATGAAAGTAGTATTACGAAAATACGGGTAATCCATATTGAGCACGATACGACCCCGGTTGAATTTTTCTCGGACTTCTTTCTAAAATAATATAAATTTTTGTTCTTGTTTTACATTCAGCGTTTTTTATTTTCTTTTATGGATATTTTTCTCGAGTATAAGAGATATTTGACAAAACGTTCGAGAGATTTTTGCCGTATATCCTAGCATTACTGGGTATAGTTTCAAGATGCCTGAAGTCAAGTACTCTAATAGTGTTAAGTTGCGTGGGTTTTAGCACCAGCGCCATTTCAGCATTTGCACGGCAGAGGAAGGGGAGACTCTCAGGTATAAGTAGTTTCATGTTTATCATTGCTATATTATAAGTATTGTGTTGTTTGAACTGTGTATCGAACTCACGGGGAACATTGCCCTCCCCTCACTTCTGCAGCTCCAAAGATTTATTTTTAGATTATATTCTGCTATTTTGTGGAGTATAAATACATGCATATTTTAAAGTTTTTTTTAAATGATATTAATTCGAGCCTTACATTTGAAATAAACTTTAAAAGGGGGCTTACTTTGAACGCGGACGAAAAAAAAATATATATTACGTAATAATATCCAAAAGCCTATACAAATCATCTTGATCTTAAAACAGCAACATATTATCATAGGTTTTCTGCCCTTACTGGCAGGTCACTTGCAGCAGCTGAGAAGCTTCCATGCTCCACGGTCCTCCGCTAACCTCTTCGTCTTCACGTATGATCTTTCTGTTTTTATATCGTCCATTAATTGTAGTCTCCTTCGCCCCCCCCCTCTCTTTTCCGCCACCATATCCTCTAGGGCGTCCCTCATGATGCAATTTCTTCTTAGGCAATGTCCCAACCAGTTTCTCTTCCTCTTCTTAACAATATCTAAAAGTGTTCTTTTCTCCCCCTCCATTTCTAACACCCTTATTCGTTTTCCGCTCGATCCAACTAATTCTTTCCATTCTCCACACCCACATTTCGAAGGCTTCCAATCGTTTTTCATCACTTTTACGTAATTGCCACGTTTCCGTCCCACACAGTACAACACTCCACACGAAGCATTTTATGAGTCTTTTTCTCAACTCTTTGTTCAAGGTCCCACAAAAGACTTTTCTTCCTCCTTAAAGCTTCTTTCGCCATTCCTATCCTTGCTTTTATTTCACGTTCGCACTTCATGTCACTAGTAAGAATACTACTCAGATATCGAAAACTATTCAATTGTTCTATTTTCTCTCCTCCCACTTTTATATTTGACACAGACCTCTTCGTTCCAATCACCATGGCTTTTGTCTTTCTATCATTTATTTTCTTCAAAGCCCATCCTCAGGTTTCCTAATATTTTATAGATTTTCTTTTCAGATTCTGCAACAAGCGCCATATCGTCTGCAAATCTTATGCATCTAATCATTCTACCTCCTACCGAAATGCCATCATCATCATGTAAACTCTTTTCCACCATCTCTTCTAGATAGACATTAAATAGTGTTGCCGAGAGGCAGCATTCTTGTCGAACTCCACTTCCAATTGCACTCTCTTCCGCCAGTTCTTCCCCTATCCGAACACTTACTTGTTGGTTAATGTATAAGTTTCTTATGGGTCTTTGATCTTTCCATTCTAGCCCTATCTTCTTTAGAACTCCCAACAACAATTCCCAATTCACTTGGTCAAAAACCTTTTCTAGATCAATAAATACAACATACACCTCTTTCCCTTTTTCTATAAATCTTTCACCGATCGCCCTTAATAATCTAATAGCATCTATTGTGCCCTTACCTCTTCTGAACCCGAACTGCTCCTCCTAAACTTTTTCATTTGTTCTTCCATATAACCTCGTGTCCAGTATTCGGAGCAAACTTTTAGCTGCATGAGATATGAGACTAATAGTTCTATAATCCTCACATCTCTTTGGGTTCGATTTCTTAGCCATCGGTATCATGACCATCCTCAAGAAGTCTTTTGGCCACTCTCCTGTCTCATGTATTTCATTGCATAGTCAGAACAATTCTTTCTTTCCCTTGTCTCCCATATTTTTAATGAATTGGATTGGTATATTATCTATCCCGGTTGCCTTTCCATTCCTAATCTCGGATATAGCCTTTTCAAGCTCATCCTGAAGAATACTAAATCCTTTATCATTCTCGCCTACTTCATTTTCTACTTCAACATTTAGGCTACACGGTCTATCCCTACTCTCATATGAGTCTTCAACGTATTATTTCCATCTTCTTATGACCTTATTTCTCTCGCTGAATACCTTCCCATTCTTATTTTCTACTGCCATCGTAATACTCCCTTGTTTCCTCCGAAATTCCATAATTTCACCACCTTGTACATTTCCTCATATTTCCCAACTCTTTCTAATTCTTCTATGTCCTCGCATTTTCTTTTATAAAACTCTTCACTCGCTCTGTCTGTTTCTCTCTGTAATTCATTATGTAACTTTTTGTACATCTTTCTGCCCTCTTCTGTATCAACCTGTTTCGACGTCTTCCTTTCCCTCATTTTCTACAACATTCTGCTCTGTAACCCATGGTTTCTTACCCGTTTTGGGTTCGCGGTAACCTACTGTTTCTTCTGCAGCCTGCTGTAAGCAAAGTTTAAGGTTCCCACTATGCGTTACTACTATGCGTTACTACCTGCGCCTATTCTTTCCTCATTTGACTATTTTTCTTCGAATTTTTCAACGAAGATATTTTTTACTTCCTCGTCTTTCAACTTTTGAGCATTCAACACTTTGTTACCTACTTTTCTTCTGTCTACATTTTTCAGTTGAATATCTACTTCGGCCAGCACAAGATTATGATAAGATAAAATAGCTCCGGGAAGGGTCTTCGCGTTCTTTAAGCTATTCCGGTATCTGTACTGAATCATAACAGTCTATCTGATATCTTCCGCCATTTATTGTTGATTTCCATGTATATCTTCTTCTCTTGTGCTGATTGAACCAAGTGTTCCCAATTACTAGTGAATTTTGTCTACAGAAATTCACTAATCCCTCTCCCCTTTCATTTCTTTCGCTTAAACCATATTTGTCTACGATACTACCTTCCTGTTTTTCTGCCACAGCTACATTGAAATCTCCCATTGATTTCAAATGAAAATGCAACGTTGCCATTTACCTGGACCCACAATATAAGTGAATAAAGTTACTGTCTTTTACGCTAACATGTCGATGACCAACCACCATTTCAAACAGTAACGTCATTTAGTTATTGGGCGCATAAAGAGTGTACAGTCTAAACGGCTCGTCCGATTTAAAAAATTCTTTAAGTTTAGATTGAAAACAACATATTTGGAGACGGTTTCCCCTTTTACATTTTGCTGTAGCTCTGATAATAACAGAGTTACCCTATGTCAGGTGACTTTTGAGACACGCTGTATATGAGTATTCATAAATCTATTAAAAACTTACTGTACGTAGATACTCCACCATCGTTTAATCTGTGATTTTGTTTATGAGGAGTACAAAAAGGATCAATATTACAAGGATATGTACATATGAAAGAACATAATATTACAGTATATTTTATTTGTTTTTTGCATCAGTGTATTTACAGATACAGAGATTCATCTTCATGTATATCTAATATTTATATATACTTTATATATATATATAATCTTTTAGAGGTCACAATAGCATCATCATTAATAACATATAAATATTTATATCAGTTCTCTATCAGTCATACTGTGCAAAGAAATACAATAAAGCTTTATTTTATTTCATCATATGATTTTCTTTTTATCGTTCATAAATACATGTGCAATAATTATTCTTCTGATTTACACCTTCATTAGAACAGAAGGAAGAGTATTTTATTTATATATATTTTTTCTTTTCAATTTTTATGTAAAGATCAGGATGAGTTTAGAAATCATCACCACCTTCATCATCAGGAAATTACTCATATTAGGAGTTTTGACGAGTAGCATGTTGTTGGCAACAGATAATAAGCTGCAGCTACGCAGCCAAGTCTTTAATACACAATTACCCCTAATTGTTTTTTCTTAACCTCTAACAAATTAGGCACAGTTGCGATAAAAAGCTTTGTATTAGCACTTGTTTCCTTATATGCTATAACATAAAACCATGTGATGTATAGTAGTGCTGTTCGTTTTTACAGTAGTTGTATATAGTTTCGATCTACTTTCCTTGTTTTATTTTTATTTATTTATTTTCATATTACTCAAGATACACTATTTTGATCCCAAATGGTACATTGTAATGCGTTTATATCCGCTGGAAAAAAAAAATTATATATATACCAAACATTTCGATCATGAACATTTTAGTACAATCATTCAACTAATTAAATTAAGGAAGTTTGTTTTAGGACGACACATAGCTATTTTTGTTCGACGTTAATGTAGGAAAAAAAAGACCCCCCCCAAAAATTCTCGAGCCAATTAAAACACTCATACCAACTTCAGATTCATTATGAAGAAAGGGGGTGGGGGAAATCCACGCATATCAGACATTCTGCTGTAAACATTTTCACAGATATGCAACTACGTATCACTTCTGTAATGTTTTGAATTCAATCCGTTCCTATTCAATAAATACACAATCGGCATCTGTTAACCTCACTATACTTTTTGATTATGAGGTTTAAGAGCCTTTGTGTCCATTTTAATTCAAACTTATATAAATGCACGTTCTTATGTTGTCTTCTCGTTTTGCTATGAGATCACCTTCTGCCATAGCAAAGCAGCTATTTATGTATGCATTGTGCAGAATCTATATACACAATGTTACACTTAAAAAAAAAATCTGTATTGTCATTTTTTATTTTTACAATAGAATTTGCTGTCTTATCACAGGGAAGTAACGTCATGCGCTAGAATTTGCTTGCTTGCACAGCGGTTGATTGGTATTTCGGTAAATTTGTAACAAAACATATACACCAATTCAGTTCATTAGGACTAGACATTACTGGACATTTAAAAACAAATTAGCAAATAATTTACATGAAATAAACATACACTCACAAGCTGCCTTATGAAGCAAAAAAAGAAAGTATGAAATTTTAAAATAGCGAAAGAGGTAGTCCATTTAAAAAAAATAATAATAATTACATAATATATATAAAATGTATATATATACACATCAATAAGCTGCATAGTATACAATTCGAAAAATCACTACCACTTTCGCCTCCAACAGATGTAATTTCAAACAGAAGAAGGTTAATTTCTTTTGTTGGTCCTCAGAAAATCAAATAGAGGAATCTGCCTTCAAAGTGCTACCATTCCAACTGAACAAGCCCATATATCTGAAAGAGACAAGAAAAAAGTAATACTTAGAATCTTCAAATAAAATTATTCCAAGACAAAGTACTGTAAGCTAGAGATTGTATATTATATTATATTATATTATATTATATTATGTATTATTATATATCTATATTATAAAATTGAAAGTGACTATGTTTGTGACTCTTAATCTTTTGAACCGCCCGACCGATCTCGATCAAATTTTTAACGCAGATGCAGTTCTGGCCTGGGAGTGATTTTAGCTATTCACTTTGGCGGTAGAAAGAAAGAAGGGGAATTATAAAAATATAAATAAAACTTAATAACTCTTGAACCAAACGACCAATCTCGATTAAATTTTTAACATAGATGTGGTTCGGGCCTGAGATTTTTTAAAAATCATTTAACTTTGTAGAGCTTAGGGGAGGGGGATAGGTTGGAGACATATAAAAATAAATAAAACTTAATAACTCTTGAATCACCAGAGCGATCTCGATCAAACTTACAACCTAGATGAAGTTTAAACCTGAGATGTTTTTTGTTATCTCACTTTGACGGTGTAAATTAAAGGTGGGGAGGTGAGAGACATTTAAAAATGATCGAAAATTACCAATATTAGTGTCGAATTCATAGTTTTCGGGGTCGCTGAGATAAAGAGTGACACTTCTGATGCCGTTTAAATCGAAATTCAGCCCCGCAACTTGGGGAGAGGAAGGGGAGATATATATAAAAATGATTGAAATGACCAATATTAGTGTCGAATTCATAGTTTTCGGAGTCGCTGAGATGAATAATTACACTTCCGATGCCGTGCCCAGCAATATTGGGAGGAGAGGGGGATATATAAAAATCGTCAAAAATGACCGATATCAAAGAGCGCTTTAGTAATAGTAAAAAGTGACTTGACTAACGGAGCATATTACTATTTTTTCTTAATTTACCAGCGAAGTGGGTAATTGATGCTAGTTATACGTATTATATAATTTACCGTATTTGCCAACGTCCATACAACACGCACATCACTTTCTGTATTCAGTTTTGCGAAAAACATATTTTTCATTGCATACTACAGAGATTTAAAAAAAATTCAAAGTGATAGTTTAGCAAGAAAAGAATCACACGCGCGTTCTGGGAATATCGGATGCGTATGTGCGTCCAGAGAAAGGGACGAAACGATATTTAAATTGATTTGTGTCCAAAATTGAGTCACTAAACTGTAGGTAGCTGGAATTCTGCTCCGTACTTTAAGGAAACAAGGAAGACATCAGACTTTTGAATAATTATTTACTGAGACTTCTGTAAGTAATGTGAGTACACCTATCTACGTCTATCCACGCAATAACTCTCGAATGAAAGCGAATTATTGATTTTTTTTTTTTTTTTGCAATCTCGGTCAAGTTCATTAACGGAATCAATTCGTTAACATATTAATGTATAACGGTGTCCGTCCGTTACTCTACACGATAACTCATGAACGAAAGCAAATTTTTGAATTTTGTTTCATTCCATAGAAAGCTATAGCGATTATCTTGGTCGAGTTCGTAAATGAAATCAATTCGTTAACATCTTAACGGATAACGGTGATTTTAACGGTAGGTTTCTACATCGCATTAATTCTGAAGATAAACGCAGTCAGTACGTTTGACACATCAGCCTAATAAGCTAAACATGAATCGAATATTAAAATCTTATTTAGGTACTGAACTAGAAAAGTAGTAGAAGTTAAACATCGCGCCGTTAGTATGGCAGCCAACGATCTACAGCGGATGACATCTACCGGACGAAACTGGAACTTCTAGCGCGTTAGCCTTTTTGCTGTCTACCAAAGTTTACTGAAACTGAAATAACTTAAAATTTCTATATTAACATATAAATCGCATTCCATTTTTTCGACTTGTTCTCAAAAGGTAAAAATGTACGACTTAGGCGCCGGAAAATATGGTATATTGTACAGTCACTAGCAAAATTACAATAAAAACTTTACGTATTCTTTTTCCATAACAATAACAAATCGATCAATTTCAAAATTCACTTTCGATTCATACATGAGAAACAATTATCTGTATAATACTTAAGACTGTTATATTCCAATTAGTCAGTTCGTTCGGAGGCTTT
This sequence comes from Thermobia domestica, assembly GCF_964235325.1. NCBI lineage: Eukaryota > Metazoa > Arthropoda > Insecta > Zygentoma > Lepismatidae > Thermobia > Thermobia domestica. The sequence continues at coordinate 76,176,693 of NC_137463.1, forward strand.
GGCAAAATAATATATAGGATGTGCATATCCATTTTTTATTTTATTTATTTATTTATTTATTTTGCTCATGTACAGTAAAACCTGCCACCTGCGTAACTTGGCTTCAGTTTTGTGGAACCTGCATTATCCCTTAAGATATAAACTGGTACTTATTACCAGGGCAGGACTAACCCATCTGAAGGCCCGGGGCTAGAACAATATATGACCCCTGCTGACTTCGCTTAATACATTTTTGTGGAAGTGCAGTTGGAAAGTTAAGGAAATATGTTTCATATTTTTGGTCATATTTTATCTCATGGTGATGATTTATCTTATATGATTCTTTTAGACAGCCAGTTGAGATTTTGATCAGAGTGAAGGCCCCCGTCCACCTGGAGGTCCGGGGCTACAGCCCCCTAAGCCCCTCCCTTAATCCGGCCCTGCTTATTACTCTGTAAGTTGGCTACTTGTATATCTTGGAACTTGGTCGCACTGAAACAACATTAGTCCTATGCTTTTAATGTTTAGTTTACCTCCGTGTTGTATCATACTGTAGGGCTGGATGTTCATGAAATGGTTTATGAAATTAGATAAAATCGTTAGACCAGCTTCAGAGGAAATTGCAATTTTCCAATTTCATCCTTCGGTAAACAAACAACTTTTGCGGGAGGGCAAGGAAAATTGGGAATCCCCCATAGAAAAGCCTTAAGATACATACTAGACATTTGGTCTAGATACATATTAAACAGTTTCCTATATACATATATTTGGGTGAACAAACAGATAGGCTGTTGTATATCCAAAAATCGCTTTTTTTTTGAGTATGTTGTTAGTATAAAACGTGTAAATCTGTTGAAATTTCGAATTCAGATTTTTTCATGATTACGAGATTTTCTTCTCTACCATTATCACTCGAAATTAAAAATGCAATAACTGTAAATAAACAATTGTAATAACGTAATAATATATGGCAAACGTCTCAGTCTGTGGCTCACAATACAATAATTCCTAATAAACAGTCACGGTAATAGATGTCGCCACCAGCGCTATCAAAATGTTATGTGCAACGAAGAACTCGAATAACTGCAAGTTTGAGGTGTTGGTCAGCAAACTCAAGAACAATCAATTTGTTTAATAGAAACAATTAGAGTTTTTAATCAAGAACGATTTTAACTTATAGTATAGAGCGGCCTGAAGGCTCGGGAGGAACAACTACTGTGTGGAAAAAGTACAAGCAAATGAATGACTGAAAATAAAAACGCCAGGTGGAAAATTTACATTCAGAACTTGGAGAACTCCCCTCCCCATTTATAATTTTAAAACAACTAGGTTATATGAAACATATTTTGTCCTATTGAAGTTATTAGTTTTAAGATGCAACTGTAAATACCAGATAAAATAATAAACACCAGAATTAGTTTTCCCGTTTTCTGAAAACTTTTTAGTTTTGTAAATGTTGGGTTTCGTATAATCTTCAATTAAAATTTACGTTTATCATTATTGTTTTACATTAGTTGAATTAAAGTTTACTGAAGCGTCCCTTTCAGCATCGAGGCTATATAAGACGCGGATAAGTTTACGGTGGAATTAGAAAGATCGTAATGCGTTCAAATCTCAAGGGCCTCCCATCGGAAATCGAATCCGGACCTCCACAAACAAAAGACGCGCGTGCTAGGCACTAGACCAACAGGGAAGGTTCATTATTCTAAAGTTCAGAAGGTGGTCTACTGTTATCTTTGACAGTAGATTGAAGCTTAATTACGAAGCGTATTGCCCCTCCTCTCAGTGGGGATATTTCACTCGTCCCAGTGGGAGGAAGTCTGTTTTCCAGTGAAGCCTTTAACGTGTAATTTGCAGCTTAAAAACAACATCCTACATTTAAAACTGCATTCAAGATTTTTCGTTATAGGGTGTAAATTCTTATACAGTGAAATCTCTGAATAACGGACACCGATGGAAAATATTTATTTGTCCATAAATGAGAGGTGTCCCTTGCAGGGAAGTTACACAAATTTACTCCAACTCGCATGGTAAATTGTATGCAGCATACAGTGAACACATTAGTTATAAATGTAAATACAGGGTACTCTCAAAATACTGTACTCAGTGTTCGAATTAGTGAGGGAATGAAAGGTAAACTTCCCTTTGTAAATAAATAAAAGTATCCCTGGAGGATGTGTTTATATACGGGCGTATACTGCAAAAGTCTTATTATGTTCATTTCTTCTCAAATACAAGTTATAACTTCATAGAAGTTGCTTACTTACTTATTAAAAGTAAAAGTAGCCCAACAGAAACGTGAAAATGTATTATTGAATACTGAAAACGTAAGCAAAACTAACTAGTTATAACGTTTTATGAGTTTCTTAAGAAAAAAAAATCCTCAACAGTCGTCTGCTGTAATGTATAATTCTTAGGACACTAATTTCTAACATAAATTTGAAATTGCTGCTCCGTAATTGAAGATTTATTTTCAGATTGCAGAAAGTTTTTATGTACCAAGTAAGTATGAACTTAGGAAAATTCCTGTCCGTTATGAAGATCCGTATCTGAGAGTATCCGCAAAAGTAAGGTTCGCTCCCATAATAATAAACATATTTTTACTGGGACAAAAAAAAAAAAAAAAAAGTATTATGGGGGTATCCGTTAAGAGAGATTTCACTGTATTAGGAGTTCATTCAAATTTAATAATCTTATACTCCCACTAAAGTAAAGGAATACAATATGTCATGCTTTTTCTCTTGTATTTTGCATTTCTAGTTCAAAACGCATACATGATTAAAATGTCTTTTTAAAAAAATGTTCAAGTTGCTGTTTCACTAAAAAATCACATACATGTATTACGCAAGTCATTCCCATAAACATCAACAAAGCAAAATACCGTAGTTTTATTATACCAGATTACTGTATTTCAAACATGCTGAATGGCACTGCCCATCATTTCTGTAGTAGTTCGAGGTGTGATACTTGAAACAAATTGAAAATTTCCCTTTCTCAATGTTGTCTTATTCTCCCCTATTCATTTGCAGGAAATAACTCGCGAACCTCCAGGGTACTCTTCAACGAAATTGAAGTCTATTGAAAAAGAAAACTCATTCACTGCCAATTTGGTTCCCATCACAAAGCTGAGAAGAATAAATTACAATGACACAGTATATAAAGTGTAGATACCTGTATATTGCACAGTATGTACCAGCAAATGAAGGCATTCTACAATAAGATAAAGATTTCAAAGCATTATCAAAAACATTCATATAATAATTGCTTATTTGTAACTCACTTCCAGGAATAATTCTTATATTAACAATATATACACACACAAAGGGTTATCAAAATAATTGAAACAAATAAAATGCAACTTACTTGCTTGCTACGGTACTGGACTACTGTCAGCCTACAGAACATCTTTGATGGTATGGAGGTATATAAATTATGAATGGTTTCCAGAAGAATATTTTTCCATTCCTCATGCAGCGCAGAATTCAGTTCCATCAGCGAGGATGGGAGAGATTACTTGCTCCGTAGTCTGACCTGCACAACTGACCATATGTATTCAATATTGTTGAGGTCTGGAGATTGAGTGAACCAGAGACAGTGCTAAACCAGAGACAGTCTGGTTCATGAAACCAGACCTCAACGCTTGTAGCACTGTGAATTAGTGCATTGTCATCTGGGGAAATTGTATCATTGGACCAAAGCTATATTTAGATCATAGAATGCATATAATCACCCAAAATCTCCCCAAAATCAACAGCAGTAATGCAGCCAGTGAGCTTAACCATAGGTCTCATGGAATATCAGTAAATTGTGGTTCTGGTTCACAGAGTCATAGAGCTGCCGCCATGTTTCACTGTAGGGGCAAAACAGTTCGGAGCATAAGCTTCTTTCAGCGCCGTAGAATGTTATGACTATGACTATGTTCTAACTTGTTCGAAGAAAAGAAGGAAAGAGATATACTGTTGTTGATTAGAAGAAGAAAAATAAAATGGATCTAGTTTGTTAACAAATGGATATAGTTAAAATAATGTTATTGTGACATGGAGATAATAATAAATATGTGTGAGTAAACTAGTTCCGGGTCCCCTCAACTTATTCTTCTTTACCTCACCTTAAAATGGATCATCTTATTATTTTGGTATATCTATATACAGGCGTAATAAAATGCAAGTAAGGAAATTAAGTTTTGACGTTGGAGCTGTTGTTCTTTTGATTTATAGAATCCTGAAGTAGTGTAGATATGTGTATATATTTCCTAATGTGTACTGGATGGCTGAAGGAGATATATGAGAGTCGACTAGTGATATTACAGGTGGATTCCACGTATAAATATTTAAGTTCGAGCCGATGTTATGCCGAACTGAATAAAATAATGATTGGTGTGGAATCCGATGTACTTAATGAATCACGCTGTTGACCTTATTTTGATGTTCGCCCTTGTACATGTAGATGTTATATTATGTGACTGCACACTTCCTGGTCTGCTTACTTTATGCTGACGTCGAATAATTCTGCTATGCTTAAAGACAACGCCTAGTAATACAAAATACCATTCACAGTTAGGGATTCCAATCTTAGGCGAATCTGGAGAAGCGATGTCCTGAACCCTTTATTTGATGTAACAATTCTCTATGTTGTCTAATGAGAAGAAAATAATGTTATAAAATGGCGACCCAGCCAGGATTGTCGCTAGATGGCGCTGCAGGTCTTTAGATGGAAATTAACCGCCGTGTGGTGAGATGAGATGTGTTATTAACACGTACACAATGGTGAGAGGAAAGTTGAGGAACCCGTGCAATGAAGAAAAAATGACTCGGTCAAAAGCCAAAAGGACAATGTCGCAAAGCAGTGACGTGGACTTTGGTTGTACTTGTGACCCACGGAGATCGGTGAAGGATCTCACTGTAAAATGTAATAAGTGTGGAAAGGTTTATCACCTAGATTGCCTAGGTATTGAACCAGAAGAATATGAACAGTTATCTAAGCATGAATGCCCATGGGTATGTGAAAATTGTCACTTGGAAGTAGTACAGTCTGATGAATCAGTGTTACCAGTACAGGTCAATGATGGTGAAGGTTCTCGAACTGAAACAGCATTAGCTGGAAGTCCGCAAGTGACGGGTGAATTGAGAGTGCTAATGGAATGGCTGGATAAACGTTTGGAAGAAAAGTTTTCCGAATTCGGTGGTATGAAGATTCTAATGGAAGAAATTAAGAGAAGTCAGGATGAAACCAGGAGAGGAATCAATGAATGGAAAGAATCGCAAAGAAATGAAAAAGTGGAACTGAAAGGAAAGATGATGATGAAGAAAAGTGACCTCAGGAAGGAAACAGAGGAAGTAAATAAGGAAGATGAAATTGAGACACAAAATTTGAAGATCAACAATGGAGTTGAGATTGAAATGAAAATTGTAGAGTGTCGTCATGAAATGATGAAACGGAGAATGAAATGGCGAGTTTCAAGAAAAAGAACATCTCTAGAAGGAATCACACATGAGAGAAATCGAAAACGAATAAGGTGGAAAAGTGAAAATGTAAAAGATGTCAAACTTCAACGTAGTTGGAAAAGAGAAAGAAGAAAAGGATACAGAACATACATTAATCAGAAGGGGAAGAAATCAAGAAAATACAGGCGTCGTAAAGAAACAAGAAGAAAATAACCGAATGTGAGAGTGTTCCAAAAGAATGTGATGAAGAAGAGAAAGAAGATTGAGAGATTACGCCGGTTTAGAATTATCCAAATCAAGGTGAAAAGAAGAAACAAGAAACGGAAGAGAATGAAAACAATTGCCCGATGGAGTTACCTAATTAATGCATATAGAAGATTACAGTATGGAAGATACCATTTCCGAAAGAAGTCGAACGTAAGAGGAATCATGAGGAAAAGGAAGAGGAGGAAAGAATTCCCTCTAAGAATTGGAGCTAAGAATAATAGAAAGCGAAAAAAAGAGCTGTATCCTTGTAAGTGAATATTTTGTGATTTAATGTTTACGTTATTTGATTTGTTAGGTTTATCTTTGTTATGTTTATCTTAGTTTCATTTAGTACGTCATGGCAATGGCCAATAATAATACTATAGGGCAGATGCTCTGAAAATTTAAATAGTTATTCTGTATTCTGAACCTAATTTGGTTGATCCTGATGTATTATGTTGTTACCCAATAATTTGATAAATCTTATTTTGCAACATCGATGGAGAAATGTAGGTGACAACATTAGCGTTTGATATTATGCCAAGTCTGATTGTTAGATATAAGTTGTTTAATCGATCTGATTGATAGCTTTCTTATATTAATCTTGAGAACTGTTATGTGAATTGTGGCAATTAATGGCATACTCATAATTTGGCCTCTTTGAAACTCAGAGATCTTCCTTCCGTTTAGCATCACAATCATCTGTCAGTCCCCACCTTATCCCGCCTGACGTACTGCAGTCGATCACCTAACACACCATCAATAATGACCAGGTGCTGTACACGTACTTTCATAGTGTTACCACTAATGGTTTACGCAAGGAGGGGGAGATTTCGGAGTTTTAATCCCTCTGGAGCAAGATATTACGGGGTAAAACACAAATTACTAAGTTAAATTTCCTGATATTTTCTGAGCAGATTAAAGGAAATTCCTGACTCATTATCCAATTTCGTACTTTTGCAAAATATTTTGTTTACTTCCAGTGCAGCTTATAACTGAAAGAGCTCTATGATAACTCTATTTTCAACTACGAAACGACATATTATGCTGAACAATATTCGCAATCCAAACTACTTTCGATTTGGATAGTTCATCCAGAAAATGGAACTGTCCAACTTTTGCGCAGGACTCCTCAATGACTAGAGGGAAATCACTGTATTTGAAACATGATCACTGTTACTGAGCTGGTCCTTCGATGCAGATTCAACCGCATGTTTGGATGATGAAGTGCCAAGACTGAAAAATGATGACATAAATGTATTTGTACGTAGATCTTACTCTCAGCAGTTGGTTATGTTCCTCTCCACTACTATGGGTCACAGCCGCGACTCATGTTTCCCAGAGAAAGTTCTCTTACAAAGAACGCAGCATGCATGAAAAGCATCCTCGGCTTTCTTTAGCCACTCCATAAATTCAGGGTTAATAGTTGGTTCTAGCCACTGATCACTGAACGTTGTCTTTCTACTTGCCATTTTCATTCAATAGAATACCCAGAACAAAGTTAATGTAGTAATTGACAAATCACCAGTTTAATTATTCACAGGCACTAGATAATTAAAATTAAAAAAAAAAGTTTGGAACAGGAAAATGGTACCTAAGCTAAAGCTCGGATTGCTTCCAATGTTCCAATCCACGTGCTCACAAGATGCAAGCCCCTTAAGAAAAAATTTCCTGACCCAATGATAGATTTTGTATGTTTTCCTGACTTTTAACTATTTTCCTGTCTTGAAATTCTTGATTTTTCCTGTCTGTGTGCACCTTGTATTATACAAAAATAAACATTTATCATAATAAGATATTTGTTTATTTATTTAAAAATCACCAGATACAGCTCAAAGATCACTTTATACTGGATATCTAACAACAACAATAACAATGGATAGGATTTGGAAAGGTTTCGGCCAGGGCCTGTTTAGTAGGTACCATCCCGGCATTTGCTTGGTAGGACTGAGGAAAACCTGGAAAACCCCAGTCAGGATGGTTGGCAGCGGGAATCGAACCCACGACCTCACGAATGCGAAGCCAACGTTCTACTACTTGAGCTTCGAAAATATGCTTACAAATACCTGAAATTATATGAACTTAGGAGTTGACCCCCCCCCCCTTTGACGATCTTCTGCGTACACTACTGCTTATAACCTTACATATCTTACAGTTGCAAACTATAGGTGTTCACATTATTTTGATAACCATTTGTATATTTAAGAACATTATAAAAAACAGAACATAAACGGAATGGTAATCCAAAGAAAAGAGAAGTGAAATATAATAGCCAAGAAATAATTTGTTTCTCACCTGCTTCTTGGGCTCCTTCTTTCTTTTATCTCGTCCATTCCCTTCATTTATCGTTTTCCCTCCTCTTCCTCGTTGTGACAGCCACTCACTGAGATCAAGCGGTGAAGTTCCACTTAAAGGTTTGCAAAGAAGAAAAATCTTCTGTGTTGTTCTGCTTTACAGCTGGCAGTGTTGAATGCAATGAAAGACATCAAATAACTATGCAGTCTGGAATCTTCGTAGTGAGCACAGGCACATTAAGTATGAAGCCAGTTGGCACAAACAACACACTGGATTAAGAAGAAACTTCCTATAAAATCTATCAACAATGCCAATGTATGCTGTGTTTGAATGTTATAACAAAACCAATTAATGATTTCATTTTGTATGTGACAATGTCCTTTGTCTTCATCTGAATGTATGTAACAAGTGATAGGCTTACAGAGATCTATTTCTACGCGATTAGCAAGACAGATCAACCTGAGAAAACTAGTTTTACATACTCAAAGTACAACAATCAAGAACAACCATACGTTTCTTTTTCTTTCTTAAATCTTTCTGTATATAAAGAAACTCTAGAAAAGACATGCAGAAGACTATTTGTGATATACAAGACTCAGGTTCTTGAAGAAACAGCATTTCACCTCAAAACTAGGCCCTACCATTATAAATGATTAATTGACTCTTTAACATATGAACTAAGTCTTTTTCTGCTTCTTCTTAAACATCCTGGCATCCTAAATACTTAAAACACACACACAAAATATATATGTATATTACATGCATACATGAAAAATCAACGAAGGTTTCACTAATATTAGAATCCATCCATATATTTTGTTTACATATTTATTTTTCGAATTTAGAACTTTCTTCACTATTAGAATTTCGGATTTTCTTCCTTTCTTTTTAACTGCTCAAGCCAAGAACTTTGAAATCAAGTGCTACATGACTTTCTCTCCCATTGGCAGGATGATGTAAAGACACATGGAAAGTAATTGAAGCGGCGATTGGAATATTTCCGGTACATCTCCAATCGTGTTCGCTGGTAATGTGATGTATATGCCCATTATCTACTGTCCTACAACGAAAACGATAGGTGAAGTTAGAAACTTAATATATAACGAAATTAATCAAAAAATGTTTACAATACAAAAGCTACTAGTAATGTATTACACGTATAATAAAATAAAATCCATTTAATCAATTTTCAAATATAATTGCATTTGTGGTGCATTTTAAATATTCATATCAAGTGAACCAATTTTTTTTTGTGAATTTTGGACTTAACCAGATCTGAATTTATTTATACTTGGTTGTTATGAAGTATCGCCTTATATAAGACGACCCAAAAAATTCAAGTTTGTATATGTTTTAGCTTTCCAGTTTGAGCCCTCTAAAATATGAAGGAAAAGAGCACATTTTTTTTGCACACATACAATCAAGCTAGAAACTGGGGTAAAAGTGCGGGAAACGCGGGGGACGCCGTCTTCCCACCTCCAAAAAATAATAATAATAAAAAACATGTACGGCGTCCCCCCAGTTCCTAAGAAATTACAATGGGCAAAGATAGGCAAGGGAGCGGCATGACGTCATGCCTCTATCTACCGTCCCCCTATCTTTACAGATCCATTTTTACCCCTGGCTAGAATTGATGTAGAATACAATATGACAGTAAGAATAAAGAATCTATCATATGGATTGTCATTTAGTCTATGGTGTGTGACTTCTGGAATACTGTATATGGAGCAAGCGATTCTGAACTGTATGTAATTACCATTTTTAATGCATGTTATACGTACGTAATAGTAGATACATAGTTACTTATACAAAAAGTACTTTTGATTTAGAAAACAGTGTGCTTCACGCAAAAGTAATTAACGAATTATTTTCAGCATAAAATTACATTTTGGAAACTATTGTAATATATTTACAACTTCTTTTCTGGATATTCAGTTCAAGATATTGGGTTAAAAATCTCATATACAAGAAACAAACATTCAAAATGCCCTTTTCTTTTGAAGCTAATACATTAAAATATAAAGTGCTGCCATGTTATCATGTTCGTTTTCTAAGCAGCAAGTAATATTAAAAGTTGACATTAAGATAGTGAACCTAAGCCCACTCACGACATTTTTTTTTTTAAATAATGTAAATATAAATTAAATACTACCAGTTCCAACATTCGAAAACCTTACATACAAACAAACAGAACTCTTCACCACGTTCTACTAATTAATTTTCTGTAACGTTTGATCGTAACTCCCAAAATTCATGATCCACTAAACCACTACCTATCAATTACCAATTGATGTCACAGGCACAGGTTCACATAGTCCGCAGACATACTTTTCAAATTAGAGATCTCCCATGAAAAACGAATAAATAATAGAGTACAAGGGAGGCGGTTGTAATACATTACACTGCGAAAAACCAAAGAGTTGAAAGGTTTCCAAAATCAATTTGCAGCTGCCAATTTTCCCAACAAGACGGGGAAACACACACGTGATCGTGTTACAAAGTATGGTAATCTCACAAGCTAATGCCAATATGTCACTGCTTCATTTTTGGTATTTGCCAAAATAACACTTAAATACTTGAACTTTTCCCATTTTCAATCACTTGCTTTTACTTTTATAATTATACAGGGTGTTTCGGGATATTTTGCTAGGTGGTAATCTATCGATCATGTTGAGTAAGGATATTGCTACAAAACTCTCCAATCAACATTGAAATTGTAGGCATCTATTATATTTAATAAGGATCAAATGCCTGTATTGTCTATTTTACAACTTTCATGATTTTCGGACATCATATCTCTCTAAATATTATGAATCTACATCGAGAGACTGAATAAATTTTCTGTCCATTCTAAGTGCTAAATGATTTTATCTGTGGATTTGTTCTTTCCTGATTTCGTTTTCAGATGCTCCTTTCTTGGTCTTCCATTATTGGTGTCTCCTTCATTTTTTTCTCTTCCAGCAATATAATGGACCATTGTGAATGACCATTTATATTAATCCCTCGTTTTGTGTAGTGGTGAAAACTTACGATTTTCGTTTGCTTCTTTAATATGTTTCTGTTACTTCGTTTTTATGTCCATTGTATTCAGGCTGATCAGATGTTCCGAATTTATCTTGACTCTTCCGGTTTCTCGCTAGGTATCCCGGTGTCCTAAGAATATTTTTTCGAAACATACAAATGTTTCTTTTTCTTTCTTTTTTTTTAAAGGCCACCTTGTTCGAAAAACTTGGACCACAGAATATTTCAACAGTGCTAGGACCTACGCATCATGGTTGACGGTATCTGAAAAATGGTAGAATTTGTTTCATGTGTTTTCAGATCAAATGTTTATAGAGCGCATCTCTAGTCTAATGAACATATATTGCACAGAAGAAAAATATGAAGTATCATTAAAGGCACTGCTCATAGTGAAAATACTAAACTTTCTCATTACTCAGGGGGGCGTGGTGGCTCAGTGACAGAGCGTTCACCTCCGGTACTTGGGGTCCTTGGTTCGATCCCAGCTCGCGCCGTGTGGAGTTTGTGGTAGACAAACACCGTGCCCATGGGTTTTCTCGGGTTTCTCCCGTTTCCTCTCACTTTCTTCATTCTACCACTTCACTCATTTCTCATAATAATCATCTCCTTTAGCCTAAACGGCATAACCGTGGGACGTAAAATTGAAAAATTTCATTTCATTACTCCTGCTCAGAATTTTATGATTATATAATCCAAAACAAGAACTCTTATGGAAAATTCATTCTTCTAAAGGCCAGTTTCTAACATATATTTCTTCTGAGAAATATGGAAATTGTAAAGTAAATTAAATATCTTTAAGTATTCATATATTGCAATTAAATTGACAATCCAAATACTATTAAATGCTGTAGTTTAATTCATTTTCATGTTACACTATTCAAATTCTTGTATTCCTGAATGTTATATTTTAAATAGCCTATTTTATAACACACAAGTGTAACTAACTCTATGGCCTATGGAACCTGGAAGTTTAGTGCCGCGTTCACAAAAACTCTCCGTTGAGTTCTGGCTATTGGATCCAGTTTCTACTTTGTACTTTAAAATATACGAGTGTAACTATCCCTATAGCAAGTTTAGAAGACATTACAAAATAACACGCAGAAATTGGAATCTAACTACATGATATAAAGTGTCCATGGTTTTTAGTTTTAGAATCTGGCCAAGCTGATTATATTTACTTCTTCAACTCCACATCTTGAATGCCTCCAATTAGTTCAATTACCAGTACTTCACACAAGACTTAATGAATCTTTTGATACATTTTTGCTCTATTGATGCATTTCCTTTCGCCTGTGTCATGCCAGTTCCCGCGTATTTTTCACTAATTTTATCTCAGAATATCATTACTTTCCAAATATTTTAATTGTTTTCCTTTTTTTTACTTTTCTCTTCGTCAAGGAAAATTCTATTTCTTCTTTTGTACACTTGGGAATTTTGATCATCTTGTTTATTTTTATATTGGACACCAGATTTTCTTCAATTGTTTATTCAAATTTGCACTTGTGCTTCTTGAAAGGCTTCCTTTCCTGCTAACAACGCGATTCATTTGCATATCTTACTGTACTTTCTTTATAGAAGTCGCGGTGGCTCACTGTTAAAAGCATTCATCTCTGATGCGTTGGGTCCCTGGTTCGATCTCAGCCCTCTCTAGGTGGTTTAGTGGGTTTAGTGGTGGGCAATCGCTGTGTGCGTGGGCCCTACAGTTTCCTCCTACTTCCTACATTCAATCATTTCGTCTCCCTTAGCATCCGAGTATAATTGTCGAACGTTAGTCTAAAACAAAATCTTTTTAAGTATATGTTATTATTGATAAAAACTTCTTTCATTTCTTCCATCATATACCTACATGTGGTGAAAGCCCAACATCTTTATTCTCGCTTATTTTTGTTTCCTCTTCTCTTACAACTATTCTTTGGTTTATGTTCAAATTCATGTACGTATCATTTATGTTTATGAGGTCTATCCTCAAGTTCTTCAATGACTTTAACATAATGTACCAATATGGATTGTAGCACGTTTGATGCAACTAACTCTATAGTGGTTTCATTTATGCTGCGTTAATTGTATTTCCATTTTAAATCATTTCAAGCTTTCTAGTAGACTTCTTGCTTCTCTTTAGGATAATAATCTTTTCCTGAAAGTTCAAAGTAAGATCTTGCATGCTTGATAGTTAAGTTGGATCACTACCCGGAAGTCAGTACATATTTCAGCTCATTTCCTTAACTACTGCGCAATGAAACGTTACATATTATAAATATTGTACTATATGATAAAGTTATGTTTCAGCTACAACACAAGACATTGTTTCATTTGATTGTGTCTTCTGATATCGAAAAAGGTAACAAATAAAAGAAAATATTTGTTTCATTTTACAATGAGCACACAAGATGGCACTTGCTGTTAAATATTACTAGAAGTGCTCAATTTTACGAAACGTTTATTTGAATGAATAAAGTACTTTAAAGTAACGACCTTATTACGAAATAGATATATTGTTTGACCGTTTTTCGTGTTATAATTCACATTTCATTTAAATATTAATTTAAATTTAAGGAAATAGATTTTGAGAAGAAACTTGCGCAGAACGCCATAATGCGTTGTTGCCAAATTTGTACGTTTAATTCCTGGGTTCTAGCGCTGCAGTTCGAGAAGCGGAACTTAGCTTTGAATTGCGGTAAGGGTCGAAAGCTAATTTCTTCAGTAAGTATAGAAGCAGAATTCCATGATTACTTCCTTTATTATCTGGCACCAGTAAACACTCGACACTACCTGGCAACGTCGCACTATTCAAGCAGTGTTTAGCATAGCACCGACAACACCTAGTGATCCACCTTAATTAAAATAAAATAAATTGAAAATTTTACTGCTTATATGCAGTCATTTCCGATTGGGCGATCTATGACGTAGGGGCGCAGTTTTACAATTTGACCAAAGCAGAGAGAAGCATGCTAAGCAAAGAAGGAAAGAGTGGAGGAAGTAGGATAGCAGGTGATGGCAGTGTACGCGTAGTAGACAAGGATCCATGTATAATATACCTCCAAAAGCATTAACAATGTTATGGATGTTCTGGTTTCCCTATCTCCACCATATTTTGTCAATGTCAAGCTACCTGTCAGCCCCTTCCTTCTCCCGAGTAGTTTGCTGAAAAAAAAACAACGAACTGTGACGTCACAGAGCATACCAGTCATTTCCAACTGAAATGTTTCGAAATGAATAATTAAGATTATTATCTCGCTGTATATTATTATTATTATTATTATCTTTTTATGCTACCTACATTTTTTGATTTATCGTATTCTTCGACAGAGAGGATCCTGTGAGACGTGAACCTACAGCTTAACGTATGATTCGAACTACATGAGCTCCCACCACGAATACATACATTATAAATCACTGTTTTATCTATTAGGATCACGATAGTGGGCCTTTGGAAGGTTGTAATGTTAGTACACCCGTTCTTCATAACAATAATTCTTGAACGAAAGTGAATTTTTGAGTCCTTGTTTTGCAATAGACAGAGCGATTATATTAGCTAAGTTCGTTAATGGAACCAATTCAAGGATAACGGTGGCCATCTATATCCTGTTTAAAATCTGTAACATACCCTAGCTTCTATGTTACTTGCATAGCAGCAAATAAATATTGCCTGCTTATAACAAAAGGACACGAAATCACGTCCTCCTTTTTACAGCATTTTAGCAGAGTTAATTTTCTTCTAGAAAGAAGGACATTTTCTACAAAAAGGAAAAGAAGCATTCATAAAATTGAATTTCGTTAAAGATCATTTTATGTTCTTTAATTTCTTTTTATATTTTATGACTTATTTCGTTTCCATACAGGGAGTTATTTCTCTTTACCATGCCCTATTACTAGTTCCAAAACGCCAAAAACTAGAGAGAGAGAGCAACCTTTTTCTTCTGTTTATTTTCTTTATTCTTTTCTTGTTTTTCTTTTTATGAAAAAGAAAACTCCTCTATATATTCTTTTCTGCAAATGAAACAACTTAGCTCGTTCGCTGCTTCTGCCTGCAATGTTTATCTTCCTCCTCGTGCCTTTTTTTTTTAAAAAAAAAAAGAAAGAAAAATAAAACTGCTTTCTAACTCAGCTCATTTTGGAAGATTTGACTATATGTTCCTTAGAATTACCAAGAAAGAAAAAAGGACAAGGTTCCGAGAAGGAAGGAGAAAGACATTATAATTTAGGGGTTAGTAAACACAAATCTGCCGCATAAACAGTGATAGTGCTTGCCAAACATCCATTTTCTTTCTTAGCCCTACAGGGAGAGAAATGACGTTATATATCCTGAAATATTATGCAAGATATCCGTAGCTCATTTCCCGTTCTTTCTAAATAAATTTAACGTATATTTTATTGAAATAATAAGAATCTTTATGGCATAAGCGTTTTACCACAGGGTGTATTATGAGATTTCATTATGCAGTTAAGTTTGAAAGAAAGCTTTAACGTTTTACGGACCACGGTTTTGCGTCCTGAAGTCTAAAAGGAGCTGGATGATGAATTGCAAGTGAATGAATGATTATGTAAGAAATGAATATGGTCGAAGGAAACGGGAGAATTCTGAGAAAATCCAACGATGCTGGCACAACCTTGTATAGCCTGAAATCGAATCAGTAAGCCTTCTCACCCGAGGTGATTGCTCAATCTAGACGCTGCTGTCTACTCTGGATTGAGATCAATAATCATTGAGCCCCCCCCCTTTGCGTGCGCCACTGATATGCTGTAAATCTACATACAACATCATTATTGAATCCGATTGCTAGAAAAAGGGTATGTGAAAAGGAGACCATATGCATCCTTTGGTCAAGATGTTTCCAAGTAATGACGTCATACTCCTGGTTGATAGTGAGTCCATTTACATTCCTGAACTGTTGTGGCGTCGTTTGAGGAATATGGAGATGAAGCTGAACAAACGATGCAAGCATTGCCATAGCTATGCCTTCATCAGTGGCAATTCTGGTCCCACGTGATCGTGGCCTGTCCTCGACTTTACCTGTCTCTTCGAACTTGGCCAGTAACAGTGCCACTAACTTGAACATAATTGAAAACCTATGGTCATGGGCGCCCAAAGGGGAGAGCAGGTGGGGCCCAAGCCCTCCTCTGGCTCACGAAAATGTATTAAATTTCTTAAGATTTTCTAAATAAAAATAAAAAAAAATACTAAACGTAAATATAAGAACCAGGGAGGTGAGCCCTCCTCTAGAAAATTCTCTTCGGGCGCCCATGCCTATGGTCCATTTTAGACACACGAATCCGGCACAGCTTTCTGTCTCTATCATATTTCAGAGAGCTGAGTAATTCACTATACGCGGATGGTGTAATATTTCACTTGCAACCATTCACGACCTCTATAACTCCATTCCACGTCACATAAGGGCTGTTCCGAGGGCGAAAGATGGTCCAACGCCATATTAATCTCGTAAGTTCCCCCTTCCTTTTTTTTTTTTTTTTTTAGGTGTTACCATTAAATTGAATAGCATCTGTATGTGTTGAGAAAAACCTGGGAGTTCTTTTCTGAGATAGCCTGGTTGTTTTGAAAACAGTAATAAATCATACAGGATGTACTATAACAATGGACACACTGCATTTTTAATTTACATGAACACGAGAAACTTTTCCCCACGTATAGTTCAATATGTTTGAAAGTCAATGCATAGGATTATGACGCCATTTTGATATAATTTGTTGCAAATATGTGCCTCATAATATTGTGGATCCCCATGAAATTGCATTCGTTCTAGAGGTATATTTCACTAGTCAAGGATCGATCAAAGCTCCTTCGTGGCTAAACGGTTAGCGTACGCGCCTTTGGCGTGAGAGATCCGGGTTTAATTCCTGGCGGGAGCTCATGTGGTTCGGATCCCACGTTAATCAGTAGGTTCATGTCTCATATAGCCTCCCTGCTGAAAGGGACGTTAAATTCAAAATCAATTAAATTCAAAGATTGATCATTACAACACAATGGGATTCAGAGAGCATTTTTAGGAAACACGATACATCATCCAGAAACATGATTCTTCATGCAGTTCGAAACTTTCGTTAGTCGGGAAATGAAAAAATCTCTGGACACCTAGACAGTGTCGTTACAGAGACAATTCAATGTGCTGCAAATATCATGGGACAAAGTCCCCAGAAGTACACCCATCGATTATCTCAAGAAGTGAATATTCTCCGTAGCAGTGCAAACAGGATTTTGAGACAAGACTCCGCAATTGTATTCCTATAAAATACAGGACTGCGCCATGGTTGCTATAGTTGCTATGGTTGCCATGGTTGCTATAGTAACCCTTCGCCAAAAATTCCCAGGGCGTCTAATTTCAAGATTCAGTGACATCTATTGGTCATCAAGCTCATAGATCTAACACCAGCACACTACTTCTTTTGGGATTACCTGAAGGAAAAAAAATATATACGACAAAAAGTCCCTTATGAACTGAAAGAAAGCATTAGCAGGGGAAACTACAACTATTCCGGCTAATATGCTGTACCGCACCATGCTGGAGGTAAGACACTGGGCCTAGAAGTCGCAACGCTGTCCATCTCAAGGACATGGCATTCAAAACTTAACACACTGTCCTGTATTCCAGTTATGTATTAAACAAAATTTGACGAAAATTGCACTATTACAAGCCAAGGCATTTGTAGTTAAAATGTGCCCTATCATTGTGAAGCATCCTGTATTTTTGTTCTTCTTTGAAATATTGGTAAATAATGTGAAACTGAAAACAAGATTGTCGTTAATTTAAAGAGATAAAAATGCTTAATAGGTCCTGTTTGGTTTTGTGCAGAAAGTTTAAATAAAGAATAAGGATACCAAAATCGTTCCATCACTTCTTTGTTTGTTAACTACCTTAAGTTACATCCTAAAAGTAACTTGTACTGTATACACTTCTGCATGCTTTTCCAGAAGACAGAATTTTCACTATTTTCTTGACACGGGTGTTTGTTTATTTTTCCACTTGTTTCTCCGTAAAAGCAAAGTATCGTTTTTATAACTACCCTTTAAAAATAAAAGGAACTAATCTTTGGCAATTAACTCGCTCTTAAATCAATGGAATGATGGGAAATTTACGCAAATGTTGGCCATTTTAAGGAAATTCTCTCTCGGGGTTCGAAAAGCAGCAAGGTTTATCACTGGAAATGGATAGATAGCTTGGGTTCCACCTGGAGCAGTATGCCCATTGTCTGCCTTTTCCAACAATTTATTTTACTGACAGCAATTCTTTCTGTTAACAACAACTGAACCCTCATTTACTGTTTCTCCATTGGAAATTTTCTACTTCATTGGAAATTTTTGCGGTTCAGTTAATCCTACGAATCACGGAATGTTCCAGCCATTTCACGTTGCCAGTGATATACGTACTTTACAAAGAACAACCACACAATTTCATAGAGAGCTGCACTATTTCCGCTAATAATAACGTACAGTAGTTAATATATTTATTTTACTAAGCCTAGCTTCCCCCCCCCCACTTTCTCTTAATTACTTACGGTTTTAAAAATTTCGTGAGAAGAGGACAGAAGGTGAATTTAACATGTAGGAAAAAAGTATTTTCCCGATTGTTGCACAAACAACGTGATTTCTATCAAATAGTATGAAACTAATCAATGTAAACACTTATAGTATTTTCACTATAAAAAATATTTTGCTTCTTGTGTTAAATTTCTTTTCTTGATGTAAAAGTAACTGCCGAAACACAAATTCGCTTATTGTGCAGTCATGTTAAAAAATAACATTTTGAGCACCTAACTTTGCAAGTTTTCTATTTATGTAGCATGCTTTCATGGATGAGCTTGAAAGATTTCAAAGGACAGAAGGAAAAATGAAATGAAATCTTTGAATTTTACATCCCACCTTATGCCGATTAGGCTAAAGGAGACGGTGATGATGAGGAATGAATGAAATGGTGGAATGAAGAAAGTGGGAGGAAACGGGAGAACCCCGAGGAAATCCACGCACATGGTGTTTGTCCACCACAAAGTTCACTTGGCGGTGGCTGGGATGGAACCACTGAGCCACCACGGCCCCTAGGACAGATGGATATAACTAAACTTCTGGACGCTAAACACCTGATAAAAATATGAAAGTTTTGGAAGATGACTAGATATTAGGTGTACATTTCTGTTTTTTTTGGACATGACTGTACACCGTTTTTCACACATGAGGGAGGGGGTGGAGCACGGTGGCTCAGTGGTAGAGCGCTCACCTTTGGAGCTAGGGGGTCCCTGGTTCGATTCTAGGCTAAATGAGTTTGTAGTGTACAACATCGTGTCCATGGATTTTCTCAGTTCTCCCATTTCCTCCAACATTTTCATTCCATCAATTATCATTCTTCTTCAGTAACAATCTGTCTCCTTTAGTCTAAATGGCATAATCATGAGACATGAAACTAGAAATCCACTTCAGACGCCAAAAAAAAAAAAAAAAAAAAAGTTAAATTTTATCAGTGTTTCGTACACATTCTTCAGAAATAATGCAGAATTTTTGCGGCTAGCTACACCAAAGTATACGTTCCTACAAAATAGTACCGTATTAACACAACTGTTCAATTCTGTAAATGATATTGGAATTTACACAGACATTAGCTTCGTCTAACTCTCTCTATCTTCCATAGATTGCAATGAAGGACCTAGTTTAAAAGGAGAAAAACATGGAACAGAGAATAATATTTTTTTTTTTTGAATTCCTATTATAGTTTGTTATTAGTATTATTCCTTTTAGCACTCTAATACCAATGTTAAAAACTTTGTGATCAATACTTTATTCGACCAAATCATCAGAATCACTTGGAGTCAAATTTTATCTACACGGTGAACCATAAGTCACCTGACAAAAATGCATTTGAAATAAACTATTTATCACCTACGAGACTATGCAATTATTATAAGTTTTAACATTAAGTTAGAATACACAAATCAAGCGCCCTGTATTATTTTTAACGTACAAATTACATCTTTTAAGTACATAAGAACACATTACATCATTAACGTTATTAGATGATACCTTTTTATTCATTGTAAATTCAATTGGGAATGTAGCAAGGTTTACATCCTTTACAAAATCGCTTCATACAAAATATTATTCACTAACCACACCATAAAGTATACTTTACGTCAATCAGCTACTGAAACTTTAATCAATCGAAAACTGAATAACTGCTAGTGTCAGGCGACTTATGCCCCACCCTGTATTTTATAATACCTAGCAATATAAGAATAATACAAAACCATGTAACTATAGATTCCATCTACTGATCTATACTACATAACTTACCTTAAATTTACGTTAAAGTGGAGTCTCCTTTTTCCAAGGAAATCCATTGGAGCGGGTAGAAGGTGGTGCCGGAGATCTTCCACCTGTTGACTGCTTCTTGGAGTCCAATCCGTTTTTGAGGCCTATTCTCAGTCCTGACATACCAGTCACTTTCACATTTGGGTTCGTCACTATGCCATTCCGACGTAGCTTCGATGAATCTGGAGTTCGACCTCCGAGAATAATTCTCATGTGGCTGTCCTGAGTAAAAGAGAGCGGGGACAGGCCTTGCACTTTGCTTGGGTCCATTCCTTGTCCAGGAATGGCAAAAGGAGAATTAATAGCTGTAGAAGCAGGGTTGGCCGCCACTACAGCGGCACTTGTTCTAGGTAATCTAGGAAATAGTGGTTGGGATAATTCCAGGTGACCACCGGAAAGAAGGTTCAATGAAGGCGGGGCGCCATTCTGTGGACTAGAGAGTTGTTGGGGTGGTGACAGTCTTCCACTAGGCACGTCACTTAGTGGTGACTGAGGAGGTGATGCATAAATGGGACTCTGTGGTTCGCTAAGTGGTGATAACACTTTGCTCATAGGCCGATTCTTCGTTCGTGTACACTGTTGCAGTTGCTGAGTAAAAGAAAGATGTGGAATAGGCATTGCACTGGTAACTTGATGATGTTGCGGCTGAGGTCCTCCTGTTTGTATACAAGTAGTCGGAGGTGGAGTTGCTTCGTGAATACCAACTTGAGACTTCTGCGAGGATTTTGTTGATCCCGTAAAGTTACTACTTGACTTGCTACTCGAGTTGTTACCAATAGAGATGAATGATCGTCGTTTATCGACAGTAGATTCTGGAGAATCGATTGGTGAATAAACAAGACCAGGAGGACACAGGACTGCCGACGATGGCTTTGTCTCTGCAGTCGATCCAGATGTCATCGAGGTTGTGCTGCTTCCTCCACCCCCACCTACAGCTCTCTGTTTTTGCAATGGCACACTTGGATTCGCGGCTGCATACTCTTCCAACAATCTCACAACTCCTTCGTGTCCACTCTTCATTGCAACTCGCAATGCATTTCTACCACAGCGATCTGAATGACTAGGATCTGCGCCGAACTGGAGCAACACACTTACACACTCCTCATGGCCCTCCTGAGCAGCAATGCACAAAGCAGTAGCACCTTGATTGCACGTATGATCCACTAATGCATTTCTTTCTAGAAGCAGTCTTACTATAGCTGTATGACCTTGCCAGCTAGCACTTTGAAGAGCCGTTCGATTTTCGTTGTCTGTCGCGTTGACGTCTGCTCCAGCATTCAGCAACAGTTCTACCATTTCAAGGTGTCCTTGCCAAGCGCTTACGTGAAGAGGTGTTCGTCCTTCAAGATCTGTACTCTCAACATCTGCCTCGCTCTCCAAAAGAAACTGAGCCATTGGTACACGATTTTCAAGGGCTAGAATGTAAAGCGTACTTCTTCCATCGGCGTCTTTATAATTTACATCAGCATCCTCACACAAAAGCAGATGAACAACGTCCTTATGGCCTTCAAGTGCTGCAACACGCAACGCTGTCTTCCCATCGTGTGATCTATGGTCAACTACAGCCCCGTGCTCTAGAAGACATGCTACGATTGGTAGATGTCCTTCCTGTGCAGCAAGGATCAACGGTGGTTTCCCGTCATTGTCAGTCTCATCAACTCTTGCTCCGGCTTCCAAAAGTGCTTCACAAACCTCGCGATGACCTTCGAAAGCTGCGTAATGTAACGGAGTCCATCCTGCGTTATCCCGATGCATTTCGTCCAACCCCCTATCTAATAGTTGTCTCACAACTTCTGCACTACCCTGTGCAGCTGCTATGCTTAAAACAGTACGACCTTCATTGTCGATGCTGTCCACATAACAGCCCCAGAAAAGTAGTAATTCCACAACACTAGAGTGTCCCATAGAAGCAGCTGCCCACAATGGTGTTCGTCCGTTGTGGTCTGCATGGTCCACGTCGGCTTCATACTCCAAAAGTAGTTCACAGACGTCCCTACAAAACAATAAGTTTGATTCAATATCACGTTAACAAAGAACAAGGAATAAATATACAGCACAATTATTTAATCATAAAAAGGTATAAAAATCCAATACTATTTAGGAAATAGAACTTGCATTTTACCTTATTTGTTTACAGTTAAGTTCATGTTTATATTTCATATTTTGTTACAATGATACTGCTGTTAGCACACCATAGAATGTTTCCCCCTTCCATTTTCATGGAAACAATTTCATTAATGGAATGGGCAATTATTTGAATGTAATACTATCGTAAGTATATTACAAGATCTGCAAAACTTGGATATTTTATCTAAATCTTCACTTTCAAACCAGTTACAAAATTATTTTTAATAACTTATCCTGTAACGGCAACAAGCAATCATTTTTTTTTTCTAATTCAAACCCAGCTCCTAAATATTTCCAGTTAAGCAGTGTCTTAAATAACCCGAATAGTGATGCAAACAACATTCGTATCTGGTTAAAAGATTTTTCTAATCTCCTATTAAAGATTAACGGAGAAAACAAAAATAATCTTAGGGTACAGTTTCTGAGTGCTTATCATTCGATCGAGATTGATTCAAAATTTGACATTTATTTAGTTCGCTCTCAACTCTGATCAAAAACTTATTGTGGACGAAATAAGTATAATTTTAAATGAATTATTTACTCTTAATAATAAATATTAATATTAGACAATTTCTTCATCGCATTGTCCGAAAGTGGCGATATTGCTCTAAATTTAATGTCTAAATCTGAAGTTCAGGTCTTCTGACTAATATTCATCCTAGATCTACCAGTATTGAATGAGATTGCAAGTAAAAAGTAAGGGCCTCGTATAAAATTCAAACAATACTGTAAATTTTAACACTGAATGTACTATATAACCTGGACAAAAAGTATAAATGATATCAAACTTGTCATAAATTGGTATTATAGTGAATAAACAAACATTATATATACACATAATATAAGAATATAACTAAGTATTGCTTATAGAAGCCGACGTATACTATCACATTTACTTCTAAAACAAAGAATAGGGATGCGCACGAGACAATATTTGATACTGTCTCGTCTCGAAAATGTGCTGTAAAACTGATGTATCGACTCGAAAAACGTATATTTTTCTATTGGAAGAGCTGTGTCTCGACTCGAATTTTCTCAGGAAAATTCTGTCTCGACTCGACTCGTGCGCATCCCTAACAAAGAATATGCACATATATGCAGATAGAAAATTCAAACGTGAAATACAGGTACATTGACAACTAAACCACTCGTACTAATTACGATCATTCATTACCAAAATATTTTTAAAGGAGTTGTTAATAATTAGAAACTTACATAGTTCTTTCCTAAACTTATAAGTTGGGGGTATATTGATTTATTACCAAATCAAATTCAATGTACATGTTGTTCATGTTGATAAATAATTTTGAACATCATGCGGTGAAGGAAACGGTATTGGCCTCAACAGAGGCATTCACAGAATGTTATCAAGAAGGAAGAAGTTCAAGCACCCACCCTCATCTCTTTTCAGGGTACTCACGAATTTTGTATACATATCTTAGTACGGTAAATATTTAGTATTTCGTAATATTTTGTGGAAGAGAGGTTTAAACTCGGAAAGCCTCCTTTGCATACGCCACTGAGCCTCAATGTTTTTTTTTTCCTTATACCTAAATAACTTTATTACCCCTGTAGATGATTCCAATAGATAATTTCATACTTAACAATTGTCAGAAAGTTTTCCTGAAGATAGGCTAACGTACCTGGATAGGACCACTAGGCCATTATAGCAGGAATAGGATAGCCACTTCCTTACCCTGAGGTTCAAAAAGTGTCTGTGCCAATTTGGAAATAAAAAGGATCGCCAAGTGATAAGCTGAGAAGTAAAATTACGGATACCACATATTCAAATACCGCATAATTGTCTTCATTATATACTTAGTCACTTGTATACTTAGTCACATTTCATTTTCTTCCGATATAAGGCACTCTGAATTGCTATGAAGTCATGGAACCAGATCCTTCATAGAAGATATATAATTAAAAAAATCTATAGATTAAAAAAAATAGCAATATTACGAAATCATACTCTATCTAAATTGGCAACTAATAATCAAATAATGTAGCAGAAACTAATGTATCACAAATTGATTTAATGTTCTAGAAAGCTATACCACAACGACATTTTATTGTAACATCCAAATTTCATTAAAAATGAACTCTGTATCATCTATATACTTAACACATATGTAGTTTTAAAACCCCGTAGTATGCCATGAGCATGGGCGCCCGAAGGGGAGGGCAGAGTGGGGCCCGAGCCTCCCTGGCTCACAAAAAATTCTTAAGATTTTCTTAATACAAATAAAACATACCAAACGTAATATAGCAACCAGGAATTTGACCCTCTCTAGAAAATTTTCTTCGGGCTCCCATAGCCTGAGGACTAAAGAAGGCGAATCACAAATATAATAAGCAAAGGATTATAGAAAAACAAAGCTAGTGAAATAAAGATTGTGGAAGAAATGGGAAACAGAAAAACCAAGACACAATTTGTTACGGTATGCATTTACAGAATCTACGGTCGAAATCAAGGACCGTTTGCTGAGAAGTAAGCATGCTACCACTAAACTAATTGATTATGCCTTTCACACAGATTGGTGACCACACGACCACAAAAATATCACCTAACTGACTTAGCCGAGTGAGCCAAACAGGTACGGCTTGAAAATCCGAATTAAACCCCAAGCCAACTGAAAACAGATCTGAGATTGTTAAGGCAGTTGGAAATCTAGATATAAGAACAGCTGAAAATGTACAATATATAGGCCTACTTAGAGACATCACGACAATTTAAACATCGATGCATCTTAGATAACATATCTCCAAGCACTTAAAAAAAAGACAGAAACAGAACACAAGATGGTTTGACTTATCAACATAAAAAATAATGGTTCATGAGAAGAGTAAAATTCGTGCGATATAATCCAGAGTTGCGCTCTAGCTTTTCTTTCAACACACGCACCGAGAAACTGATAATAATACTTCGATTTTATGTCCCCACAAGAGAAAGAAAGAAGGGAAGAATGACAATGCGCTCGGAACGTTTCTGATAACGGCACTAAAACTTCCACTTTCTCATTCGTTCGCAGTGTTATTTCCAAAACGAGACGTTCGAGACTTTCTTTGTTTTAAAGATACATTTTAGGTGATATGATTGCTCACCTCACGTTATCACTTTTTTTTTTTTTTTTTTTTTTAATACTGTTCTGCTCGACAATATCCACAAATCACGTACTAAACCATAAGAGAAACAGCGTTAATTCAAATCTCGTTCCATCTGGATCTGCTTATTATCCATTATATTACTTTCTTTCTCTCTTTCTATGCTTTTTTAGATTTTTTTTAATGGTGGTATGAACGCATCGTGAAGGCAATTGGGGTTCAACTTGAATTTAAAGCAGCAAACTCACTCACACTCACTCACTCACTCTCTCTCTCTCACACACACACACACACACACACACACACGGTGTTTGTCCAACACAAATATCATTTGGCGAGAGCTGGGATCGAACCAGAGACCTTGCGCACCAGGAGGTAAATGAATTAAATCTTTAGATTACCACTTACATCGTTTGTTCTGATAATGGTGGGGAAAAAATTAAAGAATACCCAACACCTTTAAAACGAACTAAACGTACCCTAACTAGCTTTATTGCGAGTGTATCGTTATTTCGTTTATAACATCAGTAATGTTGTAACATTCGCTCTTGAGTACCAGACTAGTATGTCATATTTCTTTCAGCTTTGCAGCATGTGGATATTCTGCGAAATTAACCTGCGATTTCTATACCTAAACTTTCGTAATAACTACGCGCCCACTTTTTCCTAGCGCCCTGGTTACACCGTTTTGGGGAAAAAGTAGAGTATACATTAGTTAATAGTATCACTTTTACTTTCTCTTTTATCTTCCGGAGAACAATAATCAATTTTAAACTTGGAGACGTGGAGTTCGAGCCCCGTGGCATTAACTTCAGCTCTCCACAAGCTACATGCATATCGGTATGATAATTAACGCATCCATTCTCAGGAATCGAAATCAAATTTATCCCGTCATAAATCTGATTCCCCTATAATAGTCTAATAGTCTCTTTTTACAATGTACTACTAATAATGCCTACTAATAACATGAATAATTTTTGTGACTTCGCACCGCTTGAACCACCCGACCGATCTCCATCAAATTTTCAACACAGGTTCATAGGTTAGGGCCTGGGAGTATTTTTATCATTTCATTTTTACGATACAACGTAGGGGCAGGGGAGGACAGGATATATAAAAATAAATAAAACTTAATAAACTTTAAAAATGACTGAAATTGACCGATATTAGTGGCGAATCCATAGTTTTCGGGGTCATAGATGAAAAGTGACACTTTCGATGCCGTTTAAAGCCAAATTCAACCCACAATGGTAATATTTAATTTTTACTGTCATTTTTACCGAACACATGACATAAGGAGCTGTGATTTTAAAGTTTTAATTTCAACCTACGGAAGCGAGTAATCAACGCTAGTAAATATTGATGGTATTTACGCCTTATTTAATGATGATTTACCATGGTAATCGACATCAAACACGGTACTACAAGTGATTCAGGTTTAGAAGTTTTTCACAACGGCTGAAGAGTTTCTCTAATACTGGACATATTTCAAGAAGAAATGATGATCGATAGACAAAAGCAATTCTTGCTGAAATACGAAGAGACAAGAAGTAACGTAGGAAATGCTCTTATACGAAAGATAGAAAGACGGAACCAAGAAATACTGCGAGATAATGTGGAAGAGAATTGTCCAATATCGATGTCTCTGGAGAAAAGTTGGAGAGACAATCATCTAGCAGTAGATTGACAATGGTTGACTGTAATAATAATAATAATAATAATAATAATAATAATAATAATAATAATAATAATAATAATAATAATAAAGTCTAATGAAAAGTAAACAAACCTGAAGAATAAAACTAAAATAAAACAAATGCCTTTTATACACGTGTGGGTGGCAAAAAATCAATGAAGCTGTTTTATATCTAGATACGCAAACACAATATGTATTCTGGAGCAAACTAAAAAAGAAAAAAAAACTCTGAAGGTACAAACAGTACAGCGAGCGAGAGCTCGACATCAGAGCTCTGTGAAATATTCACATTCACATTCAAAGTCGAAGCTGATAAATGATCTTGTGCCTGCTGTTTGCTTTGTGAATTTATATGCGTCAAGGAAAATAGATACATTACATATGAGAAGGGAAGAGAAACAGAGACGTTTAGGTGACACAACTGAAGTTGAAATATTTTTGTGTTTGTGTGTGTGTGACAGCAAACTGTATGGTACGCTCGTTGTTTCAGATTCATTTGTTACTTTTTTAAAAATGTTTTTATTTAAAAAAATCAATTCTTAGGAAATACAGTGAAGTTTATTGCCCGAGTACAAATATAATTCTGTAATTTGTTTTTTCCAGTTTTCCTATTAACATACCATTACTCATTAAAGTGCACTGCCTGTATAACGTTAATCTTTACCATAATGATACTGACTTTCCTTCGTAAAATTTATATACATTTCTTAGATTCTATGATAAACTCATAATAAGTATACAATAACGCTATACACGGCATTAAGAAACTATGCTGACAAGCTTTAAGAGGTGATTCTTTACATCAAAATAAGGAAAAAAAAAGTTCATGTGGGCATGTGATGAAAAAAATGAAATGAAATCTTTGTGTTTTACGTCCCACAATTATGCCGGCTAGGCTAAAGGAGACGGTGATTATGAGAAATGAATGCAATGGTAGAATGAATGAAGTGGTAGGAATCGGAAGAACCCGAGAAAACCCATGCATACGGTGTTTGTCCACCACGAAGTTCACTTGGCGCGAGCTGGGATCGAATCAGGGACCCCATGCATCAGAGGCGCATGAGGAAAAATGCATAATTTTGAAAGTAGGAACGTCCAAAACATAAAACAATATATCGCAGAGCGCGTTATTCCGAATGCCATGGACTGCGAAGTTGCAGTTCCTAACACTTCCTGCCAACGAATTTCCTGTTCACTGCTGCCAAAGCTTACTTTTGGCGATTTTTCCTTTAAGACTGTGCATATCTGAGAAATCCCTTGGAAGCATATATGAGAAATACACTTTGTGAGGAAATCCATAGAGCAACATAACACACTGCTGAAATATGCATTTTTTAATGGCATATCTTTTACTTCCTTTACACCGGTATCGACTGCCCCTCTACAGTTCTTCTTATTCGAAATAATGTGTGTAAAAATTTATTTTTTTCCATGTTTTCGGTCAACTGTAGCTCAGAAATTATGCATCTTTCCCAGAGGTCCAATCGATCTTCTTTCTTATTTTGTTGTGAAAATTGACATCTTAAAAGTTTGTCAGTTTAGTTCATTAACACCCCACATTTATTATTAAGTATACCCCATTCTGTTCTTTCTTCCTCTCTCTCTCTCTCCCTCTCTCTCTCTGTCTGCCTGCCTGTCTATCTCTCTCTCTCTCTCTCCTAATATTTGACATTACAAACATGGTTATAATTACTATATTTGTACGCGTTAGAAAAATTTTGCCTAGCCTTAATATTATTTTTCTTTTTCATGGATTTTTTAAAATTCAAAAACCAGAGACGAGTTGCTGTGCTGGGAAAGGGGCGGGGGACTTGAAACCTCTCTTTCACAGTATGAAAGGAAAGGTCAATCTCTATGGTTTCTGTATTTTCTGACGATTTTTAAAATAGCGGAAAAAACATAAATCTCAAAATGGTCCCAAAAAATCTGAAAATCGTGCAGAGAGACTCAGGTTTTATTCCATGTGGAATACACCAACCGTATACTTCCTTTCAGGCAGAACTCGCATAGTAGACACAAACACACAGTAGATTTTCAGTAATAAATAACAGAATAAACGAATTACAGAAGCAAAATGAATGCCTGGATGTTATGCAACCACGGTTGACTTTGGAACGATGCGGGAAGCATATAGAACTAGGATATAAACCATGAGAGCGGTCTTCTCTGCTTCTTGAACATTGGGATTCCTGATGTTGCTATACTAAAAATGTAGATTCCGATTGCATGGATCGTAGGTTCAGGTTTCATATACCTTCGGTGCTGAAAAGGGATGTTAACCAAACAAAGTGGTTAGCATCTTTTAAATATTATGTATTACTGTGTATCTACCAAGGGACTGGGTCAGAGTGCCATGCGTTGAAAGAACAAATTGACGCGCGCAAGTGAACATCAGTGTAATGGGGTCATTTCTTGTATATGTAGAATCCATTATCTAATTACACTAACCTATCCCTGTACTTTCGTTCTGTACTTTGCAGGTTTCCATTTAACTTTATGAACCACAGGAGAAACCTGACCACTTTATCCCTGCTCTACTAGATTAGTGGATCTACTCATCAACTATATGTTAACTAAGTGAGAATGAATAGGCTAATGTCGAATTCATAGTTTTCGAATTTTGGAACATAATTGTTACCCACCTCAAGCTGGATGTTTATCATTTCACTTTGATTAAAGAGCATATTCTAGAGGGATAGAACACTTCAAAATGTATTGTAAAAATAGAGTATTTTATGAATTTTTATCACTAAAATTTTATTGAAATGCGTATCTTGAGAACGAAGAGACTAAAAATTTTCCATAAATCTATTTTGCTTGTGCGGAAAACAGACATTTTAGCTCGTATACATTAAAAACCACAAGAATATACACTGGTTTAGCAATTATGTCTAGCTTTGCTGTACAAATTGATTGACATCACCTTCGGGGAAAACATTCATCAAAGTTGGAAAAATAACGATCAAAATTAAAGCCTGAAAGTTATGTAATCACAGTTTACTTATTTGAAGATAGGGAAGCATATGTGTCTACGATACAAACCATGTATGTGTAAAATTTCTTTTTCGTGTTGGGATTACTGGCATTGCTATGCTAAAATAAACTAATTACCTGATACTACAGCAACCATGCCAGGGACGAACGTTAAGTTTGTTTCTGCATAGTCAGTGCACTGACTCCCCTACCATTATTGTTAGTGTTCTAAACTGGTATCTCTTAATTCAAGAAGTTCTCAATCGCCTTAAAATGATAAGTTAAAACCAAAAATTCTACGTATACCGCCACCGGAAATCGAACTACACCCCTACAGCTATTTTTAATGAAACATTAACTATTAAAGCTGAAAGTATAATACTAATTCAATCACAGTAAATATGTTAACATTGGGAAAATACTTCACATTTCAACTTATTAGATACACCCTAATAGTAATTGAACCATTCACTCTAAATTTGCATCTTTGGACGTGCCAAGAAACTGTTTAGTTTATAATTACAATGATATATACCTAAGAAGGCATCTCACTTATCGAATGAACTTTCACACTTCCGACATCGACACAAACTCTTTTTCTCTACCAAGAACTGAATCAGAGACGCCATGAACCAAACGCAAGGATATTCACACTTAATCTATATTCGGAGGCATCTCTATCGTATATCTCATAAATACTAAGAACTAGGTGAAATTTTCGGGAAAGCTTAATTAACGATAGACTTCAACGTATTCAATTTCCGTTTATTAATAGGTCATATTGCCTTAGCTTTGAAAGAAAAAAGTCAATTTCATTTCAATTTACATTTCTGTGCTCTTGCAGCTTCAAATTATGCATCAAGTCTGAGAAGTATCGTTTCCCAGAAAGTGCTACTCCCGAGGCGAGATACAGAAAAGTAGAAAAAAATAAAATTTTAATGGAAGAAACGTTAGATTATCATTATATACGTATATATACACAGTGAAACTTCCTTCAACAGACACTTCTCAATAGCGGACGCATCCAAAATACGGATATTGTTTTTTGTTCCGGCAAATATATGAATATTATTAACGTAAATTTTCTTTAAGAGAAACCTCTCTTTTAAGGACAAATAATGATGTTCTATCAATGTCCGTTATCAGAGGTTTTACTATATTATGTATATATTTGTCTTTATACTCGAAAATCTTTCCAAAAGCGTAAAAAAAGTGTTTAAGATGCAGCTTAGAAGAATGTTACACATAAGGTTATAAAACATGTTGTAGCCTCATCCTCATTTATACGCACGGTTCTTACTTTCTCCACGTGCGTGGGTGTACGGACGCTATGTCGTACGTCTCCTCCACTTACCGTCGTTATAAGGTATTTAACCTTCTACCAGGTGGCACGTTACAGATGTTAACTGACGTTGTTCTTTAACGGGTACCCTTATTCCTATAAACCATACCACGAGGTACAATCCCCTACGATGTCCAATGAATGAAGGTGAAAATGAGAGGTATAGCGAGGAATTGCTTGTTACGCATTGGTAACGCAATGCACGGGCGCTGATCCTGAGGGGGGTAAGGGCCCCCAAAGCTCATGTGCGCCCCATATATTTTTGTATATTTTTATATGTAGTTTTTATTGTTATATGTATTGTTACATGTATTTTTTTTATGAATGGGCCCCTCAAAGTTACAGGGAAATCGACGCCCTTGACGCAATGTCCGGGTTCTTGAATAAACAGGGATCATAGGGAATGTGTTGATTTCACATCGCACGGAGTTTTAACAGATACCGTGACGAACTTAGCGTAAGCTAAGAAATATAATTATGCTAAAACCATGAAATGACTTCGCAACAATATTAAAATTTCAATTGATCATGTATTGTAAAACTGAACCAGTTACAGAACTTGTGGAACATATAACATTCAAGAAATCTCGTCTACATATACTCCATCAGCAAGGTAAGTGAATACATAATAAACAAGTTAGCGTTTTCGCATCGTATTACATGTATTACTTCACGTTGTACATATCTTTGTTCCATTAGTTAGTGTTTCTATCTTGTAAAGAAATCGTTAGACTACGGTGTTCCTATTTCGTCTTTAAATCTTGCTTTATTTCTTTCAGGTAGCGCTCTCTTGTCTCGCTTCCTAGGTGTTTTATCGACTACAAGAACCAATGGATTCCTCTTCAGCGTGTATCAGGTGAGTATTTAGTTTAGGTATTCTCCCTTTTCCTATCTTTCTCTTCCCTTTCTTATTTCTTCTTTTATTATATTATTTATGATATTATTTCGAACGCACGATTTTAAATTATTAATTAAATTATTTATTCTGTTACTTTTATGCCTTCATTATTTATATGTATATATTTATTTAACCTTCAAATGCAACTTTATCTATTCATTTAACTTCATGCATGCCGTCGACTCTACTAAATTGCATATTTTTTCTTTCAGAGAATATACTATCCTTGATTCCACGCTGAAGGTATGTTGGGTAAGTACATTATGATAAAGTTTAATGTGCTCTTAGCTTAACAAAACTTTTCCTTATGAACACACTATGGATTACACAAGCATGTAACCATTTTATTTGTAGATATTTAATAGTACTTCGTCTTATGATTCGTATATTGACCTTTTACTTTGCTGAATAGTATTTACGTGAGACTATGTTAGTTATTTCAAGTTGGACTTCAATATTCAATTTCCTACTGAGAATTTTGACGAACCTCCAAAACTTGTTAGCAAAAACGGTTCATTTTAGTTATGTGGCAGAACGATGTCGGGACAGACATTCCCCTAAGAAAATAAGTTTTCAGCAACTTATCATATTTGCCTCTGCCATACAATTAAATATAGGTCTATTTCATCTAATTTATATAACAATTTTATCTTTCCAGTTAAACTAATTCTTCTTATTGTTAATATTAAATCGTTTTGCTGGAGATATATCTTAAATCTCAAAGAAAATTAAAATTGTCTGTAAACTTTTTGTTTTGAAATCTTGTGTGTATCCTTATTTCTTAATTTCTTTCTGTTCAGGTGCCAGATTTAGACCTTTTCGCCAGGCTCCAGACATACTTTATATAAAGAAATAATAAGCTTTTGGCTCAGATTTACAGTACGAGTGCGATTATACACACTAAATTATAGCATGAAATACGAAAATAAAATTACATAATGTGCAGAGAATAATTACATTAAAATATAATACATGAATTGATGTCTGTAGTGTGGAGTGCAAACTTAGAGCACTACAAACATTTCGGTCGTTATTTCCTAACAAAATATCAATATCAGAAAGTGATTGAATGTGATAGCATTGATACATCGATGAAGAAGTACTACGATAGTGTATATATATATATATATATATATATATATATATATATATATATATATATATATATATATATATATATATATATATTGATATATATTGATATTTATTCTTATGACGTTTAATCGATCACAGGAAACAATTTGTCGCTATCTATTACCGTTTTTGCTCTATACCGATCAACGTTAAAACCGGAAGTGGTTTATTTCTACCATTTCCAGTTTGAATACACCTCAATCAACCAACTCGGTTCTTAACTTTCGTCCTTCTACATTCTGGTCAAAACTGATGGTGTTCTATCAAGTAGTTCTTGAAATTTATTATCTCCCAGATAGACGGACAGGATAAATATATTAAGGAAGTTTGATAAACCAAACTCCATAAAAATAAAAATGAAACACAACCTATAAGCAAAAATAATATGTGTAATGCAAAACTTATTAACGGTTGTCCTTACCTATGTCCTTCAAAAGCAGCTACAAGCAATGGCGTCATCCCGTCCCGATCTTGATGATCAACCTCTGCTCCCCGCTCCAGAAGAATATTTACAACCTTGAAGGAGAAAAAAATGTATGTTAAAATACATGTAACAATAAAATTCACTATGACGTACATTAATACTATACAAATGCAGTAGAGAGACTAAAGAACAGTCATCACACTCAATTACATTTAAGCATGTAACGAACACGGTAGTGGGAACATTGAAAATAAGAATAAAAACCAAGCTTATGTTGCTAGTTTGTGAAGATTATGATCGGTCGCTGAAGGAGCACTTCCTAACCAGCGCATTAATTTCCAACGTCATTGCCATTATTATCATTAATAATAATAATAATAATAATAATAATAATAATAATAATAATAATAATAATAATAATAATAATAATAATAATAATAATAATAATAATAATAATAATAATGAAGATTTGAGAATGTAATGTTGTATCTGAAATCGCCGAAGGAGTCAGACAAAACACATGTTTGACCCCTGAGCGTGAAGAGCGAGGGAGGAAGAAAGCATGAAATATCTAGAGTTTAGACGGGGGTACCAGGTAAACAAGGTGGAAACTCTTATTGTAGAAGACAAAAACTATATACTACCTTATCTTGCTCCTAGGGTACAACTTTAAGGTTAGCTACTATACACACAAGATGTAGATCTCTTTTAAATAAGCATAATTCAATATCAGTTCCCATTCAAGGCCGCATCCTCGGGCACTTCCGCAGGCGCAATGACTGTCTTCTGTAAATCCACCATCAAACTATAATAGCATTTTTGATTGAAATAGGCCTATCTTTATTTGAAAATTATATATTCTAACCGTAAGTATTCTGGCATTATTGGCAGGTCAATTGCCGTAACTGAGAAGCTATCATGCACCAAATATTCCGCTAACTTTTCTGTCTTCACGTTCGATTTTTCTCTTTTAACACTATCCGTAGCCTCCTTTGCCTCATTCTTCACTTTCCTACCCTCACATCCTCTAGCACGTCATGATACATACACTTCCTTCCCAGCCAATTACCGAACCAGTGCTCTTCCTCTTTTCAATTAATCTAAAATTGTCCTGTTCTCCCCAACTATTAACGCCTCATTTTTTTGTGCAATCCCCATAATTCTCCCCATTCTTCTCTACATCCACATTTCAAAGATTTCTACTCTTTTTTAATCACTTTTGCGTCATGTTCATGTTTCTGCCCTATATAGTAGTACTATAATACTGTACACGAAGCTTTTCATGAGTCTTATTTCAATTTCTGCTGAATGGCGAAAGAAGCATTTAGGAGGAAGAAAAGTATATTTTGTAGGTTCTTGAATCAAGAGTCTTTTCTCAACTTTTGATTCAAGGACCTATAAAACACACTTTTCTTCCTCCTAGATGTTTCTTTCGCCATTCCTATTCTTGCTTCTATTCACGTCCGCAGTTCACGCCAGCACTAATAATGATATCCTAGTATTGAAAACTAGTCACCTGTTCTATTTTCTCCCTCTCCCTACGTTTATGTTTAACTGCTTCGTTCCAATCGCCATGGCTTTTATCTTTCTAGCTTTTATTATGTCTCTGACATGGTTGGAGACCTGGTATTATGTCGTGTTATGGTTAAAATTAAATGTAGTTATAGACAGGGTAAAAGTGAGGGGAAAGTGGAAAGACGCAGTTACCCCACTTTCAAAAAATATTTATGGCGTCCTCTACTTCCTAAAAAAATTACAATCGGCAAAGATAGGCAGGGGGAACGACGTGACATCATCCGTTCCCCTACCTTTGCAGATCCACTTTTACCCTTGGTCATACATGTCGCTACTACATGTCTATGGCAACAAACATAAGTGATATAACAATCCCCTCTCCGACCAGGACCGTAGACAGCCCGAAAATATAAGATGGGACCTGATCCAAACATATAGTTCATCACCATATTATAGTTAACTTGCAAGTCTACCATGAAAATTTCAGGGGGCAGTAAAAATTTAGGGGGACAGCCCCCCGTGGGTACGGGCCTGAATATATAGTTCTCCTCCCTGAAAAGTTTTCTTGAAGTGAGTTTATATATTGGTTACGATAGAAATTACTCCTACCTCCATTAATTCAAGAACCACAATAAGTGAAATGAGAATCAAACAATTACCTTAAAGTTATCCAATTTATAGGTTTACACAGTAAATAAAAGGAATGCAATGACAGGAAATAATAGGAAACCGTACCAGTCTTTATAGTTCAATTTTAATACCGCTAGGCTCATTAACATCGTGTTGCAATAAATCTTCAGCAGTTTTCTGCCCATAATCATTTATTGCAATACACAAAATTTCTGAATATCGTTAGTTTCGTCTCTTTTAAGAATGAAGTTTTTTTATTATTATTATTACTAGCTGAAACAGCCCTTTTTTGATGGAGAGGAAAGGTTAATAGAAAGTATTTCAACCGCTCTCTCGTTAGGATACTCATATCAATGAAAGTATAGGGCTAGCATAAATGATTCATTCATTTTGAAAAGGCTTTATTTTAAAAAGTATTACACGTACACATATGAAAGATATATGAAACGAATTACAAGTTTATACAAGTTACATCAAGTTTATACACACCCTCTACACATGCTCACCAATGTGTGTCCCTTTGGTGACACGACATACGTTCAGACGATACTCGACGTCTTTTTTCTTGCTTTCCCTCCATTTTCGACAGATCTAACCTCGTACTGCCACACTGCCACATCCGATCAAAAAGATAATGAACTCGTGCTGCCACACAATAAACTTGGTGAATTTGTGGTTTTTAATATATTTTTCATGTGTGTAGTGTAATACTTTTGAAAATATAGCCTTTTCAAAATGATTTAATCATTTATGCTAACCCTGCATAATGATAAAATTCCGTAATGTCACCCCTTCCCTCCTCTCGTTCCCATGGGCCTGAACTTGCACTTAAACGGCATAGGAAGTGTCACCATTCATCTCAGCAATCCTGAAAACAATTGAATAGACACTAATATCGGTCGCTTTCAATTATTTTTACGTTATCAACTTCCCAAACTCCATGCCAAAAATTAGTACTGTAATAAACATAAGGTCTTCGGGAGACCTAAGGTTGATAAAATCATGCCAAGTGTTATTGCAATTGGTTCAGTAGTTCTTGCATGATGAAGTAACACACAAACTCACATTCGCTTTTATATATACACACATTTTAGGTGCTACCATCTAGATTATTTCCGACCCAACATCCACACGCACAAATTGAACTTTGCATACAAACTCTTCCCTTCCGGAGTCTGTATACCAGTTATCAACATTTAACACAAAGTTATCTATTAATCACCAGCCACCATACTTTACGCTTCCACAAAGTATTCCAGCCACATTAACTGGTTACCTAAATTAATTTCCTCCGCATCTTTTTTTAATATCCATCTCTCATTTGTTTGGTATCATTCATTATTGTTACACTGAGAAAAAAAGGACTAGGATTTCCGTGTGGATACATCGTATTTACGCGGGTGCGCTCCTTAAGTAATGTAATTTCATGTATAAAAGTACAGCAGGTGGGAACACCATGTCAAGTCTGGAGTTCGGCGTCGAACTAGACTCGCTGTGATTGGATAATTTTATTCACATGATTGATTTCATGTTAAAAACTATTACTCTCGTAAGGTAGGGAGTCACAGATTTAGAAAGAACCAAGAGGGGACACTCGTAGGAAGGTAGTAACAACATTATATACGTAAGTTACCACCGTCGGAATGGGTTTGGCGTTAATTCTAGATTCGAAATGGTGGTCCCACAATACAAAATTTTCGCTGGACGATGGTGTAGATCGTACTACTGATGAGACAACATTACTTAATGTGGTGACGCGCGTAACCTGGTAAAAACAGCATTTACATGCCGACTGGATTATGCATTTTTCTCAGTGTAGGGTGGAATTGAAACCCAGACGGGGGAGCTGGCTGTCTGCTCTGATGGTGTATATGTATAGCTTGTGAAAATTTGCATAATTCTAATAAAGTTGGCAGGAGATTACATTAGAAGAACGAGTTGCCGTTCTGGGAGAGATGTTTCCGTCCAGATGAAAGTTAACAGAGTAGGGAGAATGGAGACGTGTTGGGGGGGGGAGGGGGCGGAGGTGAAAAGCATTTAAAAACGGAGCCACCTGGAAAACTTGAGAAACCAATCTACGAAACACACGCAGAATTCAAGACATTGCTTTTCAATTTCAAGCATCAGACGTATAATTACTGAATGGAAGGAAAAGAAAAATACTGCAGTCTGGAAGCTGAATTAATTTTACTATCTGTAAAGAAAGTACGATATAATAAGAACGAAGTTGCATTTTAATAAGAAAGAACTAAGAAGCATCTAGTTATTTCAAAATTACCATACTAGCAAAGTTCTCGGGCATTTTCAATAGTGACTGATCCAAGACCCTTGGAAAGCCTCATTACTTTGAAAGCTTTGAGAATAGCAAGATTAAATTTCATTTCTATATAAATAAGTAAATAAAAATAAGACTACATTACACCACTTTTAACGGTGTTGAATAACTGTGCCATCTTTCTTTTTTAGGCCATTAATTTATAAGAAAAATATTCTTATTTTGATTTTACTGATTACTTCTAAAAACATATTTGAGATTGCTCTAAATTTTCAAATAGTTTATTTATTGCTCAATAGATGGCACTACAGGCACCAATGTTACTAAATAGAAACATTTAAAAAAATAACCCTGTCCATTCTTTTTTTTAAATCTATTAAATATACTTTCAATATTTATAAAACAAATTAAACTTCATTACTAAAACGTAAATGAGTTTTGACAAAGTGAAGGACGTTTAACTAGTCTCCAAGAAGAAATAAGTAAAATTGAAATATTAAAATGTATGTTCGTTTCAAGAAAATAAAGTAAAAACAAATCATGTTAATAAGTTAAAAATAAATCTTAGTTTTGAAGAAACTTACTTTAAAATAATCTTTTATGCATGAACAAATAGAGAAGCTTGCAGAGCGCTCTCATATACAAAGTGCGATCAAAAAGTACGATGAATGTAGTTGCATAGTGCCATCTATTGATGTATCCATTTCAACTAATAACCAGATATAGCACCATGCGACTTCTAGCTCTTTCCAAAGATTAAAACTGTGCTTAAAGAAAAACGTTTTGACATCATTCCTGATTTTGAGAAGGCCACGACAGAGCAGCTGAATGCCCTTCCAAAAGAATCCTTCCAGAAATGCTTCCAGTCATGGATTTAACGTTGAGATAAGTGCATTATTAGTCATGGACAGTACTTTGAAGGAGATTAAATTTCATGTAACTACTTTTTTTTTAATAAAATTATTTATCGTATTTTTCATCGCACCTCGTACAATAAATTTATAACACTAGTAGAAGTGCCTGAACAGTATGCAACCTACAACAAAATATAGTAGTTTGGGTTATCTAACTTAAAGGGCTTCTGAAATACTTTATACTTTTTGAACCTCCATGACGTGTGACCCCATTCCCCTCTCCCCCCCCTGCTCCGTGTCGAGAAAAAAACTGCTTCGTACGCGATCCCTACATGCTTGTCGGGACTTGGTGTCTTTCTACACTAGAGTTTATCTGAGGAAGAGATACAAAAAATTATATAAAGAAAGGGATTTTTGTAGAGTAAAATGAGAAATGGAATTGAGACTAAAAAAAGCATTAGGCGTTCTACGTGGTTTGCTACAATCCATTATAATCAATCGTGCTCAATGTTTTTATAGTCTTAAGACTTATTTCTTCATTTTACCCATAAAATAATCTATTTTGCACATTCTAGAAAAACATATTAACGATTATTATTTTTCACAATTTGTTTCCACATTAGATCAATTCTTCAATTCTATCACACTTTTACAATCAGAAATGTACGGTAATTTAAGAAGATACCCTGAATGTTATACTGTACATTGCATCTCCAAAGCACTTTTGGTTGCATAACTGAATAGGATATAGTTAGCAGATAGCAATATTAATAACAAAGAAAGATATAAAACCAGTGGCGTATGGTGCTGTTTCCAATTGAGAAACAAGTCACAAATGGCAAAAATTCCCTTCGGCATTGACAAATACTAAAGTAATATTAGTAATATATACATTATCATCTCCATGGCAAAAATACCTTAACTCTTCCCCATCGTAAGTTACATAGAACGTAACGACACTGCTGAACAGTATTCAAAGTTGCTACGCCTGGTATTTTCTCAAGCAATATCACAACAACGGGAGAAGTGAAAATTTCATGTCACTTCATTAGATATTTCCTCTGCTACAGAGCTGCTTAGGCCATTTTGAATTCTACTGGAAGTTCTAGCAAAAGTAGTTGCGTTCATGAAAGAGTTTGCAAGTTTCATACCATATTTTGCAAATTCAACAGTTCTATGTATCGCTTAGTGACTCGCTATTCTCTTCATGTCATCTAAGTTCCAATTCCTGTTTTGCTAAAGAAAATTTCTGGCACTAATCAGACGTTCTCGTTTTCTCTTCATTCCACTTATGTAAATGGTCGGACTATTCATAATGCCCACTATATATATATATATATATATATATATATATATATATATATATATATATATATATATATATATATTACTATTCCCACGTTATTTACAGACCTCCAATTAGCATCTAACAGAAGTTGATGGAAAGCCACTGAACACATTGAACATAATGACTAAGACGGCGTGCGAAGTCTAATTTTTAATGTAACGAAATAAAAATGAAATAATGCATGTCCAAGAAATTTGATGACTACAAATCTCTATATAACACGGAACTATTTAAATATATTAAGATTTAGACATATATTATTTCTGTTTTTTCTAAATAGCTTTAACGATTCTATTTATATTCATAAAAAATATTTCAGAACACATAGCCCTATAATATAGTTAAAATAATTTTCTTGGAAAACCCAGAAGGGCAATCTCCTCTTGGTGTAAGTTCTTTTCGGACGATTTTCTCAAAACGACTTACGCGATCTTGTTTATATTTCATAAATTAATGTTTCATTAACGAATTTAAAATATGACATAAACCATTTCTCCCGACTATATCCACTGAACAGATAGTCTACTCTTGTAAGAGAGCTACTTTTTTGGACTATTTTCTCAAAACAGATTCAAATGACCTTATTTATAATACATATATAAATGTTTCATTAGCTACTCGACAATTTCGCCTAAATATTTCCTCATAAGCCACAAGGAATAGCTTGCTCTTGGAGATTTTCTTTTTCATTTGACAATTTTCTCGAAAGCTGTTCTTACGATTTTGTTCGTGTGTTTTATTAAGAATTCTAAAACGGTCTAAGTGATTTCTCACGAAAAAATAGGAGTTAATTTAATTTTGAGGCATTTTTTTTTCGAATGAAGGTTTTCAGAAAACGTCTGTTATAATTTTTTGATATTTCATAAATAAAAATTCCGTAATAACTGCAGCATGACATGATTTAATTCCAGAAATTGGAACTAGAAAGTTCAATGCAGGGATCTTTATCCTTCATTTATTATTATTATTATTATTATTATTATTATTATTATTATTATTATTATTATTATTATTATTATTATTATTATTATTATTTAAACTCTTTTTCATAAGTTTTATACTTTTTCTTCAAGTAGATTTATAAATACGTGAATGTACACTCAGTCATTTTGTAGCCTCCCTTGAAACCCAGCACAAGTATGTTTTTTTGATACATCAGAGTTTCTCTTGCCCATTATACTGATCAATACGAACAAAGGTTATGGTAACGTGCAGATAATTACGTTCTCTCAAAGCCAAGGAAACTACATTTATAATATCCAATAACTCCGAAGCTATTATCACACGAACATGAAAGGGAATGCATATACATTTTGCGGAATACAGCATCAATACAACTGTGGCTACAACTGTGAGAGTTGTCCACATCATAAGAATTCTGACATCACTGCCAGGTCAGTAACAGCATATTAAGAGTTTCAGTTAGGGTTGTTAATGGCAACGGAAACAAAAATGTTTTAGATTATACTCCTTGAACTTAAATAGTACTTTAATTCGGCGTACTTCGGTAAGAGAATCAAAATACATTTTGATACCTTAATTTATAAACATCGTTAATTTACGTAATATCATCACAAGCTG
The DNA here is from genome assembly GCF_964235325.1 of Thermobia domestica. Classification (NCBI taxonomy): domain Eukaryota; kingdom Metazoa; phylum Arthropoda; class Insecta; order Zygentoma; family Lepismatidae; genus Thermobia; species Thermobia domestica. The sequence goes on from NC_137463.1 coordinate 76,218,887, forward strand.
CAAGCGATGACGAACAATTGTGTAATTCGAGGAAACCACAGCGGCTTTGCCCCCTCCCCCCAAAAAAACTGTCCTCTGTAATCTTAATTACACTTCCATATCGGTTTTAATACACTACCTCAGAAAATCAATTTTGGTTCCAACCTCGCAACCAAAGGACCCCGCTCAGACCTTATGGAAATCCGGTTCCCGTTAAATTGGATGGCATTTTAGTATGTTTTGTATTTTGGTCCCTCGATGCAAAGTCTCAATAGGCATGAAGCCCAAAAATCCCACGTTTTTGTGATATCCCTGATTTATTATCGTCACTTAAAAGCACGCGCTTCCTCGTAAATTGAAAATAATAATTAGGTCCAAATTTTATCTGTGAAGTAGGAATGAGTCTCACTAGTGTATACTAGGGTTTTTCAGGTCGCTAATTCCGACTCCGAGGTCGGTTAAGCTCCATCACGTCAGGTTCAAGATCACTTGAAGATGAAATAGAGAGGGGACGTTGCAAAAGTCTGAGCGCCCAGTACATAAATGTTTTTTGAGTTGCTGGATCCGATTATGTCATTTTCTTCAATCGACAAGGTCATTTTGAGGTCATTTCAGGGTCACTTAAAGTCAAATCTGAAAAACTGTCGCGTAGTCACAACACCTTCACTAAAGGTCTGGCGTATCTTCCGCCCCGCTGCAGCAATGTTTGACCCCAGTTTGGACTCATACAGCATATATGCCCAATTGCCCATATCATGCTCTGTGGAGATTCCATCTTCATTCTGTCCTTACGCAAGTTCACTGTGTAACTGAACTGCCACAACCAGGTAGTATGTTGGATATATCCACACCAACAACTGACCGCCGCCGCATCCACTAGTCTAGTCTATCTCCATTCGCATTCAACTCACGGTGTGAGGGGCAATTGAACACAGACTTCCACAAAAAGGGACAGAACTTTCTTGGTTACCTTTATATCATCCGTGAAGCAAATACAAGCTCGTACTTAATTTATCATCTGTCATTGATCCTTCTGTTTATCAAACTTTTTTCTTTAAATCACCCACTTCTGTTTTAAAGACGTATTTTCAAAACTAAGAAATTTAGAAACTTGCCTTTGACATAAAGATCCTGATGATTCACGTTTGGTATAATTCAATCTCTTTTTAACCGACTTAAAATAAATCGATGATTCTTTGTTTGTTTGTTTAAAAGAATATACTTTCCCAATATCCGATATAAATTTCATGAGAATCTAACAATGTCTTTGAACTAGATCATGAAAATCCCCACCGGCTGACAGTGTTAATACAAAGAATTATGTATAATTTCGACATAAGCGCACCAAATTTGACTATTCTTTTTTGTTTGAAAGAATATATTTGTCTAATGGTCCTAGGATCTGCTGATAGTCTTAGGAGTTAAACCATGAAAATCCTCAACGGCTGACAGTGTTAACGATATAATTAATAAGACTTCATCGTGTGCAATTCACGTGTAACTTGAACATAGATGTATCGATTTTGATAATTTTGTTTTTGGCATACTTTCTACGAGCAGCCTAGAAGAGCATACTTTTTCGGAGATTCTACATAAATTTTATTAGGATCTAATGATTGTCTTTGGAGCTGTACTATAAAACTCCTCAACATCCGATAGTTAATACTGTGTGTATATTCACATGTAACTTCGTAACGGCTAGACTTACTTTTTTAAAACTATATTTGTTCACGGATGTTTCGTAGGCCGACCTATTTTATAGTAAGTTAGTGTCCTATCTTTAGTTTAAGTATTTAACTAAACTACTGGAGTAACGAAAAAGTGGAAAAATAAACAAACTGACAAGAAAAATCCCAGACTTCAAAAAACACACTAAAAAGCAGCAACTACGATCATTATAAAAACAATATTAAAAGATTTCAATAAAAGCGCTAAAAGTAGAAAATAATAAGTGCTAAAAAGTAGAAAATAATAAAAGTTCTAAAAGTAGCAAATAATAAAAGTGCAAAAAAAGTAGAAAATAATAAAAAAAACGCTAAGAGCAGAAAGTAAAGCTCTAAAAGCAGAAAATAATAATAAAGCGCATGAAAGCAAAAAAATAATACATTACTATTATCTATAAAAAAATGTTGAAGGCTGTGCCACGCAAATTAATGCCTAACATAACATAAGTTTGGATGGTAATTTTATGAAGCGTTAATTTGTTGGCTTGGCACAATATTTTAATATCTATCTATCTATCTATCTATCTATCTATCTATCTATCTATCTATCTATCTATCTATCTATCTATCTATCTATCTATCTATCTATCTATCTATCTATTATATATATATATATATATATATATATATATATATATATATTATATATATATATATATATATATATATATATATAGAGAGAGAGAGAGAGAGAGAGAGAGATAGTTAGATAATAGGAATGAATTGCTTTCTACTTTTAAGCGCTTTGTTGAGGCCAGTTAATAACGCTTTTCTTAAAATAAAATAAAATAAAAAGTTTTAGTTGATTTAACTCAAACTATTCGTGCATAAGAATCAGTGCATTTCAAAGAAAAATCTGTGTCTACGTTTTCCTCAATAAGACTGTACAGCAATATGGTGGCAAATGATTGGCGGAATTAATCTACAAACTGAAGTAAGCTGCTGGACAATCCACCACGAATTTAGTGTTATACCTAAAAGGTCAAGCACTTATTTTACAATTTTAACTCCAACTTGGGTTAATCAGTATTCGAACAGCTAGCAATCTCACAAGTGATAAAATTGCATGTAACACAGAGAACTGTAAAGATTATTATTATTATTATTATTTTAACACGGTCTCGTTTAAGTCAAAAAGTGTACCAGCAAAGTTGCAGCACTGATAATCAGGATAGAAAACCTTCGTCTCCAGTTCTATATGAGGTGTGCCAGAGGAAACAATAACACTGTTCAACAGCGAAAATGTAAATTGAACAAAATCAGCTAATTCTTATTGATTTTGTGGTGCTGATCACGAATTTGAAAGTTATTTTCGAATATTAGCTCTACTTTTCGTTTTACAGGCATGTCTAATAATAACGCTTTAAAAATAAATATATTCGCTTCGTTTGGGGTAAAATGTTACACTGATCCGGCAACACTGGAGAAACTATATGAACGCTTGGTTTCATTGTGTTCCTTATCTCAGTAGTGTTCTGCTATTGTTAGAAAATACAGATTTAGTGCAGTTATCAGCGTTTTGGGTGTGACGTTTGTGTAGTGCAGGACATAAAAATACAAGTAGCAAAATACTGGTATTTCGAATGTATATTTTTAAATAGCTGTCGGAACTATTTCAAGTGACATTTTGAGGATTTCAATAAACAAAAATGTCCCGAAATTGTGTAAACAGTGCGGATAGCTTCTGCTACGTGTGTGGGGAAGTGACATTTTCCTCACAAAAGCAAACTATAACACCACTAATAAGAAAAGCCTATCAATATTACTTTGATTGTAAAATTAGAGACCAAGATAAATCTTGGGCACCACACATTGTGTGTAACACTTGTGCCAGCAATCTAAGAAATTGGATTAATGGGAAGGGGCGCTCAATGCCTTTTACAGTGCCCATGATTTGGAGGAGCGAAGCGACCACATCAGAGACTGTTATTTTTGTATGATTCCTTCCGTCAAGATGGGAATTTCCACGAAGAAGAAGCGGGCCTTGATCTATCCTAACATTCCTTCTGCAATGCGTCCTGTTCCACATGGAGAAGGACTACCTGTTCCTGACCCACCTAAAGAATACGATATTTTTTCTGATGATGATCAAGAAGTTGAAGCTCCTGAATCAAGTACTTCGAAGGACCCTACGTTTGTTGTAGAAGAACCTCCATGTGAACCACATAGACTTACTCAAGAGGAACTAAGTGATCTAATCAGAGACTTGGACCTCTCGAAAAGCAAAGCCGAAATTTTAGCGTCACGCTTAAAGCAATGGAATTTATTGCAGGAAAAAGTAAATATTTCAGTGTATCGGAATAGAGAGAAGATGTTCATTTTTACTATGGAAGACACGCTTGTGGCATGTACAGATGTAAGTGGTCTCATGAGGGCACTTAAAATTAATTACGAACCTACGGAGTGGAGGCTCTTTATAGATTCGTCCAAGGTGAGTTTAAAGGCAGTGCTTTTACATATTGGAAATGAACTTCCTTCAATTCCTGCAGATTACGCAGTTCATATGAAGGAATCTTATGAAAATTTGAAACGTTTACTTCAAGCCATTAAATATTACGATTTTCAGTGGCTCATTTGTGGTGACCTTAAAGTAATAGCACTGTTGCTAGGTATGCAGTTAGGGTATACAAAGTATTGTTGCTTTATATGTGAATGGGACAGTAGAGATCGTGGATCTCATTACCGCAAAAGTGACTGGAGTACCAGAGAAACTCTTCAGCCGGGAGTGTAAAATGTACAGCATGAACCACTGGTAGATCGTAACCGAATTTTGCTTCCCCCTCTACATATTAAATTAGGTCTTATGAAAAGTTTTGTTAAGAGCATGAACCAAGAGGATGAGGCCTATAAGTACCTAAGAGAACAATTCCCTCGATTAAGTGATGCCAAAGTTAAAGAGGGTGTTTTCATAGGGCCACAGATTAGGCAACTATTCAAAGATCACAAGTTCGACGAAATTTTCCAAGGTGAGGAGAAAGCTGCGTGGGAAAGCTTGAAGAGTGTTTGTTCACAGTTCTTGGGAAGACACCGAGCAACAAATTACAAACAACTGGTAGCAAAGTGGTTATTGTGCTACGAAAATCTTGCTTGCAATATGTCTCTGAAACTCCACTTTCTTCATTCACATCTAGACTTCTTTCCCGAAGATTGTGGAGCAGTAAGTGACGAACATGGTGAGCGTTTCCATCAAGATATTGCAGCCATGGAGAAGAGATATGAGGGAAAGTGGAGTTCTAACATATTGGCCGACTACTGTTGGACTATTGCAAAGGATGCTCCAGATGTAACCTACAAAAGGCAAGCCAAGCGAAGACGCTCAAAATAAAATAAACATAATTCTGTACAAGGGATCACTTGAAACTTTTGTCTACATTGCAGTGTAGTTCTTGCACAAAAAGGTATTTGTACATATTCTTGATGTTTTGATGTTAATACTGATTTTTATTACGGAATTATTAATGTTTAACTTGACCACGGTTACTTTATTTTTTGTGTCGCTGTGAAACTGGTATTTGCGCAATTTTGAAAAAGGAAGTACAAGGGTATAGAAAGCTATAGGTTAGGGTACTTCTTAACTCCCCAGCTTATCACATCACAGTGAAATAGATTAAAAAAAAAGTGAAATGTAGGTTTTTACAAGGATTTTGCTCAAATGTTCTATAAACATTAATACATTTGTATATATACAGCTACTGTTGTACAAGGGCGTTTTTTTTCACAACCTGAGCTAAGAAAATTCTTCTATTATCATTTACTTTCATATTATGCTTAAATGAATGTAAAAATCGCAATTTCAAAGAATTTACATACTTTCGATCAAAATTTGTTGAACAGTGTAATAGGCCTATCTTAGTTTTCACTACAAGAACAACACCCTACAGATCCAGATGCCTATCCAATTAAGGTAAACAACCATATAGTTGTGAACAGTCAACATTCTACCCATGTTTATTTGTTATATCATTGAATGGCGAAATTCAGAAACAACTCGATAATCTACGTTATTGTAATGATGAGAATAACCTGCAGTAACAGAAATAGTTTATGTAGGGTAATTGGAACGAAGCAAAAACAATACGAAGATTCTTGTACAAGTTAAAAAGCATCCTTTTGATTGTTCAACCTCGTCACATTTGATGAACATAACTAAGTCATGATCAAATTTTCGTTGCAGTAAAATATGTTAGCAGCAAGTCTGGGGCAGGTGAGTAATCACATTTGAAAAGTACTGGAAGACCAACTATTGAATATAAGATAACTAGAAAACAAGGAACAACAGAGTATCAACGTACGAAAGCAAGATTAGCCCGAGGAAACAGTTGAAAACCAAGATCGAGAGTCGCCTAAGAGGATGGGTTGAAAAAAGTTTGGCAAAGAGATAAAAACGATACAGGAACTATGATAGATTAAATGAGAGTGTTAAGAAAAGAGACAGGAGTGGTGAAGAAATCACATTTAAAAAATAAAAGGAAGAGAGTCAGAAAAACTTGTAGGAGGTTGATGGAATGCAGAAATAAGTAAAATATTATGGCAATATGGAGGACAAAAGGAAACAGACGAATAATTGCATATTGTTTGTTTTCTTGTGTTTCAGGCAGATCTATGTTTCATAGATGAGACCAATAGTCACTACAGTTTGAAGAATTTTGTATTTGTGGAAATGAGGGCTCTATTTAGATTATCATAATAACATTTTAGGGAAAAGTAGTAACAAAAGTGTTCTTGAAAGACAATTTTTTATTGAAGAGTGAAAAAGATAATAGGAACAAAATTAGTTCGTAGCAAGAATACGTTCCTATTCGATTGCTGAAATCTTATTCTTGAGAGTCTACTTTCAGTTTTAATAAATAATACCATACTTTCTAGAACAGTAGTTCTCAACCTAATTTCTATCACGACCCCCATTTTATCACATCCTCTTGCCAGAGACCCCCTTATAGTTTCTGGTTTGTAATCAGCTTGTGTGGGATTTTTAATATACCTATTGCGGAGATTTCACGATATTCATCTATTTCTATAATAGTAGAATCCATTTCTTGTATATAGTGGATACGATAACTTCCCTAAAAGCGAATGAATTAAAAACCAAATGTTGTCAGTTCATTCATATTACAAATATCGAATCCGATCCGTTATATTGTTTCAAAATGGAGGCCGTTTGAAAATTTTAAAACTTCATAACTCTCTTAACTTTGGGTCATATGATAAAAAAAACCTGATTTCTAATTTTGGTTAAAAAAAATTGGACAGTTGTTTAAAAAGCTATTGAGTATTTTAATTTTCAAGAGGCCGCCACTTTGAGTTACTTCATATTGCAGTATTACCAAAAAATGTGCAAAGCAAGTTTTTACATGTAAAAGTTAGGAAACAAATAAAATCCCACACCAAAAATCTATCTTCATTGGGTCAGCTTGATGAAAAAAAAAGGCTATTCGCTTCAGACACATACGTATCTCAACAGATTTCAACTTTAATTATATTTCGATATGCAGTTCTCATTAGTTTCGTATCGTACCTCTTTTACTTAAATTGACTTTTACAATTCTGCACCTGTTAAAAATGTTTAATAGACCATTTTTTTCTTTTTTTGTTATTAGCAATATATAAAAATAAAAATATGACTGCCAGAACAAAATTCAAAATAATATTTAAAAATGTTTTCCGGTATTAGATTCTAATTACATTTATATCTCCCGCTTATTTTCGCGACCTCCTGAAACCCTCTCGCGAACCCCTAGGCGTCGCGACCCCCCAGGTTGAGAAACTCTGTTCTCGACTATCAAGTCCCTCAGAATACAATTTATTCACAAGGAATGTTCTAGTCAGTTTAGAAAGATTCAAACAGCAATGTGTGTGTGTTAAAAAGTTTCGTTTTGAGCACAACTACATCATAATTCATAAGTAACTGGCTGAAATAATTTAACTACTAACTAACTCGTATATAACTAATCACAGGAACTTGGCACTCAATACACTGTAAAGAGCATTACTCTCTAAACGATCTTTTACACAATTAAGTCTGCATCACTGTTTTTCTTGTTCTTTCTTTCGCTTTTATTTTTGGAAACTTTGCCATCACTAACTTGTATATAAGTTACACATTGGACGTACTTCCATTAAAATTCTCGTTAAAATCTCTCTACAGTACAGTGATTAATGTAAGTGGGTCTAGAAAGCATTCACGAAGGATTTTTCTTCTACTTTTTTTTAAATATATTTTTTTCAGTATCTCCTCATAAAAAGAAAACAGAAGCACTCGGAAAATAGCGAAGAATGAACGAAGCCTAACAAAGACGATACACAAGAGACAATTAACGCTGAACCGAAAAAGAAGCCATTCAACGACATCCTTTGCTGAAAAGAAGAATGGTCCCAAGAAAACTTGGCATACGCTCTTCTTCCCTTTTTCTTTACCCATAAAAATGGCACTAGAGGATAAAGAACAGTGGCGTTTGGACCAATAGTTTTTACTATGGATGTCATAAAAGAGGAAGCCCCACAACTGTTGGGAGCCGAAAGACGTTAACTTACGAAAAGATCTGCATACAAGGGTGAAAAGTACCATACACAAGAGGATTCTCAATTTAGTAGCAACACCGAGTTTACAAGGATATTAGAAGACATACGACTCAGGGAGACATGCTCTCTGTTTTGTAGTTCACATACATTGGACCACAAAAGCTCTGCTGTTTAGAGTAAGAATTCGTATATATGTAATAATTTTTTTTCTATAAATTATTATACAAATAACTGTACCTATAGAATCCTTTAGTATGGCGCCTAGACGCGTTTAAGTTCAAGTTTCCTAGTCGACGAAATAAAATTCGCACTATTCTTGATTTAAAAATGCACTTCTAATTTTAATACAATTTATTCTAGCTTAGGAGCTATGTATAATTTAATAATAAAATATGACCAAATCAAAATACCATTATTTTAATAATCTGTATTACAGTTTCAGCAATATATCATTGCCTTCATCAAAAGCATCATCTACACAACTATATTTTATTTTATTTAAAAACAGAATCAGTAATACAAAATGTGGTGAACATGCGTATTGTGAAATAGGAAGAAAAAAAGTTTCGGGCATGTTACTTGCAGCTGAGAAATACATGATAAAAGCGTTATTCAATTTTATTCCATGTTATCACTTTTCTAAAAAAAATACTAGCAGAATACCCCTTTTTCGCACGGGGAGAATAAATTTCATTTTGGACATAAACGGTTGAATTTGGATTTAAACTGCATCGGAAGTGTCACTTCGTCTCAGCGACCCAGAAAACTATGGATCCGATATTAATATCGGTAATTTTCGATCATTTTTAAATATCTCCTCCTCCTTCCTAAGTTGCACCATCAAAATAAAAGAATAAAAAACATCCCCGTAGGGATGCATTCGAGTCGAGTCGAGTCGAGATTTAAGCCTGTCTCGACTCGTCTCGAGAAAATGTTGTCTCGAGTCGTGTCTCGACTCGAAAATATGTTTCTGTCTCGACTCGTGTCTCGACTCGACAGTCTCTGTCTCGACTCGACAGTCTCTGTCTCGACTCGACTCGAATTCGAGTCGAGACGTCTCGAAATTCGAGTCGAGACAAAATGTACGAGTTAAAATATACGCACACATCAGCCAGACCATCATGACTACCTACCTAATTGTCAGTATGTCGACTTTTGGCATGGATAAAAATGGCGACACGTCTTGGCATGCACGCAATGATCCTTGATAGGTCGCTGGAGAGAGCTGGCACCACATGTGCTCACTCAGGTCACCTAATTCCCGTAAATTCCGGGAAGGGGGGCGATGTGTTCTGACGTCACGTTCAATCACATCCCACAAGGGACATCACTCAAATGTCCGGCTCCAATTTCAATGAAACTTTTTTTGCTGATAGAAGGCATGCATGCATCATTACTTGTGATGACAAATTTTTGCCATGGTGCAGGTTTTCTATTTTTTTAAAATAACTTTTAAGAGTTGTGATGTGGTTATTAGAGATTACTACAGAAGTCCCTTACTACCCTTTGTAAACGGAGTGTTAATGAAGAAAAGTGAAGAAAAACCATGTGGATACATATAAGTCCAGGGGGGAAGTCGTATGGTAGATATGACCTTGATGGCAGCCATCTTGAAATCCGCCATTTTGAATTAAGGTCAAGTTTTCAAAATGGGAATAGGGTAATATGATACATAATTTCGGGCTAGAATTTAATTAGAAAAATAATGGCGAGGTTAATTTTAAGATACACCCATTTGGGGGAAAGTTACAGGCATATTAATTGTTTTTACTTACTGTGTGCGTAAGTCCCTTCTTACTTTCGTCTCAAGACCTGTAAATCGATCGCAACGGCAGAGCCCGGTTTCGCACTAGTGTTTAGAAATCTTTAAACTCACTTGAGGCAATATTTGTGGATTATTGCCTCACACACACACACACAGAATCAGAGTCCTCATACACCAAGGGTGAGAGCTGTGCCACTGAGTCACAGCGGCCACGGGGCTAGGTCGAGTCCACTTTACGTTCATAGTTTCTTAGTACATAAATGTTACGATTATGAAATAGATTTTCCTTAATGAGCTGCATAAAAACAAAAGCTTTCGAAATGCATTAAACAATTAGCTCGATTTGAGTGTGAACTTAAAGTTATATCAGAGTGTAAATACGGATACGCACCAAAGCTCGAAAACTTAATACACTATTTCTCCTATATAGTCAGCATGTATCAAGCAATCGTTTAGCTTTCATTTGAGAGGATGGAAATCGAAGGCCCCTGAACAACTATGTTACTAATGTGCGGAATGTATTTATCTTACAGTGAACTGCTTTGATGCCAAGTGGCCTAACTCCAAAATTGAAATTTTCCAGGAGTGAAAGTTGAAGTTCAATACCTCATGAACAATCCATATTTCTTTTATGTTGGGAACCAAAACCATAACTACTGTATGTAGTTCATTGTTTTATAACTTAGTGTTTACAAAAATCCTTTTAAAAAATACCTATTCATAGAAGTGAATGGTACTTATCTGTACTAGTTCTTGGCATCCAAGCAGTCCATTTATTGTAATACTAGCTTAATATACCCATTCTTCGCATGGGGGCTGTATTTGGAAGTCAACACCTGTGGAAGTATCACCATTCATTTCAGTAACCGCGAAAACTATGGATTTGACACTAGTATCAATCAATATGGGCTATTTATACATGTCTCGGTATTCCTCACCCGCTGACACACGGCCCGCATACAGTAGTAGCTGAATTTGCAAGTCATCGCTGATGGAATTGTCACCATTGATCTCAGCGTCCGTGAAAACTATGGATTTGACACTAATGTCGATCAATTTGGATTACTTTTACTACATGTCTCGCTAAACGCCCCCCTGAGACCCCCTGGTTCCAATTTTGACAAAAACGCTTTGCCTTAGACTGGGACCTGGACCAAGGTATCCGTGACCAAAATTTGGTAACTCTCGGTCAACTTGTCTGGTCCCCAGGTCGGTCCCAGTAAACGTCCCTCCCGAGACCCCCCTGGTTCGAAATAAAAAAAAAAACGCTTCGTCTTGATGTGGGGCCTGGACTAAGGTACCCGTGACCAAATTTTGGGAACTCTCGGTCCACTCGTCTGGTCCCCAGGTCGCACACAGACAGACAGACAAACACACAAACAAACTCTTTATTTTATTTATATTAGATAAGATATACTATGTAAAATAGTCTCGTATCATAATATGTGATGTACAACAAATGTTACATTATATATTATCCGTAGCTCGTGATATGCTGCAACATATTAAAGCCTCAGAATAGTTGGGCAAGCGAATAATCCAGAAGTTACGTAACCCTATTGCGTTCATGGGAACGAAAACACAATAATTATAACTATGCTAAATTACTATAGACTACCAACTGCTCATTCAGAGAATTTATGAAGTTCACTTTATCGCAATAGTTTTATACAAACTAGTTTTAGACTACGGATAATAGTTTTATACAAACTAGATAATCAATTATTATTATCATTATCATTATATTTGCAGTACAACCAAATACAACGACATTAACTATTAGTTGTAATTAACTGAATTGAGCTGAAAATTAAATCTTGATCTTTAAAGATTAACTATTAATTTTATGCGTTCTGTACCTTTCTGAAGGAATAAAAGCTGGAATTGGTTTCAAGGCTGTTTCTGAGTGAATACTTTCTTCAAAATAATATTAAAAATTATAGAAAGATTTTCGAGACATTCGAGTCGAGTCGAGATTTTTAAGAGCCGTCTCGACTCGACTCGTGTCTCGACTCGAAAATTCTAGTCGAGAAATACGTTTGTCTCGACTCGTCTCGAATTTTACAAAGTGTGTCTCGACTCGAATTCGAGTCGAGTCGAGTCGAGATTCGAGACATGTCTCGACTCGAGCGCATCCCTACATCCCCGGCCCAAATCTCATCTATCTAGCAAATTTGATCGAGATTGGTCGCATGGTTCAAGAGTTACGTTTTATTTATATTTATATATATATCTTCCCTTCCCTTCCCCTGCATTGAACCGTCAAAGTAAAATGACCAAAGCCAACCGAGGCCCGAACCTCATCTATGTTGAAAATTTGATCGAGATTGGTCGGGTAGTTCGAGAGATATGAAGTCACAAACATATAGTCACTTTCATTTTTAGATAGATTTATCATATATTCTGTTGTTTGTCTATTCTTGTATTCAAGGTAGAGTTATGCTCTATGGGCCTCATTCCGTACGGGTTTGCGTTAACGCAATACAAAATATGCGTTTTTAAGTTTGCAAAATTTTGTTGCGAAAACCCATACGGAATGAGCCCCGATAGTTGGAGATAGGGAACTACTAAACTTTGAAGAGTTTTGTGTTTGTGAAATCTAAGATATTCATTTGGTTTATTGTGATGATATTTTAGAGGAAGAAGTACCAAAGTGTCAAAAGAGTAAGTTTATATATTACGGTGTGATTTTTTTTTGGGTCATAAGACTAACTTGGTTCGCAGCTAGAACACTTTCCTACTTAACTGTGAATATTTTGACGCAAATTTAACCTATATCTTTAAGGTCTTCAGATTCGATATACTTTATTTTATTGTTTAACCTGTTTCCAACAACATGAAATCAAAATCTTAAAAATAAATAAATAAATATGGTTAATTACGCGGATGATGGAATACTCAGGATCACGTGCAATTTATTTAATTTATGTATTATTTTCAGAGTTGTGTTAGGCACTGCTTTTCAATTGCACAACAAATACCTAGACAAATGAATCCTCCCTGCTGGTCTAGCTGCTGGTGCGCGCGCACCTTTAGCGTGTGAGGCCCGGGAAATATTTCTCTTGGAAATGCATTGAAATTGAATGCATTACGGTGGTTCGAATTCCACTCATAAACTGTAGGTCCACGTTTCATATAGCCTCGGTGCTGAAGAGGGATTGTAAACTCCAATGAACAGACAAATGAAGTTTGCAAGGTATTCAAACCAACTTGAGCGAACTTTTCCTTTAACGCCCTGCGTTATATCAATTTGATTATATCTTCACAGAAAACCATTACAATAACTAAACTTTAAATAAAATAAAAATGATATTGCGGGGGTAAAAAAAAAGCATAAAAATAGATAGAAACTTTCACAGAGCTTCCCTTAAGTTTTGAGTTCATTTTTATCTACATCCCCCCCCCCCACAGAACTGTTTCCTTCTTTTTCTCTTTCAAAGTGTCTGAAGCCTTTTAAATATTTATACAAATTATTGCTTTTCCCTCTATGAAGTGCACAAAACTTCTGTTATTGAATTGCTTTAGAGAAATCAACAAAGTCTCACGAGAAAGAAACACCAGGGCGAGAACTGGAAATATTTCGTTGGAGGAACCTTAGTTCTTTTTTTTTCTTTCTTTCTTTTTAATTTCTATTTAAACTTAGTTTCGGTTCTTGTTTCGCCTCACGCCCTACTCCCTCGTTCCCCACCCCCCCTTATGCTTTTACCTGAGTGACAATTTAATATATATTTTAACTTTTTCCCCATGAAAACTTTTTTTTCATGAATAGAAGTTTCGTCTCTACCAATCTGTTCATTATCTCTTCCATAGATGAGAAAACTCTTAGGAAACTTTTGTATCTCGCGGAGTATGATGATAAATTTACAAGAACGAAGAGGAACAAGGGAAAAGTACTTCTTTCCCCCCTCCCCCCAAAAAAGAAAGAAAAAATTATCACAAGAACTATAAAAGTTCTAAGGCAAAATAAAGTTTATTTTCTCCTTTTACTTTAACTGTTTTAGTACAGAAATATTTAAAGTCTTTGCTTTTATCTTCGTACACTAATACTAGAGACATTTTCTGACAAATTCTCTAAGGTAAAGGAAGTGGGAACAGATAAGCGTTTTTCTGCCTATGACAAACATAAAAAAATAAGTGTTGATCAAAGCCAGTACATTGTATGAATATGAAATTTAAGCATTAAGCGTTACATCTATGTAAGATGCATATGAAACACATTGTAGCAAGTTGCATAAAGAGCACTGAAAACAAACCATGGTTGTCTAGTTACCAGTTTAGAAGTTTTTCGAACTTGCAACAATAATTGTAGTATGAGGCGCTTCATGAACCATAATACTTCTTGTTTTCGTGAATACTAGGGTTAATAAGCTTATCAAAAGGCATTCATTTAGTGTAGTTTATGATGCGTCTCGGGGTTTTAACCCCCATTCAGCAAGATATTATGCAAAAATAAACACTTATCATATTAAGATACGTATACAAACATTTGAAATTATATAAACATGGAAGTTTGAACCCCCAACCCCCTGTCAAGCTTCCGCGTACACCATTGCGTAACCAACTTTGGTTGAGATAGGGCATATATGCGGTCTATCTACCCCATGTGGGGCCGCCTATGGTCTCGCTTAAAAAAAAAAAAAAACAAATCAAGTGGATTTTGGATTTTACAGTGAAACATCTGACAATTAAGGACGATGGACTTTCACGATAAGTTTTCAGAATATATTTGGAAAAATTAGATGTATTTTGCCCTATATAAGAATTTCTAGTGGCTGATTACAGTACTTACTTTCTATATACAGCAAACAGTATCAGGTGAAATTTATGAATTGTTCTCAGTGTTGCCGCTGGTCATACGTTTTACGTAAAATTGTCTGAATTTTGAACAGTGTAATTAACTCTTATGCATGATATTTGTCTTAAGGCTATTTGCACGAATTTATAACTAGCGCTTATCATATATATATATATATATATATATATATATATATATATATATATATATATATATATATATATATATATATATATATGCGCTTTTACAAATGAAACATTTTACGTAACTAATTACTAGAAACTTTCATATAGGACATAAAATAATAGGTAGTTTTTCTAGTGAATGCACTGAAATATTGTAACTAATATTTCACCAACCCAACTAAATTGCCAGATATTTTACCATAAACTTCACGCTAATTTTCTACAATGCTGGATACTGTGCAGCATAAACTTCAGTTTGCATTCTCTACAAGGCATTCACCGATATCAAACTTGAAAGTCCTAACGATCTTCATTTCTTTTTTTTAAGACAATCCATCACTGTACTCAGCTGTGATATACGAGCAATACAAAAGTATACAAACAATAAAAATATATTGAGAACAGAGATAGGAAAACATTTCTAAAATTTTACCTAGATTTCAATTCTGATTCAGAAACTAATATTTGCTCTTATTTAATAGATCTTTTCTGACTAAATAAGTTCTGAAAAGATACATAAGCCATGTTGTAAGGTAAGAAAACAATGCATTGGGTAGATCGTTTCAAAAGTAGGTGCAGATGCCGGGATTTGCACTTACATGCTACTGAATATGTAGCACTTATGTTTGATATACGATATTGTATATTGTAATATCCTATGTGATGTTGTAAACAAACAATTGCACGCATCAGTGTTTACAAACACCACCACGTGGTTCGGCAAGAAGACTTCACACCAGAGGGACCTACAGTCACATGCAGACGACGGCTTCTGGTCCCTCCCACGGAGCAAAAGACGACATCGGAGCAGCAGCACCACCGCCACCCAAAGGACCCTATAAATTGGATGGACGAAGAAAACTCGATACCAGTTTTCTGGTGACCCTCCTCTAGTATGCTACGGGACTTTTGGAGTAACTTAAGCCCAGGCCTCTAGTCTGCTACGGGACTATGCCTATCCTATCTCCTGGCTTAGCCTGCTATGTGGCTCTGTCTGGGAATCCTAACCTCAGCCGCTTAGCCTGCTACGGGGCTCTGTTGGCCACTTAACTCGCCTCTGCTTGCTACGGAGCATTGGTTCCTTAATTCCCCTCTGCTTAGCCTGCTACGGGGCTCTGTTGGAGATCCTGTCTGCGACCTTACGGTCAAAGACCACTTATAAATAACCTTTGATTTTAGAGATATTAATTTGTAAAGTATATTGTGAAAATACTTTTATAGTGGAAGTTTTATAATAAAAATAGTAGTGGGAGATCGATTCCGGACGCTCTTTTTATTAAATGCTCTACCTATAACCTATATGAGACAAAGTTTTACAATATTAAGCTCCCAGTTAAAGCTATATATATTATTGTTTGACCAAATGAACCGAACTGAGAATGATGAAAATAAAAGATAGCGACATGACAACCGAGAATATTTTATTTAAGGTTAATATGTATACTTGAATTAAAGGACATGAAAAAAATAGTAGCGTAGTTCGTTAAGAGGAAACACAACGCTAGACTTAAGTCACTTTATTCCTGCTTCTGAAGTTCTGAAAACAAACCAGTTTAGGATGCAATTGATGTTGCTGACCTTAATGGTTTTGTGAGGGAAAAGCTGAAATACCAGTGGTATGAAATCTTTAACACAATCAACATATAACTATACGAGAAACCAGAACATGTAGAAAATGAAAGAGTACTATTTGCAAATCGAAGTACTTTTTATGTTTATTCATGATTATCGTCATCATCAGGAACAGCAGCTGCAGCATAGGCAGTGATGATGGCAGAACGTAGCCCGCGAGGAATTTCTCTTCTGGAGTTACGAAATCCCCCCCCCCCCGAGGTATATATCTGATCATGCTCAACTTGGAATACCAGTATTTCCGCACTACTTCTGTCAGGTTTTATGTATTTAAAGTCCCCCCCCCCCCCAGAAGAAAGTCTTCTGAAATCTTTAATCAGCATAGACATTTTGCCTTATTGGCAGGCCACTTATCGCAAACTGAGAAACTTCCATGCATCATGATCTTCAGCTAATAGTTTAATCGTCACGCAGGAATAATGTCCATCAGCTTACGTTAGACTATTTCGCCCGTCTCTATTTTTTCTGCCATCGAAAAAGAAGCCTCCAGTTTTTTTCTAATTACCTTTGTGTAATGTTCATGTTTCTGTCGCATAGAGTACAATACTCTACTTGAAACATTTTATGAGTTTTTTTTCTTAACTCTTTCTTCAAGGACCCACAAAATAGACTTTTGTTCCTTCTAAATGCCTCTTTCGTCACTACTATAATTGCTTTTATTTCTCGTTAGCATTTTGTTTATGTTCTCACTAATAATATCACTTAGATATCAAAGACTTGTTCTACTTTCTCCCCTTCTACCTCTATATTTGATACTGACCGCTTCGTTCCAATCACAATTGCTTTCATTTTTCAAACGTTCATTTTCATCCTATATTTTCGGAGCTTTTGCTCAAGTTTCCTAACATCTTACTATTTTTTTTTTCTTTTCGATTCTGCAACAAGAGCAATATCCCGTTTACGCATATGCCTACCGCAACAAACTGTTTCGTCGAAACAGTTATTCTGCTTCCTACCGAAATATCTTCATCTTTGTGCAGGCCTTCCCAGTTCCCAATAAGTAGGTTTTGTGGTAGAAAAACACCGTGTGCATGGGGTTTCTCAAGATTATCAGTTTTCCTCCCACTTTTTTTTCACTCTACAGTTATCAATATTTTCCTTAATCTCACTGCATAATCGTGGGACGTTAAACCACAAATATACAGGCTCTTCTTCACACACTTTGATAGATAAATAACGTTTCCGAGATCTGATATTCCCTTTGAACCCCGTTTCAATTGCACTGTCTGTCATTTCTTCCCCTATCCTAACATTTACTTGTTGGAATATGGACATTACTAAAAACACCTAAAAGCATCTGCTCCTTAGTAAGAGATAAAGTGATTAAGATACACTCAACTCTATACAGACTTACCCGACTTACCCGTATTAATAAACCAAAATTGACCAAAAAAAAAAAACTACATATATTAACAGCACTTATGTAACAGTTTTGGCAAAATGGCATTGGTATATTTACTGGTTTGGTCAATTTTAGTTTACTAATACATGTTGAATATTTCCAAACCTATACGCAAGACTTACCGTGTCAGATAAAAATTTGTCCTAATTTTAGGATCTCACAGAGAACAAATTACATATCATTGTTCAAATAATGACTATCAACTTTCGATTATTCTAGTAGTTTAAGTGAATTTAGAGACTATTTTACATTATAAACAGTAATAAAAATGTATCGTTTGTACTTACTTTGGCGTATCCCTCATTGGCTGGAACGCAGAGGGCTGCAACTGATAAAGCCGTTCTTCCATCTGCATCTTCGTGGTTCAGCTCAGCACCATAGTCCAGTAGATGTTCCACTATTTCCGAATGACCCATATAGGCTGCTGCGATTAGAGCTGTTCTTCCTTCGTCATCAGTCCGATTGACGTCAGCACCATTTTTTAATAAACTTAAAACAATATCCTCATGACCACCCCAGGCCGCTGCCCTAAGCGCTGTTCTCTGATCTGTATCTGCACAGTCCACTTTGGCACCTCGACTAAGGAGAGCTTCCACCACACCTGTATGACCACCCCAAGCGGCTGATCTCAAAGCCGTCCACCCATCATTATCTGCATGATCGGGTTCAGCACCTGCTTCTAACAAGGCTTCCACGATTTCCGTAAACCCATGACGCGCTGCTAAATTTAATGCCGTTTGTCCATTTTTATCTGTCGCTTCTAAGTCAGCACCACGAGATACTAAAAGCTGCACCAGTTTTAAGTTACCTTCGTACGCTAAAGTATGCAACAAAGTCCGTCCGTTGGCATCTACACGATTAAGATCACCGTCCTCGCCAATTAATTCAGCTAACGGATTGTCGCTTTCCGTTGGACTTACTTCCTCTGACACCTGACTCGACTCTTCCCCTTCCTCCGTCTGCAGTTGGGCTCCGGATTCAAGAAGCAATTTTAAAACCTTCGGCTCTTTTGGTAACCCGTATTGAAGACTATCTTCCACAGGAGCTCCGCTCGATATTAGCCATGCAACTAAATGGTGATGTTCTAGAGGTGGTTGAAGATTGAGCTTCGTTAGATGTAATGCGAATCCTTGTACTTCGTCCGGAGTCAGTTCTTTTGCCCTCAATGTATGACTCATGGCAAGCATTCCATGCCCCGCTGCTGCTTGGCACAAATATTTTTGGGTGCAGTGTTTCACATCGAGCATCCATTCTGCAAAACTATGATGAAATAGCATTAATGTTCCATCTCGACTCATCACCAGCACTCGTCGCAGTAAATGTAGTCGTTTCTGGAACTCGTCCCTTGTCATCATGGTGTTGGACGTCCATACACACTGAAAGAGTTGATCTTCTGTTAAAGGTCTTCGCGCAGCTAGAATGGCATTTAAAATTGGTTGCACTTTGCTGAATTGTTTTCTGTTGAAAAGTCTTTGACAAAGCCACAAATACAAACCGTTTAAGGTTCCTGGAATTTCTCGAACCTCACGTAACACAATAAAACTTTCAGCCACACCATCCAGAACTTTTTCCAGATACAAAAAGCACCCATTGCTCTTTATATGAAGTTGATTGAGCATTTCAGCTGTTTCCCGGCTAATATGCTGTCGTAAAGAATCTTCTTGGTCCAACCGAGATAAAATATATTGTTGCACATCCCGAACTACTTGTGATTTTCGAAGATCATCTAAACCAATCTTTCGAAAACCAGTAAACATCCGAGAAACTGTCTTTGATTGCTTTCTTGCGGTGCACACAAGTAGCAACCATTGAGGAAAGAGATGATGGTGATTCGCCAAGAGCTCCGCAATGGTCCTACTTCCACTAGTTCTATCAGATGAAGTCTGTAACATGTACGATTCATCTACAGAATCTACTAATATAAAGCAACACTGTTTTGGTGGATCTAATTCAAGAAGTGGGAACAGAACAGCTCTCTTTAGCGCTTCATCAGGATCTTTTTCACATTCTTCAGGTTTCAGAGCTGCTTGGATTTCTGGGTCTTTTAACTTCTCTGCATAACCAGATATCAAAGGTGAACGAATAAGTTGCTGTACAAGATGACGTACAAATTCTGACAGCGATAAGGTACTGTTATCATGTGCTTGGCAGAAGTGATATGCCAATAACCTCTTGTTGAGGTACCTCTGGCGACCGTGATTTGCTGTTGGCCATACTATCTCACAGCAGAGGGCTGTCTTCCCACTTCCAGGTCCTCCAACGATAAGAGCCCCACACGTTTTTGATACTGGTCTTTGTTCCAAGCAGTGTGTTAGTTTTAAAAATGCCCAATCGCGACAAAAGAAACGTTTTCCTTGTAGCAAAGAAACTGCCATTGTTGACAAATGAAAAGCACTTATCACGCTAACCCACTAAGCAGATATATTTCCTTCCAAGGGATATTGGGTGGGAGTAACTGAAATGTTTAAACAGGGAAACGTGTAGAAGGGGCGGAGTTAGCTAGTCGTTATCCTGGCCACCACCGCCCTCTTCTGAAAATCATCTCCCGAAGCTCCTCAACAAGGTGGAGTAAAGGCACAGGCACAAGGTAGTGGGAACCTTGATCGTAGCACAAAGTCTATTACTGCATCGCTGTCGTCGGAGTCCATTTTGAAGGAAGGTGCAAGGCAACGGCACCGGCACCAACAGTAAGGGCTACTTGCAACCAACGGTCATTTGTGGACGCAGAAACGGAAGGCTTTTCTTGGCTGCCGGTTCCTGAAAAGGAAAAAAAGACAAACATGTCAAATATTATAATTAATCTAGCTAATATTCAGTGCAATAAACAATGCTTACAAAAATGTTTATATATTTCGGTCAAATATAGTGACATGATTTACAGCATGGACTTATTAATAAATTTTGGAAAATTTTATTTCAACTAGAAAATCAGAACTTAAAACATTTTGTATTTACCCTGATCGATAATTTAATTAGGGAGGTTTCTACTGCCAAACTACAATATCTTTCAAAAGAGAATTCAAATGGGATAACTTATGAATAGTGGTGGAATGGGCCAGCAGAGTCGGTATGGTATATCGGTAGTAAATTTGATCTGATTTGATTTTTAGTTTAGCGTTCCTTTCAGTAGCAAGGCTATGAGACGTGGACTTACAACTTAATGTAGAATCCGAACCATATGAGCTCCTGCCGGGAACCGAACCTGATCTTCCACGCCAAAGGTGCATACACTAACCGCTTAGTAATGAGGAAGCTCTCAGTTATAAATTAAGAAGTCGAAAATCATACCAGCTGTAAACATTTAAACAGTGTAGTAAGTGAATTGAATGAAGTATGAACCACTATTTATATGCATACCACGAGATGCACTTTGCTCGTATTCTATTGTTTAACACTTTTAGTAGTATTTTACTTCAAACTCGACCACGGGTTTTGAAAGTCTATATTACTCAGTTTTCAAAGAAACATTTACTATTACAAGAAGTTATGAAGTTACTGTTACCAAAAATTAAAGAATAGATAAATCTGCTAGTTTATATAGTATACATTTTTTAATAAACAAAGCATAATTAAAGTAAATAATTTATTCCTGCAGAACAAGAACTATTAACTGTACCCAGTGTGCGAACTGAATATTTTCCGAGGAAGGGGGGAAGGGTTAATTTCATCCATATATATCCCCAGCAATTACACATTATGTATCGAAGATGCAATTGGATGTTTGCCCGTCAAACTCAGTACGACCATACATTATAAAACAAGATTTGTTTCCAATTGTAATACTGTCATCTATAAAATAAAAGTTGTTCTCTCTTTCTATTCTAATATGATCATTCGAGAATTAAAAAAAAAAATCTAGAACGGGACGAATTATTCCTGCCAGATATGAACATTTTCTTCCAGAGGGGAATAATTTCTGTCAGCGAGAGAAATTCCTAACATCCCCTACTGTCAATTCGCACACTGACCGCACCAGATTAGCAACGAAATGCATTTTTTGGGGGGGGGGGCGCCATAAAATTAATTTTTTCTTTGGATTTTCTACAAATCTAAGCATAAAGGTTTGTCTTCAAGTATGCCACTTTGTTCAGCTATAAGTGACCTATTGGTATCTTTGGGCAGGAGTTTAGTTCAATAAACAATTGGACTTAATCTTGTTGTTAAACACAGCATGCCTGAAGCTCCTGTCATCACTGACTTTATTTACAGTTAAACATAGCATGCCTGAAGCTCTTGTCACCACGGACTTTATTTACAGTTAAACATTGCATGCCTGAAGCTCTTGTCACCACGGACTTTATTTACAGTTAAACATAGCATGCCTGAAGCTCTTGTCATCACGGACTTTATTTACAGTTAAACACAGCATGCCTGAAGCTCCTGTCATCACGGACTTTATTTACAGTTAAACATAGCATGCCTGAAGCTCCTGTCACCACTGGTTTTATTTACATACACATTTTTGCAGTCGAATAAATAATTTTGCTCAGGATGTTCAAGAAACATTATTAAAATAAATCAAATGATGGTCTCTTCACTGACGTCACACTATTTGGCATTTATTCCGAAGTTGGGCGTCCGCTTTCGCCAAGCTTTTTCGCGGTTATCTCCTTTCCACACTTTCTGTAATTTGTTATTAGGTTCATTAATCCGTGCTCTTCACAAACTTTTAAAATATTTTGCTCGTTATCAACGTATTGCTCCACAAACATTACAACTGTTAGTTCATTGCCCTTGTACATTCACCATGTTGATAACATAAATGCTTGTTTCTTTCCCACAATGCAACTGTTTGGTTACCTTGCGCCAAGTAGTTCCCTCCACTCGCCGTATAGTCCCATGTTTATAACCGCTTATATATAACAAATAAACAAATTTTTCGACACTTTTATATATTATCAAACATACAAACGATCAAATTATCTACATCTTTCCTGTAAATTTTAAAATAATTGCTGGAAACGGACGCCCAACTTTGGAACTTAACCCCATTATTTTATGTAAAAGATTTATACATAAAGTACGAAAAGGTAGTTAAGGGTATTCAGTTTCACTTAATATGTGTCTTGGCTTTTGTACAGCATCAAGTTATAGGTTTATAAAGAAAGAAAAAAGATTTTCAACTTTCTCAAATACTACTCATGTGCACACGCATATACAGGGTGTTTCAAAACAACACTGACAATGTTTGGGAGATGATTCCTAACACCAAGATAAAACAAAAGTATAGACCAACCTGGGTGTAGAAATCTGTCACTTCAGAGTTATAGGCTGCCGAAAACGTGAAAAAAAAAAGGAATTTTAAAGGTCCATATCTCCAATACTATGGGACCAACCGTAGTCGGGTCAAGACTTCACTTAGGAACTAATATGTGCACTATCCAAAAATACATGTTTGAGTATCCTAAATTTCTCACTCAACAATTCTTATAGAGGGAGTTTGGCTACGGGTATATAATTTGAAGTACTCATCAACTGCCTCTTTAAAAAGTGTTGCGGAAGTACCATAGGATTCTGAAACATGGATATTTGGACAGGGCACATACTAGTTCCTAAGTGAAGTCTTGACCCAACTACGGTAGGTACCATAGTATTGGAGCTGTGGGCCATTAAAGTTCATTTTTTCATGTTTTCGGCAGTCTATAACTCCGAAAGGAAGCATTTGTGCACCCAGGTTGGTCTATACTTTTTGTCTTATCTTGGTGTCAGGAATCACCTCCCAAATGTTGTCGGTGTTGTTTTGAAACACCCTGTATAATTGTTCAGTTCAATAATATACGACTATCGATTGATATGTACCTCATCTTTGGATGTTTTATTTCATTAAACACTAATAATATAGAATTATTTTTTTAAATAATTATTTTCTCCCTTTTGCATAAACTGAAAATAAAAATCAGATTCTCACAGAAAGACATCATTATAAGCACCTGTATTCGTAAGATAAGTGTGAATTTACAAGCTCATAATTGCATGTTTTTCAATCTCTCAGATAATTCTCGTAAATACAGGTATTTTAAAAAATGTAACTTTCATTCTCAGAAAGAAAAGAAAATCCAGTGTATAACAATATTTCTTATAGGATCATAATTTTATACTGCGTTAGATATATAATTGATAATCATCGAGTTGAATTGAATTCCTTCCTGTTTTTCTCACTCAATGGAAGCTCTCAAACGGTACTTATTCTTTAAATCGAACACGTGTCCTATAGGAAATCAATAAATGCAAGACTCATCTGAGTCTTCTTTGTATCTTTTTACGTACGAAATAGATACAGTTTATTTCTTCTCCTTGGTTGTTGGGAGTTGCTAAGAAAGAAAAAGTGAAAAAACTGCGTTACACTAAAAAAATCTTTACATAGGGTATATACCTAGGTATGCTATAGAAAGACATATTCAAAAAAAAGTTGGTGGCAGATCTTCGCGAAGTAAGAGGTAACATTATTATTTTTAAAACAAATCAAGTACTATATGCACATAATTCTGGACCCCTTCGTGGCCAAGTGTATATCGTGTGGTCCCGGATACTCTCTATGCGTGTGGTCCCGGATTCTATTTCTGAGTGCCTCGAATACAAACATAAGTAACAGCTCTGATTCCATATCAAATACAAGTTCCATATCAAGTAGCCTTAATACGGAAACGGGACGTCTTGGTTATATGGTTACTATGCGCGCCTTCCGTGCGGAAGACCTGGGTTCGATTCTTGGTGGGAGCTGATGTGGTTCCCATGTTAAGCTTTAGTTTAACATTTCATATTCCATCTGCTCCTCGATTTTCCTATTCCATCCTACCCCCCCCCTTTTTTTTTTTTTAAGCATTTCATCACAATCTTGGAATTCCCCTGTCGAAAACCTTTTCTAAGCCAACGAACACTACATATAGTTCGTTTCTTCAAATGGAGTGAAGCTCGTATATAAAGAATGCCCTCTTCTACTTATGGTGTCTCCTGCTATAAGTAAGTCTTCGTCCGAGGGGTCTTGCGGAAAACACCCCGATAACTAAATGGCCAACCAGAATCCTCATTTCAAACAATTGACAGTCGCTTGTCAACTCCACGTGGGGTCTTGGTTGCCACAGTTCTAAATGCTCGATTCCCTGTTTCAAAGATCACCTGCCTTCTTCTTATACTGCCTGACATCTGTTCGATATTAGCCACAGTATTGGGAAGAAAGAACAGATACAGTGGGCATTAAGATGTTGCAACCCCGCAAATGCAGTCAAAAGGCAGATGAAGGGATGCTGTTGTAAAAAATCAGCATGGAATGGAAACTTGAAAGAAATTTGTCCAACTGCACTTCTGTTGAGTAAACACGCTATACTTCCCTTCCTTATTCTAGTAATTCTTTACCAATTACGTGTAGTACACCAATAATATCTCCAATGTCCTTCTTCCTTCTAATCTCCAATGTCCTTCTCTGTTACTCCTCAAATTCTTTACTTGTTCAGGCATATAATATTCTATTCAATGACCGGGGGCCGCGGTGGCTCACTGGTAGAGCGTTCACCTCTGGTGCTTGGGGTCTCGGGTTCGATCCCAGCCCCCGCCAAGTGAACTTTGTGGTGGACAAACACCGTGTGCATGGGTTTTCTCGGGGTTCTCCCGTTTCCTCCCACTTTCTTCATTCCACCATTTCATTCATTACTCATAATCACCGTCTCCTTTAGTCTAACCGTCATAACCGTGGGACGTAAAACTCAAAGATTTCATTTCATTTTCTATTCAATGATCTAAAGATAACCTTTGACGCGTATGGTATAGGATTAATAGTTTCAGATTGTCATGTCAGTTTGCATTTATTGCATCAAAGAAATCTTTCCCCTATTCTCACTTTTCACACAGGAATTCAAAACTTTTTTTCCTTTCCTTCTACATTTTTAATTAACTCAAATCATATATTATCTATTCTGATTGCGTTTCGTTCTTGATCTCGCAAAGAGTTTTGTCGAATTCATCCCTTAAGATCGGGAATCCTTTCTTATCCTTTATTTACCTCGTTTGGTCCTTTACTAGTCGGCCAACTTTTACTTTCATACAACACTTTCAACCGGTCCATATTTCACTTAGCATTATTTAGTCTATCCATTTTCAGTTTCTAGTATCACAGTTTTTCCTTCGAGTTCGTTCCTATTTGTATTGATTTTACCTCCTTATATATATATGATTTTCCCTCTTTATAATTCATACATGTCATAATCACCGGCTTTGTTGGTTTCTCCACAAGGTGCGTTGTTTAGCTTCCTAGTCATACTTTTTCATACGCAATTTTTTTTCCACATCATTATTTCATTCATTTTTCTCAATACTTATTTCGTATCAGCACTGCTGTCTTCGCTATATCATACCGTTTCCGTTCCAGCCTGCTACTTCCTTTTCTTCTGAATTTAAATTCCTATGCTTTTCTCAGCATTTTCCACCAAATCTCTCTCTTATTGTCCCATTTTTCAACTTTCCAATATAGCATTGGTCGAGAAATATTATTTTTGCTAAGCTCTTTTGCTCTCCAATGAAAATAGAGAAAGAAGAGTACTGCTAGGTTTAGAACGTTTAGAAAAGTGCGAAAATGAATTTAATCCGAGTAGCACTATAAGACAATATTAGTAAGGAAATTAACATTTGTGTGCAAATAACTTATTATGTCCTTAGCGTGAAAATGAAGGTTCAGTTCGCAGACTGTACAATTCAAATTTTCACTTTCGGACTCAGCACTTAATAGAAAATTCGATATGGACGCATTCAAAACTAGCTAACACCTTAAATAGTCTAATAAGATAAGGTAAGCACTTAAGAAGAGAAACTGCACTACGTTTCCGTTGCGTTATTTCCTATTCACATGAAACACTGCCAAAAACGCGATACAAAACTTACAAATTGCGATTCAAATTTAAATGTGTTGATCAATTTGTAACACCAAAACCAAAATGAAAAAAAAGCTGTTTTATACACCGTATAAATTAGAGATGGCCAATTTCGGAATTTTTATTTTCCAGAATCCAGAAAGTAAAATCCGAAAAACCCTGGAATTCGGAAAATTACAGATTTCGGAAAAATTCCATAATAAGGAAAAAATCCGGAATTTAGTAAATTCTGATTTCGGAAAAAATCCGGATTTTTCCGGATTCCGGATTTTTTCTGAATTCTGGAATTTTTCCGAAATTTGGAATGTGAAATTTCCAATTGAGAAAAATTTTCCGGCATCCGGAAAATTTTGGCCATCCCTAACAAATCAATTGTATAGTATTATACTAACGAAAAACGTGAACTCGACTTATTTTGATGGAGAATCCTGCCACCAATTCAAACTAGATTTAAAATGACGTTGCTATTTCTTGCTATGCCATTACAACTTTGTTGAGTAATATAAATCTTTTATTGAAATCTAAATATTTCCTCCTTTCTTTTTACTAAGAAGTTTGTCATATGTAGATGTCCCACACTGCTGGATTAGCATCTCTCCTCCCCCCAAAAGTATTCAGAACTCTAAATGTCTAGTTCTTTTTCTCCGAAACATAAGTTAATATCATTCGTGCGATATTGATATATATCGATGTTATTAGTCACTAATAGGAATAATCCACTCTCTTTCACTCTCTTTTGATGAGTATATTGACCTGTTTAATTAATTCTGATGACGTTTCAGCAGAAAGCAAGTACGTAACTACAACTACACTGTAAATTTTCATTGAGTGTCCCAGTAGATTAGTCCTAAAGAAGCATGAACACATGATCGATCGTTCGTTCTCCAAGCATACTGGAAGTCCAAAGGACTTGCACTGTCCTTTACTTTGATTCTGTTTCCAATTTCCGCATTTACAGTGTGAACAGTTCAATCCCCTGCTGGCTTTATTCTGCCGTGAAAGCAAACAACTGTATCAAAAATCCTTCTTTTATCATTTCAACTGGTGAAAAGAAGGAAAGAAATATTCTTTTTAGACAATTTTGGAGCTTTTCTGCTCCACCGCCACAACAATTTTTAAAGAATTATCCAGCTAAAGTTGCAGTCTTTGTTGTCACCGTAAACAACAATCAGTCTCTTGAGTGGCTTTTCCATTCTTCTCAAAAGAAAACTTCTATCTCTATAGTGCGTTCCTCTTTAAATGGACAACCACGTTCAAGTTAACGACCTCTGTTGGAGAGGCTGTGCCACCTTCTTCTCTTTCAAGAGAAGAGAAGAGAGACTCAAGCGATTCTGAACTAACGACGTCGACAACCCCCAACTCTTCTTCCTGCATTGCCCAACCTTTTCTTTCTTTGTGGTGCCCGGGTCTCCTCTTATCTACAACCTCTGTGGAGAAGTAGTTCGTTCTTTATACGTACACACAAGACAGCGTATCTACCTACCATCCCTGTAGTTTTTTCTCTCTCTTTTCCATGTACGAGTATATGCTCTGCTGAAAGTGTTTTACAATACAAAGAAGCATTTTGTAGCCTGGTGCTTATACTCTTACGAGCTGGGTTGGTAGAAAACAATTATTCCTCGAGTTGCTTCGGAACTCGAAAACTATATAATTAAACTTTAACCATTGAGGAGTGGTGACACCGTAAAGATACTGCTTTTTCCTTTTAAATGAAATTGAGCAAATTGTAAGACGTCTTTCAACTTAAAAAGTTGTATCATGTTTCTATAATAATCATAAGTTAAGAAAGACAATTGTAATTATCAAGTCGAACTCCAGTCAACAAATCGGTCACATTTAGAATAAAAGTATAATCTTTGAAAAATATTTAAAACAAATGATTAACATTAATAGAATAAAAAATAATAACGGTGAATAGGTTAAAAATAATGCATTTAGCAAATGTACTGAGAAAGAGAAAACTCTTTGGGTGAGGTAAAAGAAAAAAAATGAAATGAAATCTTTCAGTTTTACGTCTCATGATTATGCTGCATATGCTAAAGGAGACGGTGATGAATATAGTTAAGAAAAGTGAGAGGAAACGGGGAACCCAGAAAAAAAAAACACGCACACAGGTTTGTCCACCACAAAGCCCACTTGGCGCGAACTGTGTTAGAACCAGGGACCACATATACTACGGGTAAAGTGAAGTAGGACTAACAAGCAAAGGGTACAATATCAGGACTCGAGTTGCGCAATAAGAGTTATATATCCTTAAAGAGCATCAAACAGTTAGTTAACTACCAAGTTATTAGCTGCAGTCCGCCAATAGGGAAAAAAATCATGGGACTTCAAAGGTAATATTGGGGCCAATGGCAAATACAAGAAAGAAATAAAGCGTTTCTTCCGTGTTTCCTATATATTAGGAAAGTGAGAGAGCGATTCAAATGACATATTCAAGCCACACAGTTGATGTGGAGAGTAGAAAAGATGGAATGGTCCAAACAGAAGCAATTTGTACAATGTGTACATCTTACAACAACGGACAAAGATAACGAGCTTTACGACAAATCTGTTCCGGCGAATGTCACATTCACGAAGAAACTGATCCCGGCTGGATGCACAGAACTAGTGCAGTCCCTGGATGTGTACTTTTTCCGTCCTTACGAGAACTTTGTCAAATTCGTCACTGACACAATCCCAGGACACGAACATCTGACACCGTGATAAGTTCTTGAATCTCCAATCGTTTACACTGTATCAGTTCTGTGCTCTCCTGTTCCGCAACATGGTTCGATTTGCTTTCTGCAAAGCAGGATACCTGTATATCAAACCGGAAGCATTCCAGATACCCATTCAGTACTGCTTCGACTCCCTTGCCGCTGAATTGTGTTATCACTCCTAGTCGATGGTCATTGTAAGATGTGCACATACTACACAAACTGCTCTTGTTTGGATCATCCCATTCTTTCTACTCTCCATATCAACTGTATACCTTGAACATGTAATTTGAATCGCTATCTACCTTCCCAAATACATAGCAGAGACGGAATAAACGCTTTCTTCCCATAGGCCCCAATTTACCTTTGAAGTCCCATTACTTTTTCCCTTGGCGGATTGCAGCTAATAACTTGATAATTAACTATTTGATGCTCTTTAAGGATATATAACTCTTATTGCGCAACTTGAGTCCTGATATCGTATCCTTTGCTTGTAACATTAACGCATTACTCGCTCTTCCTAAGGTTGAGAACTATATATAAACTCTTTGGAATATGGAACCCGGAGGTTCAATGTCACGTTCACAAAAGCTCTCCATTGACTTCTGTCCATAGCCAACTGGATCCAGATTCTACATTTTAATCCTATTTCTGCGAGATCCATCTTAATATTGTTCTCCCGTCTGCGCCTACGTCTTCCTAATGGACATTTTCCGATTGGATTTCCAGTAAAAACTTTGAAAGTATTCCTACTTTCTTCCATTTTGACTACATGACCTCCCCACTTGAGTCTTCTAGACTTGATGACCCTAACAATGTTGGGTAAATGGTATAAATTATGTAGTTCCTCATTATGGTTTCCGCATTTCCCATTCCCGTTCCACTTGAGTCCGAATATTCGCCTTACGATCTTGTTCTCCAACACTTTCAGTCAACATTCTGCCATCTGAGTAAGCGACCATGTTTCGCAAACCATACAGCGCAGCAGGAATGATTATCGTTATATTATGTTATATTATATTATATTATATATGTAATCAAGCTTCAAATTTCCCAGCAGACAAACTCTATCATTTTTTACTGTATCTCCAGATCGGTTTGAGGTATCAAATCGCTATGAATTGCATTGTGATCTTCGCATCTATTGAAAACTACCTATGCAATTGAATGAGAAACTTACCGAAACAGTTTTGGAAATAAAGGCTTCTAAAAAAATGTTAAATTTTCAATACTTTGTAACTTAGTTCATAGGTCATTCACTCGAGATCCTATCATAGTATTAGGGATCTAAGTACTTTAGATGTACACTGCCCTATCTATCTTACGTAATTACTGCTACAGAGGACACCAAAATTTGGATGTGTGCGATTCCGTAGAGTCCTTACTTTGCAACACTGAATAATAAATGTGATATTGGAAATTTTCATTTAACATGAACATCTGAAATGTGTAATAACATGACGTAGTGCCATTTGGAAAAATACAACTTTATGTCGGGTCGGCAACACTGTTAAACTTGTGATATCACAGAATAATTCCCCAACTGATATTTGCATGGTACAAAATTTCAGCGTTTTTTTCTTTGTCTATTAGAAGTTAACAGTTACAAGGGCGCATCAAGATAAATGGTCCACCGACCCTGTATATACATATATAAGATAAGTGATTCGTTCGTGTCCGATGCTTTTTATTCTTAGTCCCATTTATCCATTTTACTCCACAAAAATCTCGTTTTGTTGAGTACATTTTATTTAATATTTAATTGCATTACGGAAGACAACAATCTCTTTCCTCTATTGCAGTGGTTCTCAAAGTCTAAAAATTGAAATATGTTGTATTAAAATGGAACTCACCGCTGTTATGCAAGAAGTATTTTTTAAGATTAAGAAACTGCAGCTGTAAGCAGTATGAGTACAATACAATAACTATTCATCATTTCCAGTGCTCAAGGATTTCATTGATTCTTCAGGTGAAAAAGTCTCGGCTGAAATGCACAAAACACTTGTCGGACACTTGAAAGTATTAGCTGCAAGTTTTCGAGAATATTTCCCTGTCCCACAACCTAGTAATGGTTGGATTTTAAAATCCTTTCACTAATGTAGAAATCCATGACATAGAAGGTATGAATCTCTCTAACACAGAACAAGAACAGCTATTGGAACTATCCTGGGATGGAAAAACGTTTTCAAAGAAAATGAACTTTATGGCTTTCGTCTGCGTGTGAGGGTCTGAGTATGAAGAGTTGTCTAAAAAGTCACTGCAACATTTGATGCCTTTCTCTACCACTTACTTATGTGAGCAGACCTATTCTGCTCTTTCCAGTATTAAAACTTTAAAACGAAATCGTTTTAATGTGGAATCGGACCTAAGATTGATGGTGACAAAACTTATCCCAGATTTCAATACAATTATGGAAAAACCACAAAGAATTTCATTCCTCACATTAGTGACCCCATATTTAAGAACACTGTTTATCAAGTGGATTTATCAAGTGATTTTCAGTCTTGAAAGTTACTTTATTTTCAATTGAAATTTCGTTCACTACGAAATAAACATGCACCTTTACAACGAATTACTTATTGCATTATTTTTCTTTTCTTTTTTTTTTCTTGTCAATGGTAATTCTAATTAGTATATTTCTTAATACCATGTGGAAATTCAGATAGCATTGCAAAGGGGTCCGCAGATCACTTTCCGAATGAACGGGGGGTCCACGTTATTGGAGAGTTTGAGAACCACTGCTCTATTGTGTTACGGAAGACAACAGCCTCTTTTCTCTATATCATTACGAAAGACAACAGTCTTTCCTCTATTGTGTTACGGAAGACAACAGCCTCTTTCCTCTATAGCATTACGAAAGACAACAGTCTTTCCTCTTATTATGAAAAGAATAAAGCTAAACTTGCTCATATAAAGTCAACAAAACGTCTAGTCTCCGTGACCAAACTCACTTCCATACGAGTTTAAGTTACATAAGCAGCAAACGCTCGATTATTAACCTTTTTAACGGTATGGTACATAAATCATATCGATCTCTTAGGGAGAATATTGATATGTTTTTTCCGCATTCTTGTACTGATTAGTTCTTTTTTTTTTTTTTTTTTTTTTTTTTTTGCAACGGTGCCGTGTATATCTACCAAAGAGCACATCAAAGATCGGTGATATAAAGAATTAATTCTAAATAATTAATTTTGTAGTAGAACTATATGCTACAGCGAAAATTATGTGAAAACATTGTACTGTCATCGGATTTATTAATCTATATAAAATTTCAGAGCTGTGGTTAGTATGGAAGTTCGTGAAATTTAAGTTACAAGATTTTATTCTAACAATCGGCAATATAACGTGGAAAATGAATTGTAAAATAGGCAAGATAACCTCAAATATTTTTTCTTAAATTTTTAAATTCTAGTATTCAAATTTAGAACAGGAAGAAGTCAAGACGGCAATTTATAGTTTGTTACTGGTCTGAGGTGAATTAAATGTCTGAACACCCTTGTAAGTTGAATTGTTTAGATGATTGAGCACAAAACAGTACCAGCAGATGCAATAGGAATTCACCTTGAAAGTAAGTAGTTCACCGTAACATGTTCGAGAGAAGTTTGTTTCTTTTCTGGAGTGAATTTTGCCAACTCCTAGTACATTAGACCAGAGACTTTAAGGATTACAGATGCTGGAAACCGAAATAGAACCAGGCATATAAAAATCAGAATATACAGGGTGCGGCACGTAAAACCGGCCCGTCGTAATATTCTGGTATATTGTCTTTTTGGCAACACTTAAATAATCTACCTTCCTACTAAGAGATGGCGTGTCGAGGTCGGGTCGACTTACGTGACCTGCAGCAGTCACGTGCAGCCGCAGCCAGTGAAACTTGTCGAAACCAGTTGAGAAAAAGGCCTCGTTGTGTTAAGAGTCGGAAGGAGTCAAGTGACCTTGACAAATCGAAGATATCGCAGTGCAAAGTGTTTCCTTATTTTGGCAACAGATGGGGTTGTTGCTGAAATGCCGTCAAAGCAAATGGCACCCCTCCTTTTCCTTCGTTTTCCCCTGCATGTGGTCAAAGTTGAACAGCGTAGGAGGGGGGTGGTTACGGATGTAAATGGGACAGAGGAGTGAAATTCCTTTCTTTTGGCTTAAAGAGAAACAGAACTGAAGAAAAAATAAATACAGAAATATTGTAAGAGGGACCAACATGATATCAGCCGTCAGCCACTCAAATATCTACAACGGTCACAAACATACCATAGAGAACTAAAGCACTTGTCGCCTGTCTCTTTATCAAAGGATTCTACCTATGGTAAATAACGCGGGAATAGTGCAGGAAGAGTCTGATATAAAATGAAGAACCATGCAAATATTAAAATTAAAAAAAAAAAAAAAAAACGGGAGAGTCGATATTCTAATTTATTTTGGGCCTTCGTGGTTAAAAAAAAAAAAAAAAAAAAAAAACTTGGAATTGAAAGGCAGAAAACCCAGACAAAGATCTGAAATGTATTGGCAATGTGACTCTTTTTTAGTGGAATCCATTTCTTTATTTTCTTTTCAAAATATGATCACCAGATTTACCCTCTGTATCGCCTTCACATTCGAATGGTCCTGGGATCGATACCAGTAGCTGGCCATCCTGAATTTTTCCTATTACAACAGGAAAGGGGCGCAATGTTACATTTAGCCTTGGGTACCGGCTTAGAAGGACAGGAGGGAGCATATGCTCTGCTTGGTATTGGTTTTTATTTGGGGAAATAGACCACTTCATTAACAATAGAATTAAAAGATGTGTCACCTTCTTCAGGAAGGTACACTCATGTCCAAAATTATTGTCGCATGTCTATAAATATGTTGTTGTAGGAATATACTTTGATAACGAATTCACCCGGTATTTCTTATAATGTTAGTACGTGTACAATCGGCAGAGACATGTATGCAAGTTTCATGTCAAAAGAGGAGTAAATAAGAACAATAAAACGAAAACAAAACTTTCGTGTCCATTTAGCAACATTTTATTTTACTCATTCTAATCTTCGTATTTATAATTACTGTATTTTCCTATGAAATTTACCACATATATTTCCCGATTGTACACATAGTATCAGTATTAAAAGTCTCCTGCAAAATCATTATTACATGATATTTTTACAAGAAGACAGTTATAGATATGCGACAATCATTTTGGAGATGAGTGTACAAGGACGTAACAGGTGTTTGTTTCACACATTGAATAAGTGTTCGTATACATTGAACTTATTTCCTGACGTCATAGAATTAAGGACTGTCACAGAGCAACGTAAGTCTGGCGACAATACAATATTTCATTTTTACTTTCATACTTTGCAATATATCTATTTATTTTAAAAGCAAATTTTAATATGTTTTTATTTTCAACTATTTTATCCTAAAATAAATACTAGCCTTTAACCAGCCCTTATTTCCCTGGTTGCATATCACTTTAGGATTTGGAAAATGTGTCCAACGAATAAAAAAAAAATGATAAAACACCTTTTAAAGACATTCTTTTGTTAATCAATTCGCACTAAAAAGTTATAAATAATCTTATTTATGCAAGCCTAAATAAAAAGAATGGGGCGCGTAATTTTAAGAATTTATAAAGTAACTGTATGTAAGCCTATATTAGAGCGCATCCCATTTTTTTTTTTTTAAAGTCATGCATAACCAAAATTGTTTTCTACTTTTAAGTGCGACTTGATTAATGAAAGAATGTCTTTAAAATGTTTATTAGTACGTTTTTCTATTATTATTGTTAATGTTTGCATCCTTGGCATAGGATGTTTATTTTGTAAGGTACCGTATGGTGCGTTTCTATACTACTAGGGTATATAAAAATTTAGTTTCCTATGCGATACATTAAACAGCACTTAAAAAAAAAAAAACTACCAAATATAGAGGATTTCTCCGCTAATAAGAGGGAGACAGATTGAGGATACCAAACACCCCTACCATTGATTGAGAAATATTTCGGTGTCGACACTGATGAACAACATTTACATTTGAATTTGAATGTTTTATGGGCTTTAGGCAATTGATTCAGACCGGGATACATGGGGGGCAGAATGTTGGAAGCAAGTAGTCCAGTCCCTAGTTTGAATGCCTGGAATGAGTAAGGACTCTTCCCTCCTTGGTAAAACCTGCCGGAATCTGAAGCAATATCAAAGAAACAGTGCTTCGAAAAGAGAGGGAGCAAACATGCATAAATAGATAGTCAGAGTCGGATTTAGGTTTCGTGGGGCCCCAAGCTGTTTAAGGTAATGGGGTCCTTTATGTGTCCAGATGAACATAGGCACCCTACATACAGAAATGAACAAACTAGAGATAATTTAGGAAGCAGACTAGCAGAAGGAGCCCCATTAATTACATGAACGTAGGCTACACAGCAGGAAGCATTGTTGCTACGTATATATACATTTTATTTTATTTTTTAATTTTCTTATATTTTAGAAATGTATATCCAGTTTTTCTTTAGATTTTTGGGCCCCAAGAGAGCAGGGCCCTAAGCTATAGCTTGTTTAGCTTATATGTAAATCCGGCACTGTAAACAGTATACACATACAGACGCGGATCCAAGGGTGGCTATAGCCCCCCCCCCCCTTGACGTTCAGGTATACACTGGATAAAATGGGCTTCAATCCTTTTACTCTGGATAAAGAGACAAACTATGGTTTAGCTCCTCCCTTGATCATATCCTGGATCCGCCACTATATATATATAATATATATAATGTTTGTGTTTAGTATGTTGTACGATGGAAGCTGATGAAAGAGCTTTATATTATTCTTGATTTTTTGACAGGTAAACAAAGAATATTTCGGGGATTAATCTACTCGATTATTATAATAAGATTATAATAATGTACCGTATTTTATTTTTTCTCTTGTATGTATATTCTCAGTCCTGCAGGAAGTTTTCATTTCTTTCTTGGAATAGATAAACGAAGACTTTGGTTCGGCTTCTCCTTCACAAATCTCTGTCGAAAGGTTGACTTTATCGCTACCAACACAAATTACTTCTTCTCATAGAAACCATCTACAAATACACTGTACTGCTGAAACAGAAACCATCAACAAAAGAGGTCATAAATTTTGCCATTCCTGGTGTTTGAAGTTCCCCGTTCTTCACAATGATTTCCTTCCTCCCGCCCCTGTTAAGAAGTTCAAAGTAGATTTTCAAAAGGACTGGCTCCCGCTGAGAAGGAAAGTGGGATGAGGAATGACTATAGTGCCATCTAGCAGTTATACGGCCAAGTACGTGAACACGAAAAAATCTGATTTCTGATTTCTGTAGATTCAATTATGAAGGATATAATTTCTCATCGATTGTGAAATGGATGTCTTTGGAAACAGCGAAAAAATAGTACAGTAGCGCACAAATACAAAGATTGTACTCCATTCTCAAAAAAGTCCGGAGTTTTTAGCTCTTTTCCTTACTGTAAAAAAACAGAAGACTTTTCCGCCTGATTTTGATCATTTTCTTATGGGAATTTGGATTATAATTATCTGTATTTATAAGAAGAAACTATCACGCACAGCGTTCAAATTGCACCTTTAAAATGAGATGCATCATATTTAGTGCGCTACTGAGACATTTTCGCGAAAGAACGAAATGAAACCGTGATTTGCCTAAAAAATGGTTGAGATCCCATGTTAAATTGAACACCAATATTCCGGCCGCTGTGGCGCACTCCTTCTCCCTCTTAAGCCGGGTGAGTGTCAGTGTGTGATAATGTCGTATTCGATACCCGAGCGTGTTGCCATTGTTGAAGGGTTCATTCTCACTGGATCTTTTGTGAAAACAAAGAATTTGTTTCGGGAGAAATTTCCAGGACGTTCTGTGCCAGCAAAAAGCACCATTCAGGAATTGATTGAAAAATGGCGGCGTACAGGATCGGTTCAAAATGCTCCCAGGAACAGACGACCATCTGTCTGCACACCTGAATTAAAGATGCAGGTGGAGGAGATAATGACAAGAAGTCCTCAAAAGTCAACCAGGATCATATTCAATACATTACATTTCATTTATGTGTTGTAGTTAATCACATTCAATACATTACATTTCATTTTATGTGTTCACTTTACGGGCCGGTTTTACGTGCCGCACCCTGTATTACAATCGATATGCCATTTAGACTGTAGTAATCCACCATTAAGTCCGTATGTCAGCTTTGAATCGAAGTAGCGACCATATAGATGACTACTCAGAACTGAACAACAGAAGAGAAAAATACTAGGTTCGTCCGCAAGTAATTTCGACACTATTTGATTAGACGTGGTCCCTTTGATCCGAATTTCTAATTGGCATTGTTCCTAATTTAGCGAAAGAGACTTTGCATTATATATCTCATCTAATACTATATGTACACACCATCACCAACTAGTACGGATATTCATTATGCTATATTATTTCCTCGCAACCCCTCTGATTTTCAGCTGAGTATGTAGGCCACAGACTTCTAGCTTGACGTCTTGAGAATCTTCTGGGATTCTCAGTCAACAGGAGAGCGAGAGCGAGAGAGAGAGAGAGAGAAAGAGAAAGAGAGAGAGAGAAAGAGAAGAAGAGAAATCAATTCTTGAGCTTAAAACATCTACATAGTTCTCTCTACCAAACCTCATCCCAATGGGATTAAAGCGGCAGCTAATTACATACACTGATACTAACAATTATTAACGCTTCTCGTACAAAAGCGAACAGAAGACTCGAAACTGAGAACACACAACCTTGTAAAATCTACCACTCAATTCTCTCTCACTCACTCACTCACTTACTCTTTCTCTTTCTGCTAGATAATAGATTCTCTATTTGCGTGGAAAACACAGCAGTGACAGCAGTTCCAAAGAGGCAAGCAAATACTTTCAAGAGAATTCTGGAACTAACACACATAGAGAGAGTGTCTCATTTTATATATACTAATAGAAGGGCTAGAAATGTATAATGCATGTACATTATAATGAACATTGCGACTTTAATGATGAGGTTGGTGGTGCTTGGATCGATAGAAGTGAAGTGTTTTGAATTTCCTCTATTTCGCATTTCGCTAACTCACAATTACTGCCAAATGCACAACTTACGTACACATTCTAACAAATTGCATCATAACTTGAGAGATACAGAAGCTGCTAATTAGAATAAAAAATTGCTAGTTATTTTTTGATTCTAACTTTTTAAGTGATACTTCAAATGATAATGATAGTGTATTGAAACTAAATGAATTTTTGGTTTAATGTTTTGCGGTTATATCATGTAACTTATGAACTAAAGGAGACATATCATAATTGTATAAGCTGAAGGTTGGTTGGTTGTTGTTTGGAATTTAACATTATTTTCAGTCCCAAGAGTATATGAGATGTTGACTAACAGCTCGCGCCCACTTTTTATTTTATTTTATTTATTTATTTTCTTGAATTTTAGTGAATACTTCAAGATGTTGAAGAATATCAAAAAAATGTAAAAAGTGAGCTAAGTAGTATCTAGAAAATGCTATTAAATAAACGAATAACTCTTCCCAATTGTTTTCTTATAGGTCAAATAATTGGGTGCTCAGTTTATGATACAATAGACTAATCACTGAGGATCCAAATTTATACATAATACAAAAAGTGTTGAAAATGAAATGAAGTCTTTCAGTTTCACATCCCATGGTCATGCCAGCTAGGTTACAGGGGACGGTGATGATGCGAAATGAATGAAAATTGTCGAATGAAAAAAGTGGGAGGAAACGAAAAAATCTCGAGAAAACCCACGCACACACTGTTTATTCACCACAAAGTTCACGTGGCACAAGCTGGGATCGAACCAGCAGCCCCACGCACCAGAGGTGAACGCTCTACCACTAAGCCACCGCGGCCCCCAGGTGTTGAAAATAATTATTAGTTCATGTAATAGCATTTTGCAGATACAATCTGCCTCACTTAGTATTGAAAATAATTATAGTTCATATAATAGCATTTTGCAAATACAATCTGGCTCACTTTGTATTTCTTTTATATTCATTGTTATCGAAGTTATTCACTAAAATTCAAAAATGTGGGAGGAGAGCTTAGCAAAGAGCTTAACGTAGGATCCAAACCAAATTAACTCCCACGGGGAATTGAACCTAGGTCAGCAACAGTGGTTGCTCTTGAAGTCGCATCCATGAAAATGAAATTTTATCGCTATAAGCTAAAGGAATGCATTTTACTTACCGAATGCATTTTGTACTATTTGTTACCTAATGGATTTAGGGCATTATGTAAGGTTTCTTCCCTTAGCTCAGTGGTTTTCAAAGTGGGGTCCGTGGGACCTAGCCAGGGGGTCCGCGATGCCTAAAAATTGAAATGTGTTGTAATAAAATGGATCTCACAGCTGTTATGAAAGAACTATATTAAGAAACTGCAGCTGTGGGCAGTACGAGTGCAAAACAATAACTATTCATCAATTCAAGTGCTCAAGGATTTCATTGATTCTTCAGGTAAAAAAGTCTCGGCTGAAATGCACAAAACACTTGCGGGACATTTTAGAGCATTAGCTGCAAGTTTTCGAGAATATTTCCCTGTCCCACAACCTGGTAATGGTTGGATTGAAAATTCTTTCACTAATGTAGAAATCCATGACATACAAGATATGCAGTGCCGTGCTATGGGAGAAAGAGAGCGAGGCGACGGTTCCGAGCGCCGAAGTGAGGGGGCGCAAAATTTGAGAGGAAAAAAGAAAAGATATAAAATGGAAGGAAAAAAGTAATAAAAAGTGCTCAAAATCAAGGAAAAGCAGGGTTTATTTTTATTTTTATTTATTTATTTATTTTTACGCTTCGCATCAACCGTGGTAGCGCTTCGCAGCTGGTCTGTCGACCTCATTCATATGTACGGAGACACCGTCGTATCCTCTCGTACTGGGCGCTGATTTTCCACGGTATGGCAATGAAAGTAAGAATCTCTCTACTACCCGGCGATACTTCATGGAAAAGAGTTTCCAAAGAAAATGAATTTTGTAGCTTTTGGTTGCGTGTGCGTTGTGTGTATGAAGCGTTGTCTAAAAAGACATTGCAACATTTGATGCCTTTCCCTACCACTTACTTATGTGAGCAGACCTTTTCCACTCACAGTGCAGTGTTAAAACCTTAAAGCGAAATCGTCTTAATGCGGAATCGGACCTAAGATTGATGGTAACAAAACTTATCCCAGATTTCAATATAATTATGGAAAACCACAAAGAATTTCATTCCTCACATTAGTGACCCACATTTAAGAACATTGTTTATCAAGTGGATTTCCTTTTTTTTAATAAAAAAAAGACTGATTTTCAGTCTTGAAAGTTACTGTATTTTCAATTGAAATTTCGTTCACTACGAAATACGCATGTATCTTTAGAATGAATTACTTATTGCATTATTTTTCTGGATTTTTTCTTGTCAGTGGTAATTCTAATTAGTATATTTTTTAATACCATGTGGAAATTCAGATAGCATTGCAAGGGGTCCGCAGATTATTTTCCAAATGAACAGGGGGTCCACGTTATTCGAATGTTTGAGAACCACTGTCTTAGCCAGCAGCAATAGGTCTAACATTTTAAT
The DNA here is from genome assembly GCF_964235325.1 of Thermobia domestica. Lineage (NCBI taxonomy): Eukaryota > Metazoa > Arthropoda > Insecta > Zygentoma > Lepismatidae > Thermobia > Thermobia domestica. The sequence goes on from NC_137463.1 coordinate 76,260,008, forward strand.
TTTTACTGCCCTCAAGAGCCGCCACTGGTCTCCACCCCAAACAGCGTATGCTTGAACATATAAGCACGAGGGAGTTCTATAGGTAGAAGAAAGATATACAAGTTACGTACTGTACCAATGAAAATGAAACGAAATCTTTGCGTTTTAGGTCCCACGAATACGCCGGCTGGGCTATACGAGACGGTGATGATGAGAAATGAATGAAAATAATGGAATGAAGGAAGTGGGAGGAAAGGGGAAAATCCCGAGTAAACCAACGAACATGGTGTTTGTTCACCATAAAGCCCATTTAGCGCAAGCTACGGTCGAACCAGAGACTCCACGCACCAGAAGTGAACGCTCTACCTCTGAGCACCCGCGGCCTTACGTACAGCATCAATTCAATAAAATAACGTCGAGTCTAAATGCACCCAAGAACACGTTTTGAGTTCGGATACATAAAATCACAACAAAATTTAATTCCAGTAAACCTATATCAAGAGTCTTCTTCACTCAACCACTGAAACCACAAAGTAATTTGTAATCCAATGGAAAAATACGTTCTCTAACTTCTGTCAAATAGAATTAGATTTCGAGCAAAGAAGAAACTCATAGAATTTCAACGTAGCACATACAAGTAGAAACCACTTTTCTGCTATCAAATTATGGAAATGGTTTTGGATTACATAGCAACAATACTACTATGGAGCTTTTTGTGAGTCATTTTAATGTATTCTGAGTGCTCATTCCTAAGTTCTCAGACTTTTTTGAGCGTAGTCTTCAGTACTCCCTCGGTGTTCGTTGTCTAAATGGATATTGCTCTCGCTACCACACAAAGGCTTTGAAAAAGCGCCTTAACATAACCGCCTTGCTGGGCTTTGAACAATAAGGAAGGTTCTTATGGTGTACTTGAATTGCGTTGAAGATTAGAAAGCGTGTTTCTCTTTCTCCAAAGAGCATTATACTGTACGTAAGGACAGGGGAGTCCTTGGTTTTGATACAAAAGCCTAATAAATGTAGAGTAAATGGATCTTAAGCATCAAATACAGCAGGATGTGAATAAGTAGCAAGTGAAACCTAAGAAATAACACCAATTCTGACTCTGAGAGAATATTTCAAATTATGATGAAATCTTTAGCGTCTCAGAATTGTCTTGTAGGCTGAAGAAAAAAATGAAATTTCTAGTTTAAAGGATATTCTTCAGGCTGAAGACGGATGACTAATGTAATTGAATGTTTGTAAAAGAACTTGTGGAATTAAGAATATGGAATGAAACCGGAGAACTCGGAAAAAATCCACAAACATGGTGCTATTTGTTGTTTCTCTATTGAAGTTTAACGCAGAGCCCTGCAAGGGCCGGGCGCGCCCGATTCGGCCCGGAATATGCCCGGCCCGGCCCTACCCGTTTCAAACTGGACCGGGCCCTAACCGGGCCAAACCGGGTCGGTCACATTCCGGGCTGAACCGGTCCGGCCCGGACACACTGAAAGACGGATCGGAAACTAATGTTAGCCTATGCTAATCGTAATGTGTTTGGGAAACTGACTCTTTATTCAAGACTGCAAAGTACTGTAATACTACTACTATTACTACTTCTACTACTAATACTACTACTTCTACTATTACTACTACAATCACTGCTAATACTACTACAACTGCTACGACTTCGTGTCAGAGTTGACATGTCTGGTGGCACCGAATTTACCTTCTAAGTATAGAAAAAAAGGAGAAATACTAGTTATTATGGCCGGTCTGCGTAGAATGTGAACCGATGCTTGATCTACGAGGGACAACGGTGGCTCATTAGGAAAAGCACTCATATCTGGTGCTAGAGGTCGTCGGATCAATCCCTGCTCGTGCTATGTGAGCTTTGTGGTGGAAAAACCGTGTGCGTGGGAGTTTCCGGGGTGGTCCCGCTTCCTCCCACTGTTTTCATTCCACCAATTCATCCCATCATCATCCACACGCCCTGAGCCGTAGTTACCTAAAGAACGTATGATAAAGTCAAGTACTTGACTTACTAAATAGAATTTGGTACGCTACCATTAGACCACGGAGGCCAAAACCGTGAACTGGCGTGCTCATAAGATCAGCGCAATTTGTGGTAATGTTCAATTAGCAAGGGAAATACCAAATGGTGTTACATGTTCCTGTATTGTTTATACTATAGTATGATACTACAAATATAACAAAATATAATGATCAAATAAATCACCAAGACACCAGGGTCGATTAGGTGTACCTGGAACGGTGGCCCAGTGGTTGAGCGTTCACCTCTAGTGCATGGGGTCCCTGGTTCGATCCCAGCTCTCGCTAAGTGAACTTTGTGGTGGACAAACACCGTGTGGGAGGGGGGTTCTCGGCGTTCTCCCGTTTCCTCCCACTTTATCCATTCACCATTTCTCCTTTAGCCTAGCTGGCGTAACTGTCGGACGAAAAACTCAAAGATTTTATTTTCATTGTTTTGTTTCCGTATTACTAGTAATAACAGTAGTGGTATTCGCTGTCGTATTAGTATAATAATGAGTAGTAGCAGTAGTGGTAGTAGTAATAGTAGTAGCAGTGACAGCAATAGTGGAATTAGCACTAGCATTCGTAATCGTATTAGTAATAGTAGTATTAGCAGTAGTAGTTGTAGTATTAGTATCACATATGGTGTAGCAGTTTTACGTATCTTCTCTGTTACTCGTAATGCACTAATGACCATAGTATAAGACTTTTACGTCCATGAGCTGTATTATTGTACGTAGATACAATAAACATGGCTGGACAGAGCAAGCACAGGTAACACATAGACAGAATAGGGATATAGAAAACAAACCTTGGGTAACCTTTCACACGATTTTCCCATTCCAGAAGGACAATAAACAATGCAATATTATGACGACACATTTCTCATTTTCCATTGCATATTGAAGGATTGACTTTACTTATCAGACTTGGTTGTTCTCAGGCCGGTTACGCCTGGCCCGTTTGGAGCCCGGCTCGAGATTCGGGCCGGGCCGTCTTCGGGCCTGGGTTTGCAGGGCTCTGGTTTAGCGTCCCTTTTCAGCACTGGGGCTATACGAGGCGTGGGACTACTACTTAAGGTGGAATCTTCTATCTTAACTCTCTTTTCAAATCAGTCGGAAATGAACCACTTCCAGTTTTAACGTTGATCGACAGTAAAGATAGTATTAAATACCGAAAAACAGTTTTCTACAATCAATTAAGTGTCCCAAGAATATAATTCATCTCCACTCTAATCTTTCTAATAATACCAGACGTGATAGTAAGCTACCCGATCTTCCGGTTTCAACGTTGACAAAATATCACGCCATAAAAACTAAATTCCTTCATAAGGTGTATTGTACACATGAAACTGGTACTTATTTGTCTTGTCCCTTGTGCCAAATACGATAAATACAGGTATGGCCCTACTCTCTTTGCAACATTAACCTTTTCGCCATTTGATACTGATCTCCAGCAAGTTTCCTCAGAGTGACAAACTGCATTGAAAACAAGATAAAAAGGTAATTCACAGCTCAACAAATCCGTTTAACTGCCTCAACTGCCAATTGGTTAGGTATCTTGATAACTATAAACAATAAGTGCGGAAGTTTCACTTTGATCGTTGACACCGATTTCGTTCATAACAGTGGCGTATTTAGGGGGCTTCCGGGCTTAAGCCCCCCGAAATCTTACTTACTATAGTCAAGTATATGAAATATCTTGCAGGATTTTCATATTTTCAGGCAAAGCCCCCCCCCCCCCGAAAGTTAACAAATCCCCTCCCGAAACAAAATAGTAAATACGCCACTGGTTCATACATTTGCTGAACAATAGACACAGTCAATTATCTACATTGCTTCCTGTGCTTATTGTACAAATTATTTCGTTTTATTTCACCCTGTTACGTACCTCCCGCCACAGTGACATTAACTTCTATATTAATATGAAGATATTTTGGAGAGGTAGCTTGCAATAAATGAAAACATATAGATTGAAATATACGTTATGTTACGTAAGTTTACGTTAACCATCTATAGCAATCATTTCCAATTTGATCATTTATGACGTCACAGTTTGTGGTTCGTATTCTCAGTAAACCTTACAGACAGAGCAAGGAGCATGTGGTAAAATTAGAGTTGACAGAAGACAGTGATGACAAGAAACAAGATCTAAGTGATAGTTTTGAAACCTGAATTCATGATTAACTGTACAATGCTAACACTCGTTTCATTCCGTTTCACCTACCTCGTTTCTTTTCTTTTTTTGTTTAACCTGTTTTATCTGTCCTGGTTCTGATCGTAAAAGCTCGTTCCTACGTCATACATCGAGCAGCTAAAAGTGACTGCTCTAGAGATATCAGTTTAATATTGACAGAATTGGAATAAAGTCGTTGCAGTTAAGTTTGAAGACACACCAGTGATCAACAAATAAAAATAAATTTTAATAAGTGTAAGTTCCATATACATTAGGTCAGATTATCAGGCTTTAATACTGTTCTTTGGAGTTTCAGTTATCCTGAAATTTTTATTGTGTAGATCGTTTCCTTTTGATCCCAAGTAGTCTTGATATATACACAGAGAATTATCGGAACTCTTTTCATCTTTTTATGTTACTTCAATGTTCCAACAGCATTCTTCGTGCGCTCAATTGCCTATCGATTTGCAAAGCTTTCTCGTAATAAATCGTCCACCACACACATACAAAGAAAGAAAATGGTTTGCAAGTAGTATTTAACCCACAGATTTGAGCACGCAATTTTTCACGATATGGTTACTATTACCTATACAAGTCCCCAAAACCAATGGATTATCTGCGCTTAAATTATAGCCTACTAAAATGATTTTCTTTTAAGAAAGAAATTTATGGTAGCATATGCAGTACAGTAGCTTGTATCTAATGATCTCTGTATTGTAAAACAAGGTAGCCGAGCACTGTGTGTGTCAAGAGCAAGCGTGCGCCAAATATTCAGCATCGGTAAATTCAAGAATGGTGAGATAATAATAAATTAGCTCTGCAGGTGCTGGATGTAACAGTACAAATACCAGCATAAATTGAGCCATCTGGATAGCCTATGTTGCGAAGAACACAGAAATTAAAAAAAAAAAAAATTCTTTACTAATATTTAGCTTCATTTTTATTCTAACTATAAAATCGGTATGTATAGTTTATACATAAATACAACCAACTTTTCCCCTGTAAGTCAGGATCTAAAGATAATAATATTCAAGGGAAGGGAAGTGCAGACCAGTTTACTTTGTATCTTCCGGTAACGTGACAACTGACTGGCTTTTTATATCGATTGCAGCAGTAGAATCATTTACAGCCTCCGCGTGACTGTTATGTCCTTTCAGTAGGTTTGCTCCTGTTAAGAAATGTTGGTTTAGTTTAAACTATAGTTTATCATTTAAGTGGGAATGCAATACCCTGGAACATCAATCATTCATTTATTGATTTTAGAAAGGGCTACGACTCGATTAGGAGGAAAACATTGTACATTCTTAGAGAATTCGGAATACCGAAAAAACTAATTAGATTTATTAACATATGTTTAAATCAATCCCAAAGTAAAGTCCGAGTAGGAAAATACTTATCCATGAGCTTTCACGTCGAGAATGGCCCGAAACAAGAATATGTGTTGTCGCCATTATTATTTATTATTTAACTTTGTTCTGGAGTACGCTATATCTAAGGAAAATTAAAGAAAGCAGCCACGACCTAGAGCTGAACGCTTTCTACCAAGTTATGGTGTATGCTGATGATGTAAATCTGATATGGGATGATATAGAACAATAAAAAGAAATGCGGATATTTTATTTAACGTTTGCAGGGGTATTAGTTTACAAGTAAATGCAGAAAAAACTAAATACATAGAAATTCGCCGGGATCGTAATACTGCAAGTTATGGAATGTCAAATAATACTTTCGACAAAATGAATGCTTTCAAATATCTAGGATCAATATTAACAAACTAAAACCATATTCACAAAGAAATTAAATGTCGATTGAAAGCACGGAATTGTGTTGTTATTCAATTCAAAATCTTTTGTCTTTGCGAATTCTGTCGAACAATTTCAAGTTTAAAATATATAAAACGATATCATGTATGTTGTCCTATATGGTTGTGAAACATGGTTGCTCACTCAGAAGGAAGAACGCAGTTTGAAAGTATTTCAGATAAAAGTCCTGAAGTGAATTTTCGGATCCAAGAAGAACGGGAATGGGGAATCGTGCAATCTGCATAATGAAGAACTGCATAATTCATACCATTTATCGAACATTGTTTGGGTCATTAAATCTAGGAGGCTCAGATAGGCAGGTCATGTAACCAGAAGGAATGGAACTAGGAACAGTTTCAAAAGTTTAACTGGAAATCTAATCGGAAAACGACCATTAGGGAGACCTAGGCACAAATGGGAGGGCAATATTAGATGGATCTCGTAGAAATGGGAATACAAAGCAGAAACTGGATTCAGTTGGCTAAGAACAGAAATCACTAGAGATATTTTGTGAACGCGGCATTGAACTCCTGGTTCCAAAGGTCATAAAGTTTGTTAGCTTATAATTATACTACATACGATATTATATATATATATATATATATATATATATATATATATATATATATATATATATATATATATATATATACACATATGTATCTATGTATGTATATACACTACCCCCGAAAAGTTTCCGGACAAACACGAAATAAAGAAATTTTCAATATGTAACATAAGAATGCATCACAATTTGCTCACAAATGAAAGGTGAAACATTTTAGAATCCAACGGAAGAAAAGGTCTTGCCCTGTTGTGGATGAATTAAGAAAAATGAACTTAAATATCGCGCCGTTGTGATGATGCATTACGTACGCGTGCGATAAGAAACGGCCATTACACTGCAAATTGAAAGTCGAACACACAATAAATGCCTCATAGGTGTCTCTCAAGCTGCTCTATCTACTTCTCTCCCGGATCTCACTGTTGGGACTTGTCTATTGCACGCTAGTTGTTGTGTGTGTGTGTGTGTTGAAGTGAGGTGTAAAGTGTTCCCTATTAGTCAGCATATGGCCCCGTACGAAAAGGGAATTGGGCATTGAAACGAGAGTAAAAATAGTTACTTTATGAGAAGAACGCTATACAATACGGGATATAGCCGCAAAAGTGAAAATACGCCATACTACAGTGCATGATACTTTAAAACGATTTGCTGAAACAAGGGAAAATCGCTCTCGAGCAAGGTCTGGAAGGCCTAGAGCTACTACTGCAAGAGAGAACAAGTACATTATAGTGACAATCCACGACAGGCTGGAAACAGTGCCCCAAATACAAGCTGAAGTGAACGAAACTCGCGAATAGCCGATCAGCTATGAAACTGTCCGGACGCGGTTAGTTAATGCGGGACTAAACGGTCGTGTGACAACTAGGAAACCGCTCTTGCGCCCTCAAAACAAAAAGAAGAGATTGCTGTGGGCAAGAAAATTTGCAAGCTGGGGGCCAGAGTAGCGGAACAAGTTCTTATTTATGATGAATCGAAGTTTGAGCTCTTCAGTCACAGACGCAGGGTTTTTGTGCGTCGCTCCAAGGGCGAACGACTGCTTCCGTCGTGTATTTTGCCAACGGTAAAGCACGGGGGTGATTCTGTGATGGTGTGGGGTTGCTTTGGTAACAATCAAGTGGGGGATTTAGTGCAAAAACAGGGCGCAATGCAGAAAGAACAGTAATATCAGACCTTGATCAGACACGCAGTGCCATCTGGGAAGAGGCTCATTGGTCTTAGGTTCATCATGCAGCAAGACAATGACCCAAAACACACATCCCGACGTTGTAGAGGGTATTTGTCAGCAAAAGAGCAACAGGGAGATCTCAAGAATATGGTGTGGCCCCCACAATCACCGGATTGTAATCCAATCGAGTTACTGTGGGATGAGCTTGATAGGGCAGTTCGAAAGACGCATCCCTCTAGCGAGAAACACTTATTAAAGTGTCTTCGCAAAGCCTGGATAGTAATCAAGCCCGAAACTCTACAGAAACTAATACGGCGAATGCCCAAAGTCTGTAAAGCTGTTATCACAGCACGTGGAGGCTACTTTGATGAATCAAAGATTTAAATTTTTGACAAAACAATGGTCCATTTCTGTTAAATTTCTGTATTTTCCTCTCAAATATATATTGTAGGTTCCAGATAAAAATAAATTCCATTGATATATCTTTGCTTTTTCTGTAATACACGTAAAGTATACATAAAGTTACTTTGTACGGAAACTTTTCGGGGGTAGTGTATGTATACATACATACATACATATTACATATATATATAGCGAGAGAGAGGGAGAGGATCTTCGTATTAGGAATCTTGAAACGTATTACGAAATTGTCACCCTTGCCTCTCAATTTACGTCTTGTATGGAACAGACATTTATTTGTAGGGGAGAAAGAGAATCCATCTTCCTTCGAGATTCTTCTTTTGCTGCTTCTTCGTTTAATCCTGTTTTCCATCTAGGAAGTATACTTATCGCTTTATCCCTTCTTGAACCATTTCTATGGTAACCTTTTCCAACCTTCGCGTATCCTTGTCTCTTAACTTTTACTTTAGGCTTTCTGCATTAAATCTTAAAGTGAGTTAAGCCAGAGCTGGTGGCGTGGTCCTGTAATCCAGCTTACTTGGAAATGAAATGAAATATTTCAGTTTACTGTCCCACAATTATACCCTTTAGGTTAAGGGAGACGGGTGATTAACGAAAGCGAATGATGATGGGATGAATTGGTGGAATGAGAACGTGGGAGTACCCTGAAAAACCCACAAACACGATGTTGTCCTCCACTTGGCTGGAGATCGAACCAACGGTCCCACGCACCAAAAGTAAGTGCTCTACCAGTAAGCCACCGTGCCCCCAATTGACTTGAAGTCCAATACAGTGTGGTGACGAACGGCCTGTACTACATTATCTATGCTTAAGATTGAACTAACATAATGTTCTGAGCACCCACCAACTGCATCAGATTCAAGCTCCGGCCGTTTGGAGCCCAAGTCAATAGTAGGTCCTGTGCTTCATATCCTTTGTGTTACAAAATGACGTATTTTTTAAAATCATAGTAGATCATTATTGTTAGAGCTTTTCTTATTATTCCGAGTATACATTTAAAATATAGGCTATACAGGGTGTTTCAAAACAACACTGATAACGTTTGGGAGGTGATTCCTGACACCAAGATAAGACAAAAGATATAGACCAACCTGGGTGCACAAATGCTTCCATTCGGAGTTAGAGACTGGCGAAAACATGAAATAATGACCTTTAAAAGTCCATGGTTCCAAAACTATGGTACCTTACGTAGTCGGGTCAAGATTTTACTTAGACACTAATATGTATACTATCCAAAAATACGTTTCAGAATCCCACGGTACTCAAGCAACAATTTTTATTGAGGAAGTTTAGCTAGGGACATATAATCTGAAGTACTCACCAACTACGTCTGTAAAAACTGTTGCGAAAGTACCGCAGGATTGTGAAACTTGGATAGGACAGATACCAGTTCCTAAGTGAAGTCTTGTCCTCACTACGGTAGATCTAATAGTTTTGCAACTATAGACCTTTAAAGTTCATTTTTTCATATTTTCGGCAGCCTATAATTCCGAAATAAAGCATTTGTGAACCCAGATTGGTCTATACGTTTTGTCTTATCTTGGTGTCAGGAATCACCTCCCCAACGTTGTCGGTGTGGTTTTGAAACACCCTGTATATTGTACTTTGATGTAATATGGTAGCCGTGATAACAAAAAGTGAAATTTTTCTCTTAAAATCTCACAAATTTGTGCGAATATAGGTAACTGGTTACTCTATACCTGATTTGGTAGTTTAGGCTCATCTAGTTACTGCAGAGTAAGTGGGCCAGAACCTGTGTTCAGATAGAACATTCCGACAAAACCTGACCAGAGCCCTCACTCGATTTTATAGAAACGTGGGGGAATCCCGCGCGATGAGGAATACCGCGTAAAAGCTTGCTGTAGAGCTGGAAAATATGGCGATGCCGGAAACATGGGCTGTTTTGTCGCATGAGAGGACGATTTCACGAAAATTTATTTTTGATAATTTTTCAGAGGCAACTTAAAAGAGTACATGTCATTACATTATCAATAAAGAGGACCATTACATGCTATCTAAAATAAATTTTGTAATTTTTTTAAAGGTTGATCTAAGAAAATGAAATGAAATGAAATGATACAATGTATTTGAATTTAACGTTCATGATTATGCTCTTTAGATTAGTGGGGATAATGATTGAATGAAAAATTAATGATTATGAAAGAATTGGAATGACAATGTGAGAGGAAACGGGAGAAATTAAACATGCTGAACCTAAATTAGTGCAACTCTAATGAACACAGTTCATCGGTGACGTTAACAGCACCTAGGCTAAGCGGACAATTTGACCCTTATCTTCCCCTGTACACTTCAACATTAAAATAATAATAATAATAATAATAATAATAATAATAATAATTTTATTTTTTCTACTTTCTAGTTAAATATGACCGTAATTTGACTTTGGAGAAAACACAAAACTTCATTATTTAAAATATTTCATTTAGTTTACCGTAAACATTTACAAGGTTGAAATTTTTTTGAATGACTGATATTCACTTTTGAGTGTAATTATCTCACCTGCATTATTAATGATATACACGATTATCTCCCCTTCAATTATCTGTTTTGAGTGTAACTATCTTTTTTATTTATTTATTTATTTATTTATTTCATATACGGCATCTCAAGTGTTGGAAACTTACCTAATGTTCTCAAAAGTTCGTTTACAACTTCTTTCCTCTCAACACTTAGCAGAGCAAGATTAAGCAACAATGGACGCCCGTTAAGTACGAAAGAATTACTTAGTTTCAATATGTTGAATGATCTTTCATAGCTAGTAATGGAAACAGCAATGGTTAGCATTTTTCCCGGTGGCTTTCCACAGATTTGGGAACATACCCTCATTATCATGCTATACGATGAACTTGAGAAGTTTTCAGATGTGGACACGTTTGCAGTGCGAGTAACGAGAAATATTCTGAAGTCCAAAATTTCTTGATGTAAACGCTATGCATCAGTATTACTATTGGCTGCCCAGGATTTTGCAATTCGCTACTACCAGCACTTTAACATAGCGTGTTGATATCCAGAAGAAACCTCAATTTTGAACTGGCACCTCATAAGGAAGTGGATCTACTTCGATTTTCATATGAACATAATCGAGATAATCATTTATTATTTTTTCCATTTCTTGCTTTAGCGGTTAGTTCCCATCTCTCAAGATCTACTTCGACATAATTTTCTTTCTTTAACGACTCTCAGTTTCAACATTCAATTTTACAAAGGTAAAATGTTTCATTCTGGGTTTTACAACGAAAGTTTGTATTTTTAAGTAAAAGTGATATTTGAAGACCTTTTGAATATAGATCAGGGCGCAAAATTTCAAAGTCAGACACACTCGCCAATCCAAAAATGATGGTCGCCAATATCTCTCACGTACAAATTATGAGAGCCCTTTCCCCGCCACACACACGGCCTTTGCTTTGACAAAGAAAGAGATTACATCAGGGCATAAAATTTTAAAAACGGACAATTAAATTCAGGATAATCAATTTGAATTGGAGAACTCATATACATGTCAAAAAATATCTCACCTTAAGAATTCACGTTTGTGTAATGCGCTCTCTCTCCACAGAAGTACCAGTTGTCGATTGCAGTTTTCGGATCAAAGTTCTTAAATGAAGGGTCACTGATGAAAATTGTGAGCAAATCATCCAGTGTGTCAGTCTTAAGTGGATTCCTGTAGGCAGTGATAACTCTGTTGAGACTGCTGAAGCCTCTCTCACATGAAGCAGTACTCACAGGTAAAACTGCACAAAATGTGACCATTTCAATTACAACGTTCTGAAGACTTTGCTTTCCATGTCCGTTGTGAAGACTTCACATTCTGTTTTATATCCCACTTAGTGGCAATTATTTTTGTGCGAAACATAACTGCGCAGCCCTATGAGTTTAGGCAGAAATCATTCCTACTGAATTCTGGTCGCCAGCTCTAAATTTCTAGTCGCCAATGGCGCTCTGGTAACCGGAAAGTTTGCGCCCTGATATAGATGGTATCATGGAAGTACAATTTAGGATTCTGGAGCCACTTTACGATCCTCGAGCCACTTTTGAACTCGGAAGACCTTGTTCCAAAACATCTAACTCAGTTAGGAATTTGTAAATAAAAGAAGCTTTTGTATAACTGCTATTGTGTAACTTCATGTTTCACTGCTCTCTATGTCATCCTCAATTATGATCTGAATAATTGAAAGAACCTCGGCCACGCAGTCGTTGTAAGGTAATCCGCGAAGTATTCCTCACGAAGTCTGGCCATTTACCGTGCATAATAAGTTTTTAACACACATATTTTAAAACTATAACAAAATTTTAAAAAATTTTAAAAATTGGACGATGTAAAAAGATATCTAAGTGACCTCTTACGAAATTTCATTTTTAATGGCAAAGTAAATTCGGAACAAATATAAGAGAGTGTCAACTATCACATACGTCAACATGAATAGTTGAATCAAATGCTACCAGAAAAAAATATTCAGAAATAACGAATAGTAGTCCAATGAATACAAACTTCAATCAAAGATTTAAATAATAATAATAATAATAATAATAATAATAATAATAATAATAATAATAAAGAAGTCGTCAGAAAGACGAAAGGATGTCACTAGTACAGCTAATACAAAACAGCAACTTGATGAGGAAGGAAAAAAAGAAAGAAGAGATGAAAGAAGTCTAAGATCTTGAATACAGGGCCGTGCCGTGGAAAATCAGCGTCCGGGGCGAGAGTATACGACGGCGCCCCCATACATATATTCTAAACAATTTTTCGTATCTTTTTTTTCCTTTTTTATCCCGAATTTATCGCCCCTCTTACTTCGGCGCCCGGGGCCGTTGCCCCGCTCCCCTCCCCCACGGCACGGCCCTGCTTGAATCTAAAAAAGACTGATTCTGAGAACATAGATGAAGAACTGTTGTGTTTTGATATGTACTGGATGTTGTTAACTAATGAAGCTCTGGAATGTTATGCGTTATTTGTAATGATTTTCGAAGGGACGAAGTTGTTTTAGTTTTGCGTTCAATACAATGCATATTTGAAAAATTTCAAGTAGTTGTTGGTATGTTTCCAATTATATCCAATTACGCGGTATTACTAGGATATGAGGGTTATTCCACCCAACGCAATACTTTTTCCATTCTTATTTTTGCTCTAATATAATTACCAAAAAAAAAAAAAAAAAAAAAAAAACACTTCGTACACAGAGGAGAGACCTTAAAATATGTAATGAAATTTAGAGCTTTATACATCACAAAATAGCTTCATAGTTTTGTGTTATTCTTAGGTGCACATTATTCCCCCATTTTTCCCTATATTGTATTCTTCATGAACGAAATACCAAAGAAATAAAGAAAGACTATCTCTGCCTCCGATCCCCATCGAATTCTACTGAAGTGGGGCGTGCTCTATGGTGCATCATCATATCAGAAGGAAAACCGTGGGTGAGTGCAGTTCATAATGGCGCAGATGTGTTGATTAGAAAGATCCGGAGATGATGATGAGGAAGTGATTTTGTCCCCTTTCATTCAGCCATGATAATGCTACTCTTCCCAAACACGTGTAAAATGAATCTTGGGTGACATGAAAGACTGAGATTGGCCCTTGCTTTACATACTATGAAAGCAAAGATTTGGTTCACACCCAAAGTTGTCTTCACGTACTTTCTTTCTCACATAGAAATCTTACAGATTAGAAAATGTTTAGTAATGACATTGTAAAGGAATCACTTTAAAAGGTAGTAATTACGCATACTCCTATATCTAAATGGTTCTGCATACAGTATATGTAATTACATCGGTGGTCAAGTTACGAAATTGAGCACTGTGAAATCTGTTTAATTTGTCCACCGCTTGTTTCATAGAAATCTAGCTACTTCTTTCAAGCATTCCAATAACGTATTCTCATAAAGTAAAGGTCAGGCCCATCTTTTCTGGGACAGACTATGAATACACAAGGGATATGTGTAAAGTAAAGGTTCCACACTTTCTTGACTGTTGTACTCATAGACGTAAGGGAATCAGCAACGCGCTCCGCCCGGCCCCTTTAAATTTTTAAGGTACCCAGGGACTGTGTGAATTTCAGAACAGCAGTGGAAAGAGGTAAACGAAAAAAAAAATCCCGTCTTCACTGAGATTCGAACCTATACCGCCCAGCTGTCAGACAGACGCTTTACCGGCTATGCAAACGACGGCTCTATTCTTATACGCATCTAATCCAAATTAAGTGTGTATGGTCAAATTAGATTTTACTGTATTAATTATCGATTATGATAATTATATTCGCATGTGGAAGTTTCCGCAGTGTGAATGGATTCTTGCACAATCACGACCATGCTTTAATATTCTCCATTACACTATCTTTGCCTACTACATAATTTAATAATAAACTAATTGCTCAGCACAGAAAATTTATTTTTATTATAAAATTAATACCGCGTAACAGTTTCGCCAACTAAATACCTTGGCTTCAGAAGACATGGGGTGATGCATAAAAGTGATATCTTACTCTTTACTCAAGATTTTGAGATTAATTTCAAGGTTGTATGCATAAAACACGAGACAACGTGACGTCATTTGAGTATAATCTCAGCCATCTGAGCAAATGCTCGGAACTTATGAAGTGATTTCGGACTTTTCGTATGCATGAAGTTGAGCATAATCTCAACTTAGCGGAGATTAATCTACAAATTTCGTGAACCACCTCAGTACCAGTCTTATTTGTCTCTCAGTGTGTGAGAGTGGATTAAAATGGCTGAATTTATGGATGTGGAACCAAGAAGAAAAGTGTACAAATTTTGAGAGAGATTGATGTGTATGACTATAAAGGTCTATATAGATTTGGAGAACAAAATTTACAACGGACGGCTCAGCATTTTCTTGGAGATATACTGGAAACCAGAGGTGAAGCTCTGAATAATGAGAAAATGAGTTGTACTGTAAAAGTACTGTACAACGTTTGTTGCAGATAATGGAAGCTGGGACAGCTGGAGAAACAGCGCAGTGCCTACAATCTATCACATTGCACTTTCAATGATAAATAAATACAATAAATAACATATTAAAAATAAATAAAATAAATAAATGATAATGTAGGAAGAAACCACTTCTTGTTCCTTAGCAATTTATAATGAACACTATCTTAGGATCACTGGTGCCCCGTCCACTTCCGATTTCAACACGTGCGCTCTAATATACTCTCTCTGTGTGATTAGACGTAACTCTTTCATGAGGAACAAGATTGCACTTGATCAGTTTTTCTATTTCTTATAATTTTCGAGCTTCTCAATTTTTTCTGCTTATTTTAAAACTTTTGACTACCGTTCTTTAACCTCTTCTATATGTTTTCAGGAAACAGAGATAGCCAGTTTATAAATCCCGGAAACCCCTAACACCGTTGCATGAGTTAGCATTTCTGTTTTGTTTCCCCATCACAAATAAAAAGTGTTCCCTTTTTTATGTTTATATATATATAAATTAAAAGTCACTATGTTTGTACTCTTAATCTCTTTAACCACCAGATGGATCTCGATCAAGTGTTCATCATAGATGAGATTAGGGCCTGGAATAGTTTTTATCATTTCACTTTGATGGTGCAACTTTCAAAGATATTTAAAAATGATCTAAAATTACCGATATTAATGTCGAATGTATAGTTTTCAGGGTCGATGAGAAGAACAGTGACATTTCCGATGCCGCTTAAATCCAAATTCAGCCCCGTAACTTGGGGGAAATATATAAAAAGGATCAAAAATGACCAATATCAGTGTCGAATCCATAGTTTTCCGTGTTCCTGAGTGAACAGTAACACTTCCGATCCCCTTTACATCCAAATTCAACCCCGCAACTTGGAGAAGAAGGAGGGATGAGATGTATGAATATGATCGAAAATGACCAATATTAGTGTCGAATCCATAGTTTTCGGGGTCGCTGCGATGAACACTTCTGATGCCATGTCCCGCAACATGGAGGAAGGGGATATATAAAAATCATCGAAAATAGCCGATATTTAGTGCCAAATCCATAGTTTTCGGGGTCGCTGAGATGGACAGTGATACTTCCGATGCAGTTTAAATCAAAATTCAGCCCCGCAACTTGGAGAGAGAGAGAGAGGAAAATACATATAAATGATCGAAAATGACCGATATCATAGAGCGCTTCACTAATAATAAAAAGTGACCGACTAACGGAACATATTACTAATTTTTCTTATTTTAACCCAGTGAAGCGGGTAATTGACGATAGCCCAATACTAATTGGCTCCTTAAACTTGAAGCAGAGTTGCGGCTGTATAGTGCTGAGAAGTTGGTTGTCACTATTTTATATTACTGGAATATTCAAACAAAAGTAGCCATAGTTTAATCTCTACTCCAACAGAAAACAAAAGTCGTGCTTCTGTGCTGGGTAAATAACGCTACTGATTTTAATTTTATAACATGTTTTCAGTCACTGCATACCTGTGAATTCCTGATTTAAAGAAGAAAATGAAATAAACATTCTCGCGTTCATTACGTCATTTCTGTATGAAACGTCATCAAAGCCAAGTTCACATGAGACGAACTGCAGGTCACAGTGAGAACAATCTTACTCCTATTCATTCTTTTTATACATACGAATTACGAGTAAAAACTCAGTTGTAGACTAATCTCATTCAAGAGGTGAGATTATACTCACAACTACTCATCTTTCTGCATATCACTCATGATCTTGAATGAACATGCTTAAACAAAAGCTTAAAAAAACAAAATTATTACCACTGAACAACAAAAGGAAATCTTGTAGGAATGAGAAGACTGCTGCTAGTGTTAGTGGATAAATCCTGAAACCTAATCTAGCTTTTGATAACCGAAAATGTGTGCTTTTACAAAAACAGAAATTCCAAAACTTCATCGTGGAAAATTACGCTTGAATTCCACCAATATTACAAGGGATCCAGAATGATTTCTTATCTAAATTTTACATACATCTCCCTTACTCTTTCTGATGTTCTTTATATACGATGTCACAAACACGAAGAAGTAATCTGGTTGCTGATTATATTCTTCCGACGCAGTTAATCCCGTTAATGTAACATCACGACCGAGTTAAATGAGTTTCGTCTTTCGGTCGCTCTCCATAAGGGATGGAGCGGCACAAAGAGGGGAGAGCGGAAGACAAAATGAGTCGCTAAGACTTCTTGAGAAGTCGAAGTAAACGACACAATATTTAAACGAATGTTGATTTTGCTAGCGGAGATAATGCTCCATAAGCCAGTCCAATTGTCTCCTGTCAAATTGAACTTTTCAAATTATACTACAACTGACGATGAGACTATTTTACTGGCAGAGTGTTATTTTATCGTCTTGATTTTTCATTACAAACTATTGATGTTTGTATTCTATAAATGCCAAGTTGAAGGACAGTATTTTATTTCTCTCCCAAAGAATGCCTCATAAAAATTATCATAAAAATTTAGAAGGAATAAAAGAAAAAAGCGATCAAAGGATCTGACACTTTCCTTAATGTAATATTTCGATTCTTTATTCATTATGGGTACTACGGTTAGAAAGATCTCTTAAGCCCTCTAATCGGGCCTTCAATTATTAGGATCACGAAAATCAAACTGATAAGATTGTGCACCGTTAATTCTTCAACGAAACCAAATTTTTGAATTCTATTTTCTGCGATAGGGAGCTAGAAATTTATCTCTACTGAGATCGTTAATGGAATTAATCTCGTGAAGATTGAGAATATGAGTGCTACGATTTACGGCCATTAGTCTACAAGATAACTGTTGTATTAAAGCAAATTTGTGAATTCTGTTTTTGGCAATAGATAGCTAGATCAATTGTCTTGGTCGTGTTTGAAAATGGAATCAATCCTGTACGGACTAACATGGGAGCCACTTCTTTACGTATGTTAGTCTACACAATAATTCTTGAACGAGATCGAATTTTCCTTGCTTTCTTTCTTTTCCAATAGACAGCTAGAGCTATTTTCTACGTCGAATTTGTCAATGAAGTCAATTCCGTGCATACTGACAAAGTAACAAAATAATATGAGAAAAAATTCTGCTAAAGACAGTAAGAAGTATATTGAGGCTATATATTTATGTTTCGCGTGACCATTCTTATTATCTTTACTAGAATTTTGGCTATTACTTGTTTATTGTTTCTGGTTATTACTTTGTTAACATGGAGTGAAAAGAGGTTTTAAGTAAGAATACGTGAAAACAAAAATATTCCATTATTTAACACTTTCAAATTAGCAATATATATATATATATATATATATATATATATATATATATATATATATATATATATATATATATATATATATATATATATATATATATTGCTAATTTGAAAGTGTTAAATAATGGAATATTTTTGTTTTCACGTATTCTTTTCAGAACAGAGAAAAATGTCTTTTGTAAAGAACTGTAATACATTAAAGATTAATTGACTTAACAAATAGACGATCGAATGATGTATAATTTATTGCTATTCGACTATCCAATTATTCATTATCCTCGATTCAATCATAATTCAGTTGCCATAATAATCCGTCTCCCTTACTCTAAAGGGCATAATTGTAGCATAATAAAGTGAGTAACAATGGTGTGAGTGGATCAGGAGAGTTTTTATCTGCACCTCCACGAGCAGGAAAAAAACCCTGCTTATGTGCTTTCCAACGCTGTCATATTTCCTTGTAAAAAGTACTATTAATGAACTATAACAGCTAGATTAAAATTTAAAAAAAAGTTAGCATGTAGTATTGGGATAGGTTAACAACTGGAGAAATTTTGAACTGCATAAGACAAATAGTTTTCATAATACTTTGGAAAGAAGTTCACCATGTTATTATATAGGGATTGATTATGTCAGCTGAAAACGTTAAACACGGCCTTAAACTGAAACATTTCATTTCATTCTCCCCCCCCCCCCTTCCCGAGACGAAACATCTCAACTCTTGTCTCATGATCAACCCTAGCGATCTATTCTTAACCTGAAGCATAGGACAAACCTGATTATACCGTGTTAAAGGTATTATCTTCCTTCCCAGCTTCACTTTTTAATCCTGTTGTCTGCAATAGTGAACCTTGACTTTCATTTTCTCATCTATACAGTAAAACAAACAAACAAACAAACAAACACACACAGACACACAGACACACACACACACACACAGAGAGAGAGAGAGAGAGAGAGAGAGAGAGAGTTGTAATTATTATTATTCAATTTTAGCAATTTGTTTCGTCTTGGTTATCAAATTTTCGTTCAACGTGCGCCCCTAGGCCCGCCCCAGGGCGCACCTAGTAAATCTGTCCTCACTAGTGTGGCACCAAATCATACCCTCAAGCTATTGATCTTGAACCCAGACGGGACGACCATTGTCATGAGTTCATAATTCAAAATCAGTTTCTTCTTTGATAAACTCGGCTCTTTGTTTTCTTTCTTTTCTCTAGTTAGACCAAAAGCTTTGCATAGTATTCAGTAATGGCTTTACCACATCAATCAGAAGAATGCCCTTTTGCATTCACCCTACCCTCACCACTCGTGAAGGCTGAAGCCATTATCTTTCCGGCAGCTTTCATACACATATCTTTCTTTGGAAGTGGAGAATGAGAATGTTATTTCGTTTCTAGAGGAACGGGAATGGCAGAAACTTCATAATGAGGAACTGCATAATTTATACCGTTTACCAAACATCGTTAGGGTCATCAAGTCTAGGAGGCTTAGGTGGGCAGGCCATGTAGCCAGAATGAAAGAAAATAGGAACGCTTTCGAAATTTTAACTGAAAATCCAGTCCGAAAAAGACCATTAGGAAGAACCAGGCACAGAGGAAAGGACAATATTAACCCCTTTAACCCCAAATTATTTTTGTTTCAGAATTTCTTAATTCCTTCTACACTTCGGACCTCATTTAATATATTTTGAGCATTTCAGTAGTAGCAGATGGACTGGTAGCAGGTCCTTATTGCAAAAGACGAAATAAATCCACAACAAATAATCCACAGACAGATAATCCTCAGACAAAAATTGATAAAAATAAATTGTTCCCATTTGGGAATAGTGGGATTAAAAGGGTTAAGATGGAT
This sequence comes from Thermobia domestica, assembly GCF_964235325.1. Lineage (NCBI taxonomy): Eukaryota > Metazoa > Arthropoda > Insecta > Zygentoma > Lepismatidae > Thermobia > Thermobia domestica. The sequence continues at coordinate 76,280,201 of NC_137463.1, forward strand.
CTCGCAGAAATAGAAATATAAAGTAGAAACTGGATCTAGTTTGCAAAGGAAAGAAGGCAATAGAGAGCTTTTGTGTATGCGGCATTGAACTTCCGGGTTCTATACACTATAAAGTTAGTTATTTCGTTTTTCTAAAGTGCTGTAAGTTTCTTCGGTGAATGAAACTGTACATACAGGGTGGCCCAAAAGTAGGTATACAGTGCCGTACTGATCTGATCAGCTCATTGCATTTTATAAAATTTCTTATTGTTATCCATCACAGGGAGCGGATCCAGGCCGGACTTCTGGGGGGGCCGGTGAGTTGTAATACTGTTACTTAGAGCTACTTTTAAGAGCTCCAAACTCGGGGACGGGTTTTATTTATATATAAAATAAAAAAAAGTTTCCTCTTCTGGGGGGAGCGATCGCCCGGATCCCCCCTGGATCCGCCCGTGATCCATCAGATAGACTTAGTTTCTTTATTATTTGTTCTTTATTATTTGTTCTTTATTATTTGTTCTTTATTATGTGTTTTTACTTACATCTTAAGCTCGGAAGAGCCGAAGGAAATAAATCCATAAACTAGAATGTTATACTTGATCAATGCAGGGATGTATACCTACTTTTGGGCCACCCTATATAAAATTAGTTGGACTTTTCTTAAAATAAGAGTTGTCTTTAGGAATTTCTAGTCTGATTAATTTTTGGTCCAACTCCAGGAGGCGATTTTGGTATGATTGGGCGATTATGTCTGAAGTTTCAGACAAAGCTCATTTATAAAATACAATTCAAAATACCCTTGCATTAGCTAATAATTTAGTTTAATCTAGCCAAACTATCCACGTTATTAACTCAGACTGAATCGGTAAACATTGCATATTAATTTTGCTTCAAGATGGTTACAAAGGCCTGCACAACTTAATTACTGTGAGTAATTACAATAGTATATTAGATGAAACATAGATAACATAATTAATATACAGTGTATGTCTTATTCTCTCCCAACAAGATTCCCTCCTGCTCCCTCATAATTAGTGAAAACAAAGCAATGTTGTTTCATTTGACGAAATCAAAATTCAAAGTAATCCCTATATTGATTAAAAAATAGAAAAAGAAAAAAAATCAATTACACGTGGATTTTAACTCATTTCATTTTAAAAATATTTTCTTTTCTCATTTTCAACTTTAAAACAAACAAATCTACCTCTATTATAGCAGAAACGAAACACATTCTGCCTTTATTTCTTCTTCTTTTTCTAAACTAATGACGAACAAATGAAAGATATGTCTCTTTCAACACACTGATTGCTTTCTCAATCCCCTATTTGGTTTCATCAATCTAGTCTTTCACATTTTTATTGGATCACAATCAAATCTGTTACTACCTTACTTTCCAAGATTGGTATCACAGATATATATACACACACGCACAAATACACTTACGCGCGCTATATCCGCAGAGATGTTATATGCCTCTCCTTCTTCATTCATTTACTCATCAAAAGGAATATCTTTCGAGTATCATTACCTCTGTCTCCCTTTCTCAGCTATATGAATATGTGGGCATACATAGAGAAAAAAGAAACTATCTTCATTTTTCTTTCTGGGTTACGTTATTGGTTTTTGCTTTGAGGAATGCAAAAACTCATTGTGTGTAACTGACATTTTTGGTTTTAATACTGCTAGTTCCTTAAATGGTCTTTGGGCACGGAACTCCAAGAGCGAGAGAGAGAAAAAGGAAGAACAGTTGGTTTTGGGATGCAAAAAGCAAAACGATATAAAGAGAATCGTAATATAAAAAAGTAAAGAGAGAAAGAAAGAAAACTTTCCAATCTACTAGAGAAACAAACAAAAGGCAGGAAATAATTCTCACTAAGAGAAAAATACACACAGAGCTCCCCCCCCCCCCATAATCAGTGAAAACTCATGCTTGTGTATCTCCCAACTCAAAAATGAGTTTCTAGATGTTTGCTTAGTCACAAAGGATAAGAGGTGAAAAATAGGTTCTAAACAGCAACATCTCACAAAAACATTGGATGAATGAATATCCTACCAATATAGTACCATATGCATTACAGTATCATGTGTCTCTTTTTCCCCACTAAATACGACTCAGACAGCATATTAACATTACTCGAACTCGCTGAAGGCATGTGGAACGATTTTAATCAGGGAGACGACAATTTCTACTCAGCTCAAAGCCTCTCATCTGGAGCAAGCTGAATTGTCATTTGCTTCCATCAAAAGAAGAGGAAGGACAGATTATCCCAGAAACTAATTTTGTTCTAATGGATTATTCACTGCACAGTGAAATATGTATTCTGGTTCGATAAAATAAATAAATAAATAATGAAAATATGGCAAGAACGGCTTTACTCACTTTCAAATTGTGCAATGAGTGTTGTGAGTTAAACTGCCTAATGTTATACCCTACAAAATGTTATGACGACCAAGTGATACACTTACAACTGAATAGTGTGTGAGAGAGAACTAGCAGATATATTATTCCTGGCTTTCTATACCGAGATCCGCTAAGTCTTAATTCAGCTAAATCATCTTCAATTCCCTTACAACAAGGTCAAAACCGAAAAAAATTATGCCCCACCGGGAACTGAGCCCGGAATCAAATGACTATTTTGCAATTGAGGTTCACTAGGGCTTAGACTCATTATCCTCAATGAAACTCGCGCTCACTAATCTCATACCAGGCTCATGATAGCTCAAGCTCTTTATTGTCAATGAAAATCTTGCTTCTAATCTTAATCTGGCTCACGATACCTCAGACTTGCTATCATCAATAAGGCATTCACTCCTTGTAGTTGCGCTTACTAACCAACTTGAAGTTCGACCTCGGTCGGATTCGGGCTCTGCTCTCAATTGTTGAGCCCGAGTCCTATTGTTTCCAACAGCCAGGCTCCTGAGTTTGGGCATCTTTACGAGGGATTATGTACATTAAAAAGCAAACGCAATAATCATTACAGTACAGGGGCAATTTTACATCACAAAAATGCAGAATAAACGTATAAGAATAAACGTCTTAGGGTTGAAACTCTTAATTAAATGAATAGATGGGTCAACATGACGGGCCCATCATCACCTTCTTTTACTCTTGACTTCGAATGCCCATAATGTGCTGCAGATGCATTATGATGGTTCAAATATATAGGGCGCCGCATAAAGAACTCTCCTGTTTGAAAATCTAATAAATTCAAATATATTTTTGTCCTGAAAAAAAAAAAAAAAAAACGTTCGTAGACAATGGTAGTTAATAGTTCCTATTCTGGTGGAAGGGATTGTTAATTTCCACTATCTATTGTATATGTCACAACAACTAGAAAACTTTTTTCCAAATAGATCTTAGAATCGACTTCACACATGTAACCACTTGTTTAAAATGCTACAAGGAACATATATAGTATAATGCACTATAAAAGTGTTCCGAAACTTTGGAATTCAACCCCTTTGCTATTATGCAACCACAATCACGTTAAAGAATTTATGGTTGCCTATAAGCATGTTATTTTGCTATAATTAATACCAGCAACCGTTGAGGTGTTTCATAGTCTAGTTCCAAAGATAATCATGATACTCACTCTCATATATATATATATATATATATATATATATATATATATATGAAAACGGGTTGAATGGAATAGTCTAGTAATTTTGTCACTTCCGCTTTCAATCTGAGAGCAAGGTGTTCCGAACCTCACATTTTCGGTTCTAAACAATAAGTCTGCGAGGTAACGAAAGCATAGGCCGTTGCGTGTTTCGCTTTACTTTCATGTAAATATGGTTTATTCCCTTACTTACCTTTGGTCCATTTGTTCTTTAAAAGTCTCTTCTTTCGAAAATTTAAAAACAAGAGAAATGTAAATTTGTCTTGCATTTATTAGTTAATGCAATCATAACAATTAAAACAGTTCCATACTTACATTAGCTTATGTCTTTGGAACCTAAAGGAAACAAATAATGCTGGAAATACTAGCGGAAATATACCACGCTTGACTCACACATTGAAAACCGTTCTTTGTTTGAAGTCGTCAAAAAATACTGTTAAGTAGTAGTTACTGTTAAGTACTTATCTTAACAGTGACACAACCTTTAATGCAAAAAAGAAAACTGCCACTAACATTGCTCTCCTCCTCCCTTCCCCTCAATACTGTAATCCTAAACAAAATATTTCATTTCCCTCTGTCAAAGTCAAGTTAAGACTTTTATCATCAAATTTTAATTCTACTGATTTTCAGGATAAGCAAAACTACTACTTTTTTAAAATCATTACCCTATGTGAGTGGTAATGGACAACGTGCGATGGTAATAAAACTATATGCCTTTACAGTAATGCTCACATCCAATGTGTGACTGACTGCCTTCTTCCAATCCTCGGAACACAATAATAAACAGAGGATGAACCGCAGATAGAATAGTGCATTTTGTAAACATGTGGTATATTACTGCTCGTCTCCATTCATCATTGTATGCAATATCGTTCCGTTCGCTTTGAAAATGTCTCGTATAAGCATTGATTTCGAGGGAAAACAGCCCATTAAATTTCACAGGTTATTGATTTTCCCGTGTCACTATTCGTTTTCTTCCTCGCCGCACAACCTGTCAATGCTCACGGGCTCTTTTTTTCCTCGTTTCCTGTTAAATAATTCACGCTTTTTGTGGTTGATGTGTGATTTTGAATCAGGGCCTCTAACTGGAAAATACGGTAAAACTGAAAAAGCAAGTCTATAACAACACATTTTATATATACGTACGGAAACTAGATACATACATACATACAGTTTTACTACACTCAAATTTAAAGCAGATGCGGCAGAACTATGGCATGCTTATTGACCAATCATAGTACAACTTCTTTATCTTAGAAAGTAACTAATTAAATCAGTGCTATGATCTCGCGTATATTTTTCCCACTCGCGTTTACAAACGTTAAAATCAATGGCATAGGCGGGCACCCTACGCAGGTCAAGCACATTGGTTTATAAGCGTAAATATTAGTTTCAATATTGTAAACTATAATGTACCAGCATAACGAAACCGATTTGACACCTCAATATACTGCACTGAACCGAATATAGTTCACACAGTCATCGCCTACTCAGCTGCTATTAAAGGAACTTAGTTCAAAGACTATACAAATGATTAGAAAACTGTAGCACATTTCACTTATAAACTGTAGCACTTACTCCGAAGTCTTCGTACCTTTCAGTCAATAAGATTTTGATTTCACGTCAAAGACTTCTGTCTTATGGACTAAATCCTTTTTGTCTCTTTAACTGTGGCTAATTCGTCTGTGTCTATGAATCAATAATTGAATTTGTTCTTGTATTTATAATCCGAATATCATACGATACAAGGTTATAACCAAATGTATTTTTTTTGGGGGGGGGGGGTATCTATTATGACCAGGGTGGCTGAAATTTTCTCCAGCCGAAAAATATCCAATGGGTTTCTTGGGGTAGAACCTACATTAAAAAATCACATCAAAAAAATACTTCAAAACGTGGATTGAAATTATAGCCTTAATATGGTTGTAAACTACCTTCTTTAATCATATTTCTTAGTACACTTCCAATTTCAGAATTTGTATTAAATACGTATTTATCAAGAGATCTCCGAAACGGAACGGCACTGAATATAATCTGGAACAAAAAGCACTGCGTCTACATTCCGTTTGTTTGTGTAGTACATACTCACATATTTGTACAAACAAATAATGAAATGCTTTTCTCCACATTTCAGTTAATTACAAATGAAAACTCTTTACTTAAAAAAGGAGATTACTAAAGTCAACACTGCATTTGGCTAATTTTATATATATACAAATGAAAAAAGTTGCATTAAAAAGTAAACAAAATTTTCTTTTATGATAATTATAAATCCACAAATCTGACATACATATACACACACACACATATATATAAATATATATATATATATATAGGGGGCTGCCTAGGGCGGAAACATTTAGGGGCGGAATGGTAGGCATTGTTTTTTTACGTGAGGTTTATCAACATTAGCCAAAACGTACCTGCGCCAGCACCCTCCACATTTAGGAAGAGGGAGTTAATGAAAAGTGGGATCACTCAAGATCGATTACTGCTCACTTATATGGAGTGGGGTATCATCTATCTACCCATAGTACGTTCCTTGTTCCCACTGTTCATTCTATGACTAAAGAAGATCTCCTACTCTATCTGAATATGGAGACTCCGGATACTCGCAGAAATGTTACTGACCTAAAGTTTCTACATAAAGTAGTCATTGGAAACTTAAGGTCTGAAGCCCTACTTTAAGAATTATCCCTTCACATTCCTACTCCTGCATCATCAAATACCCACCTATTCCACCTTTCCCGCCCAAGACTGTCGATTATTCAAAGGTCCTTCTTTCACAAAGGTCTTTCTGATCACATTTATATAATCAGATAACAACTGATGTGGACATTTTTTAAGCTACTCAGGTTTTGACAGAATTCAAAACAACTAAAAACGAATTAAGAAACTTTATCTTTGCTTTGTATTTTTTTATTATTTATATTTTAAATACATGTTTGTTATGTTTCCCTGTGTAAATTGCATTCGTTATTCTCTGAGTATCTGTTGAAATAAATAAATGAAATAAAAAATATATTCGACAGTCCTAGTGAAAGAGTTTGCAAGTATGAAAGCCAGGAAAGTACCGTTAAGGTTACACACGCTGTTGCTTAATTTATCTGAAGAGAGACTTCTGCCAATATTAAAATGGCTATATGAACATCACGAAGTTTATGTTATTTTTTACATTGGTGCAAACAGAACTGATTTTTCTGTCAAATTTGTTGAATGTAAATAAAGCTACTCCAATCAGAAATTATATGTAAGTATAAGTTTTTCTATTACATGTTTAGGCTAAAACGTATAAATTGTTCAAAACACAAAGTTGTTTATATTATACCTCTTAACTTACATATACCTTAAGAAGGCAAACCTTAAATTTTTGGACATATTGTACTTACTAGTTACGTTTTCTATGGTATCTTTTCAGAAAGAATTAAAACCATCTTTTGTTTTGGTATTTACAATGGACATCGACATGGTTTACATTGCAATAACATTTAATTTCCTGTTGCAGTGTGATTATATTAGTAAAATTTCATTACAAATGCCACAGCAATAAAAGTTTTTTTTAAAAATAATTGGCTTATAGATTACTTATTAATACCATAGAGAGAGGCATTGGGAGTAAGTTTTATTTTATTTAATGCTTACACAAATGGTAACAATGTGATGATGTGGGAAAATGTCAGGGGTGACAAGACTTCACTTTGGCTTGGGTTTGGGGAAGAAGGAAATCATCTCGTACCCCAAAGGGGGCGCAAACCTGTTTTTTGCCTAACTAACTAACTAACTAACTCTATGGCCTATGGAACCCGGAGGTTCAATGCTGCGTTCACAAAAGCTCTCCACTGACTTCTATCCTTAGCTAATTGCATCCAGTTTCTACTTTGTATTCCTATCTCTGCGAGATCCATCTTAATATTATCCTCCCATCTGCGCCTAGGTCTTCCTAATGGTCGTTTTCCTATGGGTCTACCAGTCAAGACTTTGAAAGCGTTTTACTTTCTTCCATTCTAGCTACATGACCTGCCCACCTAAGCCTCCTAGACTTGACGACCCTAACAATGTTGGGTAAACCGTATAAACTATGTAGTTCCTCGTTATGAAGCTTCCGCCATTCCCCATTCTCGTTTTTTGCCTAGGGTATAAATATTGTAGAGCCGCCCCTGACCACCGGGAAAAAAACGAGTTTTGTTTTCACTAAGTAGATAAGGTGCAGTTAGTCTTCTGACAACTGTTTTGTGGGGTGCACGTTACATTAAACTGTTAACCCTAACCTCTAAAATAGACGATGAAAAAGTGTATATTTGTCACTTGATGCTTTGGGAATTTAAACAAGGCAAGAATGATAAGGCGACAGCTGGAAAACAATGCAGTGTATACAGTGAAAGACAATAAACGAAGGCGGGACGTCTTTCCGACCTTGACGACAACCTTTTGAAGGCTACATTGGAGCAAAATTCACGGCAATCAATTAGAGATATAGCAGAAAGTTGAATACATTACAATGAACTGTTTGCCGCCACCACGAGAAATAAGGAAAAGTCAGCAAAAGAGTTGGATACCTCACAATCTCAGTGAACGTAATAAAGAATATCACATGCCAATCACTGTAAGTTTGATCTCACAGGCAAAAATCGTGCTTTCTTTTCTCTTTCTTTCTTTTTTTTCTTTCTTTTTTTTTTAGACAGGATTATAACAGAGGATGAAAAATTGGCTACCTATGACAATATCGTCCCCAAAAAACAGTGGCTTGATAAGGATCAACCACCCCTTTAACATCTGAAAGCAAACATCCATGGAAAAAAGATCTTATTATGTGTATGGTAGCATTGTCAAGATAGAATTCATCACGAGTTTCGAAGTCAAATGATTACTGCGGATACATAGGCCCTACGTTCAACAGATGTAAAGAGTGAAACTCCATGAAAAGCGTCCTACACTCATCAATCGCAAAAGCGTCCTTCTTTTACACGACAATACGCAAACAGATACAGCAAGGGTGCGTCACGAACAAATTCTTGAACTTGAATGTTCTCTGTTTAACCACGTCCACATTACTGCCCGGACCTCATCCCGACAGGGTACTATCTTTTCTGTTTCTTTCAAACATTTTTAAATGGAGAAACCTTCAATTTTGTAAAGCAAGTCAGTCAGTCAGGCTGTTGAAAATTTCTTCCAGTCCAAACCAACCATATTTCACAAGGAATGAATCTGATAAGCTATCAGGAAAGGGGAGAAGGTCATACTGGTGAATACATAATAAACTAATATAATTTTGTTGTTTAGTGAAAGCAAAATAAATGTCTGATGAAGAAAGTTGAAGTTATTTATGACTTAACCTAATAAATCATGTTATGCTACAATTATTGCAGTGATCACTTATTTATGAAATAAAATACAAACAAAATTGTTTTTGGAAAATTTCGTTCGAAAAACAACAAAAAGCCCGAAAAGTAAACTACCGCTTCTGAACTTCATCATGAGAAATGACTTATGCCTGTATTAGGGTTATTAATTAAATATTTATTTATATCAACAACATTGCATGAGTCACATTTAAGGAAATTGTAAATAAATAAACAATAAATAAATAAACTATTCTTATCGATATTTTCGTGAAAGTGATTTGTGCAACAACATAAGGTGCATAAATCATTTTAGAAAATCATCCAAAATAAACTCGCTTTCAACACTAAACTACTCCTTGTGTATTTATTTACGAGAAATGTCTTAACACGTATTGTAGCATTATTAATGGAACATTTATGAAATATGAATAAAATTCACCGAGTCGTTTTTGAGGAAAGACATCGCCTAAGAAAAACTCGCCCCAAAAGTAAAGCACCCCTTGTAAATTTTGAAATAATAATAATAATAATAATAATAATAATAATAATAATAATAATAATAATAATAATAATAATAATAATAATAATAATAATAATAATCGGTGCGTTTCCAGAAGAGAACTGAAATACATTTTGACATCATATGTAAATTAATTCGGTAAAGATTGTTACAGACTGCAAACAATGATAGAAACAATTGTGAAATGATAATTTGAGCGACCATATATGTACAGTGGTTTTGTTACAAAACCTATTATTTCTTTTTTTCTCTAATTTCACTTCCACTTCAATATCAGCTGGCATTTATTTCTTCTTCTATATTCACTAGAAGAGAGAGAGAGAGAAACTTAAGCTGAAAATTCCCGACCAATCTTATCTATCTGTTTATACACTTCAACAAAAATAACAACAAGAAAACATGTTTATGCATTACTTCGTTCTTTTACTTGTTTTTCTTCAGTGTGTGGGGTCCCTAGATGAATCTCAGACCATGTACATTTGTGTTGGACAACACTGTGTCTGTGGATTTTCTCGCAGTTCTTCCGTTTCCTCCTACATTTTCATTAACCGATTTCTTTCTCCACTTTCATTAATCATCCGTCTCTTTTAGCCTGCACGGCATAACAGGGACGTACAGCTAGAAATTCCCTTCAATTTTATTTTACTTGTTTCATGGACAAAGGGAATGCATATTTAAAATATAAAAGAAGAAATGTAATTAAACCTTTAATTGAGTATCTTACAGCTACGCCCTTAGGCTAAAGAATACGGAAGATTAATTAATAAAAGCGAGTGATTATAGAAGGGTTGATAGAATGAGAATATAAGAGGAATGGCTTACCTCAGAAGACCCACGAACACGACGTTATCCATTACGTTCACATGAGGTGATATCAATAAAACGGAGAAGTTGCTCATTACTCCCAATTTTGGAGTAGTTACTCGCATTGGTATCAATAAAAGGAGAACTAAGCACTAATTGTTTCGGCTGACCTTGGAGAAGCCCCGCCCCTTTGGAGTAATCACACCTCTATTCTCGGTGCGAGTAATTTCTCCAAATTTGTGGAGCAATCTCAGTAGGTGACTCCGTGCGAAACATGGCAGAGTTACATGATTGTTTTGCAGCTTAGCAAAACTTATAAACTGCGTAGAAATGTTGCAAATCGTGATTACAAAAAAAAAATTATAGGTTCAAGAAAGAAACTGTGGAGTAGTTAGTACAAAATTTTTAAGGAGAATTAACCGAAACCGAGAATCCACGTCGGAGCGCCAAAAGATTCTGGTGTGGCTCAAGGTACTGTGTCTATGACTATTATAAGTGTAATAGATGCGATTATTGCGAAATCTGAAAACTGGATTAAGTTCCCAGCAAGTGTGCGTGATATGCAAGTAGCAAAGGCAGAGTGGCAAGAACGATATTCATTTCCGGATGCTATTGGAGCGACTATACACGTGGTGATGAAGAAACCTAGTATTTTTGGAGACGAATACGTTAATAGGAAGGGGTTACCCAGTATTATGTGCAAGCAACTTGCAATACCAAAGAAGAACTTACAAGTATGGATGCAACATGGCCGGAATCAGTCCATGATTCTCGTATATGGAAAAATTCTGATGTGTGTAGGGTAGTGACAGAAAATCGTGCAAATGCATTACTTTTGGCAGATGTCGGGGTATGGTATATCTCCATGGTTAATGACCCCCATTCCACAATCCGACAACGCTGGAACAGAGATCTTACAATAAATGCATAACAAAGGAACGCGTCATTAACGAAATGTGCCTCGGACAACTAAAACAACGTTTTCCTATTTTGCAAAATAAAATACGAATCGCAACAGACAAAATTTTGAGTTTGATTCTGTGTTGTTTTGTTCTACATAACGCTGCTAAACATCTTCGCGATGACTGTTTTGAAGTTCCAGATGTCATCAATAAAATGGAAATCCGGAAGATAGAAGAGATCAGATTAAAGAAAGAGGTCAGCGAAGAAGAGATGAGCGAAGATTTTTCAAATCAGTTTGTGTGTGTGTGTGTTTGTTTTATTCTCGCTCGAATATTAAAATATTTTCTTTTGGACTGTCTCTCTCAGTCATTGATGTAATTGATATTTCGTTGTATTTCACTGTAATGGCTTTCAAAAGTTCAGATTTCTTTCGTTTACTTTCTGGTAGCTGTGACACTGAAAGTACCACTGGAAAATCTTATAATATCCACGAATGCACTTTGATTGAAACTGTCGTAGCTACTTGTCCCTTCTATGGTGTTTAGGATGCTGCGCCACGGGTTAACCACAACGAAATGACTGCCCGACAGGTGGGAGAAATGAGTAACTATTCCTTTTATTGATACGACTCACTGCTACGTGCAGAGGATGCGCAAGTAAATTCATAAATTTAGAGCAGTCTCACCGTAAGTAGTGGCTTGTTTTATTGATATGAAATTGAAGAAGAAGATTACTCCAAGTGTAGTTACTCTGATTCTTGAGCAGGACTTCTTAAGAGTAGTCACATTGATATGGCCCATAGCCTGTAATCGAACCAGCAATCGTAAGCCAGCAGGAGGGGTGTGCGCTCTACCATTGATTCATTATCCTCCCATCAATCTCAATGTTTATTATTATCTACATTCTTTCTATGCTGTCAAATTTTACATACATCCGCCATAAAAACAAATTACGCACACACACACACACACTAAAAACAGATCTCAAAATTCACTGTATTAAATCCATATAAACAAGTCTTTCTCAAATTTAGTTCTATGTTACATTGTTATATTTCATGATGAATAAAATGAATAAAACAAATACTAGATATCAGGATCCAAATCAACATTAAATATTAATTGTTTCCAACCACTGCCGTTGAAGCTACACAAAAATTCACCATGAATAAAATGGAAAGGCTATACAACATTTTCTTTTTAATTCCATAATTATAATTGATCAATATTAAACACTACCCTTTCGTTTCTCTCTGTATTCATTACTTCAGCTGTATAATAACGCAGAGACTAGTCAGTCATGAGTAGATTGCATAAAATATTAAAAAGCTCATGAAACACAATTGCAATGATATTTGCATAGTTGAAAATTTGCTTTTAAAATACATGAATGGTTTATTCAGCATTTCAATTACCCTTGGTAAATTAAGAAGAAAGGGAAAGAGAGAAAGGAAGAGTAGCTATTTGACACTTCACAGAGAAATTATTTATTTCCCGAAGTTACATGTATTCTTTCGCGTGATGGCATTCGTAAAAAGCTTAAGAGTGTTAAGATTTGTGTGAGAAGTTTTTGAGACGACGCATATTGCTTATCCTGAAAAATGTATGTGTGTGAAACTGTGAATGTCCCCTTCCTCCCTCTCTCTCTCTATGTCTCAAAGTTTCCATCCATTTAATCGATTTCGCTAACTGCTATCTTCTCTCTCTTGTTCTACAACAGCAGCATATTGTATAGAGCGCGTCTAGTCTTGTTAGTAGCTCTGTCAAATCATATGAGAATTTCCTTTCCAACTAATAGCTTGTGGCAAATGTCACATGTAGTATAAATCATGAGAATCAACTTAGACATTATTACATCATCTTTTTTTCTTTTCTTTCTCTTCTCATTTTCCTTGTGCTGCGTGTATTACTATGAAATTGCGTCACAGAAATTGAAATACGGTAAACAATGGTACTGATAAATCGATCGAAACCGTTTCAGATCAAGTGAAACTGTCACAGAACAGAATTAACAACGAATGAGAAAGTATTAGCGAGAAATTGGAGAAAGATTGATAGAAAAACAATAGTGGAAATGGATTAAAAGCGAGGAAACTATTATTTGATAATAGTTAATATAATAGTTAATCTTACTTAGATTGTGATAAAAGACGTAGCGACGGGCCGTCCCGTTGATTTGCAGAGCCTGAAACGAAACTATATTGGGCGGTCAATGATGTAGGTTAAGCTAGGTTGCCATGCTGCAAGAATCTTGTAGCTGTCGTTAAAGACAATCTTGCAACCCTACAATATTTATTCATGTAAACATAGTCTTGAAAGGGACATGCAACAATCTTTTTATGTTGCAAGGACTCAAGCCATGTGCAACTTTCTGGGTCGTCTGCTATCGTCCTATGTACGATTTTTGTTGTTAAAATGAACTGTACTTGGTGTGAACTGTAGGTACTTAGTGGAAGTAATTTATATTATGCATCACTACATTCTTTTAATAAATTTGAATAATTTTAATTCAAAGTTTGGGAATTCTTGAATCACACTGTAGCATTAATAATGGAAGAAGTCGCAAATTTGATAGGAAATGGTGGCGCTTAAACTAATCGTAAGAACATAAATGTGACAGGAAGAGAGCAGCATAAATAATCGATATTTCAAACACTACATATTTGGCGGCATTCCCTGTACGAGAAGGAAAAGAAACGTAAGGACCTTAAATAATCTTTACTCAAAACACCAGGCGAGTATTATAAATGTCTGGGCGTGGTGACACTATTCTGAAAATACACGGAGGAGGGTCCTGAAATAAAAGCATACAATTCTGGCCACAACATCGTTATTAATAGAACTCTTATAACATTGAACCTTGAACACTTCCATGGTGCTTAATCTTTTAAGCTGGTCAAATCGATGACAACATAGAAGAAATAAATTATCTCCAGTTGAAGGTTTCAAAACATAAGTGACAGGAACGGTGTTCAACATGGATAGTTACAACTCATGTGGAAGTTTCATAAAGAAAAGAGAAAGAACGAAGAGACATTTTGCACAGCCCGTTTGAGATTTGAAGATGCAGAAAAATATCCCCCACCGGTCTCAAGTCTCTGAAGAAGTAGCTTGTGTATGTATGAATGTCGCTTGTCACAGCTGTTAAAAGATTACAAATAGATTAGAAGATGACGAACTCGGATGTCTGGCAAACTTTCATTGGCATAAATAACTAATTACCATTGCCAGCACAAAGTAGTACTATTTATTTTCAAGCAACTAGGTTGTGGCCAGATCTACGATCTTATAAGAAACATTCAGTTTGTTAACTGACAATTAAATCTCTTTTAAATATTTATATCGATACTACTGTTTATTATCAGACACATATAGAACAATGTCCTCCTCATAAATATGAAATACTAATGATTTGATCGAGTTAATTAATCCTGACTGCATTTTCGGAACTTCTTGACCTAGTAAGATGCAATGTTGTTCTTCTATGTGGTCGAGGATATAGTATTTTATAAAATATTCTATCTGTAAGGGAAATAGGAGACTAAACCTAATAAATACGCATATGTATCAAAATAGATTTTCTTAAAGTTTCAAAACATCGATAAAACCCTCAAGCTCTGCTTCTCTCTATAGTTTAGACTGACTTTCACATCCTCACAATACAATAGAAATAACTACTATGCTTTTTTACTTTACTTTCTCACGTTCATACAATCTACGTGAGAAAGAGCTCCTTGTGGTTATACTGGAATGGGTCACCGGGTCAATTGAGTCAACTTTTGTCCGACCGGGTTTGGATCTCATTTCTCAAACCCGCGGTCTGGCCAGGAGACCCAGATAGATCCGGCGACTCGAATAGAACCAGTGATACAGAAGTAGCTGAAATGTAAACTCTGCAGCATGACTCCAGAATTTTATAGTCGACTATAATGAAGTTCACGGCCCGAGCTCGAATAAAGATTTGTTTGATTCTTGGCGCAACATTTCTAACTGAAGATATCATGTGGTATCATGTCTTGAATATATTAAATCTAATTTTACGTTCACTCATTTTCCCATACGTGCTTTTTAAACATAGTCTATACAAAAAGAATTAGCAAAGCACAGCGATATCTTTTATATTCTAAACGACAAGTTTTACAGGTTGATTAAACTTTGACAAACCACCATAAGAGAAACATGTGTGTTTTTTTTCTGAGATTTTGACGCGTCTGTAGTCTTGTAAGCGTTGTAGTTATCTTCCAGTGAAATGCTTGATGGTGGGCACGTTGGTTTTACGGTAGAGCGCTTATTTCTGGTGCACAGAGTCCTTGGTTCGATCCCCGGCCAAGTAAATTTGTGGTAGCCAACATCGTGTCTGTGGGTTTTCTCGGGGTATTTCTATTTCCTCCACATTCTCATTCTAGCGATTCTTTCATTATCATTCACTTCCCTTAATAATCCGTCTCCTTTAGCATAAAGGGTATAATCGTGGGACGTTAAGCTGAAATATTTCATTTTGCAATGCTTGGCATAGACGCAAACAAGCGAGAAAGAAATTTATGTTTAGTGAAAAGGCAATATACAGGAGAGAATCATGTTTGTTGGAATTGTATTAGTAGCTTAACACATACTTCCCATGTGTAATCTCCGGAGATGTTTAATCTCCGGGTCTGGTGGGTCATGGATCTTTCGGGTCACGGCTCACGAAGTACTAGTACGCACCTTTATCACAGGAGAACCGAGTTCGATTCTCCGTGGGAGATCACGTGATTCAATCCCCACATTATACTTTAGGTGCACGTTCTAAAGGAAACGCTAAATTCCAAAGAATCACTGAGGATGTCACAGCTATACATGACAAAAAGTTAAAAATATTTCTCACTGTTCTCATGTGTAAATGAAGTTAAAAAAAAAATTGCGCATGTGGGTACTAATACGCATAACAATTTCAGTCTTTTGCACTTATCAAACAATGATCCCTTGTCTTAAAAGATAATAGGATAGGATAGTGAGCAATGAATTCTTTTATTTTACTTTCTTTCTTAACACAGTTATCTCAATAACACTGCAAAGAGACACTGCCCCTGGGTACGGCGCCACCACTTCAGCCCCGACGGCGACGCACTGAAGGTGAAGGGAAAGAGAAAGGATCGTTGGAAATGAAGTTTACAGCACAGCATCCATGAATGTCATAAAAAAAAAATCGTTGCAGTTATTGGTCCTGGTACGAAATTGTCGCTGAAGATTGGTTGCAATCCACTTTGCTGGCTTATATGATGCTTCCAAGAGGGACAGAGTGTAGACAATTTATTGGCCTGCAGATAAGAAAGAAAGAATGAAAAAAGGAAAATGAACAATCATCCTTGTTTTATCTTGTTTGGAGTTTTCATTCTGTAATCGTTTTAAAATCTTCGAATAAAATAATACGTTTAGTGCCTGTTGCCTCTGCGACTGACACCACGTTCGCGAAGACACTCTCACGTTTCGTGAGAAAGATTACACGTTCAGAGTGAAATTTCGAGATACACCTTCGGAAGAATGCTACTAGAAGGCATGGGCATCTCTAGCATGTAAAAGTTGAGACAGATGATAACGAATGCTTGCTGACCCCAACTAAATTTACATCAAAAGTTGTGAGGTAAATGGGAAGCTATTTGAGGTGGCGGGATCAGGTTTCTACTTCTACCAGAACAATTAATCATATATTCTTCCATCGCTGTGTATTTAGAAGTTTCTATATACTATGATCCTTAGGTACTTCGTCTTATTGTAGGAATTATACCATTAATGCTATCCATTACTTTTACATTTCTCTACCATCCTTGATTTCCTTCCATCACGTAGCTCAAAATACCATTTCTTCTCCAACTATAGGTCTATCCTACCATATTTTAATTGCAATATTTTATATTATATTATTTTATCTCTAATATTTCTAATGCCTCTCATTAGTTTATCGTTCCAATCAGCTCAAGTTTTTTTTCTTTTCATTCTCTTCAACAAACCAATTTCGAAAAACTCAGAAAAACATTTTTTTTTTGTCGTCTTTTCGTAATTTCCACGTTTCTGTTCAGTATGACGCAATATTCACCACTTAACTCCTTTCTGTAACTCTTCACTCGTGATTCATATAGTGTGCTTCTCATCATTATACGTGAGGGGCACGGTAGCTCAGTGGCAGTGCGCTTACCTCTGGTCAGTGGGGTCACTGGTTCGATCCCCGGCAAAATAAGTTTGCAGTGGATATCATGTCCATGAATTTTCTCGGGATACTTCCGTTTCCTCCTACATTATCATTCCACCTTCTTCCATCATTCGTCTCCCTTAGCCTAACGAACATAGTCGTGGGACATTAAACTTTAAGATTTTTATCATTATACGTATAATTATCCTCAAAATGTTGAATCGTTTCTCACGTTGCTTTCTATTTATTGTTTATATTTCACACAAAAATCTTCCAGTTTTACGCCCCACGGTGATGATGAGAAATGAATGAAATGGTAGAATGAAGAAAGTGGGAGGAAACGGAAGAACCCCTAGAAAACCCATGCACACGGTATTTGTCCATCACAAAGTTCATTTTCGGCGCAGGCTGGGATCGAACCAGGGACTCCTCGTACCGGACTTGAACGCTCTGAGACATCGCGGTCCCGCGCTACTCTTCTAAATAGTAAATAATGACACCGAGGGAACTTTTTTTTTTTTTGTCCAATACCCCTTCCAACTTCACTATACTATAGGTAAGCTTATTCAGAGTCTGATCTTTCATTTAATTTCAAACATCTAGATTATTATCGAATTCTTAAACTACGAAATGATCTATTATGTTAGAAAAAGATATTGCAGTAGCTTGCCTTAATTCTAAACAATGAAGAGCCCTTCTTCTCTCGAACCAACCTGGAAAGAAAAAGAATACGGTATTACAATTTTTAGTAACAAAAATAGTTACATAAAAGCGTTCTTGTACTGAATCAGATAAATATATTAACTTCGACTTATTTAGTATATGGAGGTAAGATAAGAAGTAGATAATTGCGAGGTAGTAACAGTTTTCAAGAAAACAGAAATTTTAATTTGCAAGTCTCGTATACTGACACATAAAAAACTTCTTATAAATATTTAACAAGAAATATTTAACACATATGAACTGGCTCAGTTGCAGTAAATATAAGAGCATTCGAAAACTCTCAGGTGCACAGTATGTTTCCAGTAGAGAAAAAATTACAAATAATAATAATAATAATAATAATAATAATAATAATAATAATAATAATAATAATAATAATAATCTTTTAAGCCTCTTCCCCAGTTAACTTTTGGGATCGCTGTCCTCCATCTGTTTCTATCCTGAATAGTAATAATAATAATGTTTCCATTTTTCAATATTTGCTCACCGTAGAATTTAATCGTGAATCTAAACCAAGGGAAAAGGTATTAGAATCTTCAAATATACATAGCTTATTTCCAACGAACCAATCTTGTGGAATAAAATTTTGTGTATTAAGATCTTTTGTCAACAGTATTATTTCAAAATCCGAAAAGCAGATGGTAGAACTACTACTACTAGTAGTAGTAGTTGACAGAACTACGTCGAGATGTCGCTCGCATAACACCAAAAATCCCTTTGGTCCGCTAGAGGGCAAAATCCCTTCCAGACGAGTAGACCAGGAAATTGGCCTGGGCTAAGGGCTGGAGAAGGGGAAGAAACTTTTCCTCTCCCAGGGGATTGTTAAGGTCAAGAAAACAAGGATTGGTTCTCGGGTGATCGCACTCTCTCCAACGCACTTCCAACACAGAATTGGATTCTCGGCTTATTTGTCAATGTAAGATGAAGCCTTGTCTCGGCCAGAAGGTTAAACCTATCATGTAAAGAACACTAGAGACCATTTCTTCTGCCAATGTGCACAGAATACATACATATTTCTTCGTACAAGCAACGAACTTCTGGCAATGAGGATAATATTTCAAAAGTTTCCAAGTAGCTGTCTATGGACACAGTAACTACAACTTTTTTCTACATATACAACTTTTCTATATATACAACTTTTTTCGTTAGATACACTGGTTTATTTCTTTTAAAAGTAATTTTTGAACAAGCTTATCAATACAATAGAATGCGTCATTTCTTACATTTATATATATAAATATATAATGTATGTATGTATATATATTCCTTCACTCTGAATTATAGGGAAAATAAATTGAGTCTAAGGAAACCCACTTTGAACTGTACAATTTATGAACAAGTCAAATTCGTTTCACATTATGGAACTGAGGTAGACTTCCGAACTATGGGGATTTAATACTGAAACCAGAAAAAGTGAAACCGATTGGCACTTTCGATTCCAATCGAAGGATAAGGTCGGAGATAGTTTTCGTTCTTCGAGCGCTGAATCCATATAATAAAATTATTTCTCGCTATTTCTTGCCGTTTCCCACTACAATAAATAATGAAAGAGGAAGTATAGTAAATTTCTACCACTTCCGGTTTTAGCAGAGAGAGAGAGAGAGAGAGATAAGGATGGAGATAGAACTTATTCCTGGGGGCGTTGAATTCATTTAAAAAAAAAAAGTTTCTTGCTACGTTTTGCCGTTTTTGCTCTATGGTGATTACAGTTGAATCCGGAAAGGTTAATTTCTATCCCTTGTGGTTTGAATAGAGGGTTAATTGAGGAGATTTAACCTACACTAAAGACACTGAATCCGTAAAAAACTCGCCAACTCTTTACCAGTTTTCCTCTTATATCTGTCAACAGACAAACAAATGTGCTTTCATAAGACTTCATCACTCATGCATAGCTTAGTGTCGAAAGCTAGATATAGAATAACTTACGATATTATTTCCTGTCATAAGGGATTGCATTGGCTCTGTAGTAGTGTTTACCTCTGGCGTGTAGGGTTCCTAGTACGATCTCAGTTCGCACTAAGTGGGCTTTGTGGTGGAAAGACGGAAAGTGTATGCGTGGGTCAGGCCTACGATGGTACAAGCGTTATGAGAGGGATTCAAGTTATTTTCAGATAAGAATATCTTTATGCGGCCATACACATTGTTATTTGCATCAGCTTAATCTGGTGTTACATGCATGTTCATTAGGGAAAGCAAAGAAACTTTTTAAATTTTTTTAAAAATTATTCATAAATTTAACTTCCCTTAGTGCTTTCTCACGAGTGCCTTCAAGATATTCAAATACCACTCAGTTGTTATGAAACCTCCCAGTATATCAAGTTCTTTAACATATATGTTGGTCATCAAACTGTAGCAGCCGCGTTAAAAAATTGATGTGTAATTCTTAAAACTTTACGGAAGGAGGAAAAAAGCCAACACTCATCACACGATGCTAAGGGTTTATAGATACAACTGACATCTCTACACAACAATGCGTACTTGTTTAGCTGTACACACATTTTTGGAATCACGGGCAGATTGAATGCATTTCTCCACGGTAAGGATATAACTCTAGCAGATACTCATGCATCATACCTCAGTAGGAAAAAAAAAAGTACAGGATATACGAAAAGAAAAAAGCATCTTTTCCAAAAGATGCTTAAATACGAGTCTAAGTGGAAGCCTAAATTTGCAAGCAATAAACTTAACAATTTCACATTTGCTCCATCAAAATATTTCTTATTCCGCCTTGCTTGAAACCAATCACTTTCAAGGAGTGTAAAATAATATAGATAAACATATTACGCTGATCAAATGCAATATTCAATGGTTTACTAATTAGAATATATTGTGAGAGAACACATGGGAAGGGGTAATAACTTCAACGAAGTATTTTAAAAATAAGTGTAAGTTCTAGATTTCCAAGCCATTTATCCAAATAAATCATAAGTTTATACATTTTGGATCCCCTCCCCTCAAAAATGAAAGAACCTAGCTATGTTACTGGCAGCAGTCGAGCTTCCACAGTTAACTGAAACAACTAGGAGGAAATATAATCACATTGAACACGTACACACGTTATTGTGGCCTAACACAACCTCGTGACCTTATTTCATCCATGTGTAATGTAGTTCGCCAGTTAATGGTTAACCATTAACCAAAGTCAACAACAGTTATGGTACCCAATAATCACTTGGTTACCCGCAGTCGGCTGCTTAAAATCACAACCTCATTCAGGATACACAATCTGATATTTTGAAGATTGATAAATGTAAAAGAAAGCGTTTTTTTGTTCAAGACTAAATTTATTGAAATGTTCAAAAGAAAAAAAAATGAAACCTGATTATAAATACTATTTTATATAATGAAAGAAAATTAGTATAATGCAATTGTAAGTAGATAAAGAGGTAAATACTCGAACACAGCACCTATTTATGTACTATATAAATAAAAATGAAAGTAACTATGTTTGTGACTTAATGACTCTTGAACTACCGGACCGATGTCGATAAAAAAAAAAAAAAAAAATGAAATGAAATCTTCAAGTTTTACGTCCCACGATGATGCCGGTTAGGCTAAACGAGACGGTGATGATGAGAGATGAGCGAAATGGTGGAATGAAGAAAGTGGGAGGAAACGGTAGAATCCCGAGAAAACCCACGAGTACGGTGTTTGTCCACCACAAAGTCCACACGGCGAGAGCTGGGATCGAACCAGGGACCCCAAGCACCGGAGGTGAACCGATGTCGATCAAATTTTCAACATAGATGAAATTCGGGCCTCGGACGTTTTTTTATAATTTCACTTTGACGATGCAACTTAGGGGAGGGAGAGGGAGAAGAGATATAAAAATGACAGAAAATGAACGATATCAAAGGGCGCTGAAGTAATAATAAAAAGTGAAGCGGATAATTGACGCTAGTGCGAAAGAAACAGTTTCGCCGTAACTGCACTACTTCATACATGATGGGCAGAAAATTCTTAAAAATATATAAAAATTGGTTTCGAACAAGTCTATTTCATGGTTATAGATATTAAAAGTATGAAACTTTGGAGTTTCAAGATTATGTACTACCAGGGCCGGATTTAACGGGGGGTGCACCGGTACACGTGCACTCTCCCCTTCGTTGTAAAAAATACACTATCTAAAATGAGAAGCTAGCAGTGAAAATAGCAAGACTTCCCTAAACTTTCTTGCATCAAGTTTCGTTTGGGGCTTAAAAGAAGGAAGAGCTTAGAAAAAGCAATAGTTTAAGTCGATTTTCTGAAGGTTAAAGGAAAAGGATTCATCAGGGGAAAAAGACAAAAGCCAGGAGGAGAGAACATTTTTCTCTGCATATCTTTGCGACCCTCTTAAAAAATACTCCCCTCATTCTATGTATCCTGTTGTCACGGGTAAAAAAAAAAAAAATAATTGTCACATGTCACTTTGAAGAGTTTCAGTGTGATTGGTAGTTATTGGTACGCCCCCTCCCCCCTCAGAAAATCCTAGATCTGATCCTGTGTACTACAGAGAGTTAATCAGTGCTCGGTATTTTTTTTTTTTTTTTTACATTCTTATTGGTAAGAAATTTTATTTTTCTTAGCATTTTTATTAATTCAGTACGTTCTTTACTACAAAAATTTAGTACAACGATAATTACATTTAATAAGTGTGAATCACATAATTGAAAATTATATGAAATATTTCAACTTTACATCCCATGATTATATCATTTCGGCTAAGGGACACGGATGATTAAGGCAAGTAAACGATGATGGAAGAATTGGTGGATTGAGTAAGTGTGAGAAAACGGGAGTATCCTGAGTATACCTGCAGACACAATGTTGTTTACTTAGCCGGAAATCGAACCAGGGATCCCACGCACAGAGGTAAGCGCTCTGACACTAAGCCACCGTGACCCCTAATCACGGAATTATTCAAGAATGTATGGGAAACTTTTCCACCAGATTCGACTAACTCAAACAGTTTCTTATAGCATTAATAAGAAGTTGAAATACAAGAAATAATGTCCAAATGTAATAACGAATGTAATATAATAGGAGAAATAACGTTCAAATATGAAATGACATTATTTACTTTATCTATGTCTCTTGGCACAAGGAACGAAAAACAACTTATACAGTCTCTCTGTTATAGGGCATTTCTCATGACAAACGGGATTTTAAAAATAATTTAAAGTAGCAGTCTCGCGGTGTACCCTACATGAATGAGTTTGGTTTGTCTCACTGTACACAATCTAAAAATTACTAACGGCTCGATTAATATTGAAACCTTACACGATAATATATTCTTTTATCACTCTCGGTTTTAGAACAGAGATTACAGTGCAGGTAGAATATATTTTTGAGGCGCTTAGTTAATTGTACAGAACTGCTTCTTGTCATCTGTTACCGTTAAAATCGAAAGTGGTTGATTTCTATTTCCTTTATGAATAGAGGGTTGCCATCTGCAGGGGGTCCCAAAAAGTACTCTCTCATTACTTCCAGCAAGATGAGGCTGCTCTCCATTTCCATCGTAATGTAAGGGGATTATCTCGATGCCACACTTCCATAAAGATGGATTGGTCAAAGGGGTCCTATTGAAGTCATTGCTCACTTCCCGGACCTCTCCCTCATGGACAATAAGAAAATAAGTACCTTGATTATGAACAAGTACATTTTTGGGACACCTTGTATAATTAGAACGCCAAATGGATTTTAAAATAATTCTCACCATCTCTCATCATTTCTCACTATCATACTGCAGATGGCAAGATAAGGATGGAGATTAAATATATTCTTAAGAAGCTTAACTGATGGCAGGAAATCGTTTCTTGCAATCTATTACCGTTTTTGTTCTATAGTGATTAACGTTAAAACCGGAAATGGTTGATTTTTTTTACCTCTTCCGGTGAGTGGATCACCTCCATCAAGGAACTCGATACTTCACTTTTGACTCTCTACATTCTGAACAAAACAGATGATGATCCATCATGGAGTTCATGAGATTTTCGTGGTCTCATAGACGGACGGACACAAGGACAGATAGATAGATTAAATATATACGTAAAGGAGTTTTTGATAATCCAAAGTCATCAGAAGAGTCTTGCATAAACTACATTTTCTTCTATTATAATGATTATTAATAATTGTAATGTTAGTAGTCCGTTACTCCACACAATAACTCTTGAACTAAAGCGAATTTTTAAAACTCTCTCGCAATAGCGAGCCAGAGTGATTATCTCGGCCAAGTTCGTTAATGGAGTCAATCCGTTAAGACTTTTACGGGTAACGATGACTTTAACGGTGGCTATCCATATCCTATTGAGTGATAAAAATGTACGTTTCGCGTAATGCTACTACCCAATCTCAACACAACTGAAATACGTTACGGGTTGCATACACATCTAGGAGAAATATTTAGATATTTTTAATGTTTATTATACACGCAAGCCCATTCAATCATAGATATACGTTTCATGGTGATGCTTTATACTATCTCAAGCAGTGTTTTCTCTTTCTTTTTTTCACTAATATCTTGTTCAAGGCCGTGTAAAACTAGAACCCCTCTTTACGTACGTAACTGAGTTTACGTGATATAAATGTGTGAGTCTTCTTTTAAAAGAAATCTTTCCCATAATCCTGCACTAACTACTCTGGTATTTGCTGCGTAAGTGACCTCTGCTGTCTCTATTTTTTAGTTTCAAAAAATCTTTTTCAAACCTTGAAGTAACGTTACAAATAAATCTTTAATATCGATGCATATTTTTAAAAAATCATATAAAAAATTGGAAGAAAGAGGCCAGTTTTCATTTATAGTTGCATGAGAATTGTAACTTACGTACTACCATGAGCAAAATAAATGACGCGTCTCTTTATTTTGAAGTTTTTTGAAAATATCTCCGTTTTCTTTATATGTTCGAAATTTCGGAAGGTTTCCCCAGCAGGACAGGTTAATAACAAACCCGTTTTTAATATTTGTGTTAGATATTAGCTTAAAATAAAGAAATTAGAAGCAAAAAACATTAAATCGACAGAAATCTCGAGAATTACCAACCCTACTAAAGTGGAAAATTTTCAAGAACGCGAGGGAATTCTGCAGTTCAACACGAAGCAGCGACATCTATGTCATTGAGAGAAGCGTGGATTAGATCTACAAACGAAAATTTTAACGAAATATTTCTAGTATGTCTTATTATATGCATTATCAGCGAACTCCAAATATATGAATCTATGCTAAGTATTAACGTATAGATAGTGCAAATAGTGGAAATTACCTATGGAAAAAGACGAATTGTTAGCCCAATCGTAATGAAAAATCGTCTTTACTGTAGAACAGGTTCAGCTTACGTAAGAGAGCAAATAGCTCAGTTAGGTAAAGCAACGAGTTTGTATACCGAAGGTAGACGGTTCGAATCCCGTGGAAGTACTGTTGTCATTTTTATCACTAAAGTTATTTTATTTATTTTTTATTTGGGAAAGAATCAAATTGTAACATATGTGTAAAACTCATGACGATACAAAAAAAAAGAGAGAGAGAGAAAATATTGTCGCATTTGCATTAGTGTCTCTAATTTTTATTTGCAAACAAATTCGTAATTATTTCCCCTGTGCTCACTGATGCATAACGAATGTTTTCCAGTAAATGTTAATTCTAATTTGGAGAATTTTATAGTTTCACAATGTTTCTCACTACATAGTCTTCTATCTACGTGTTTGGATATTTTGATAACAGATTTCCCTATTAAATGTTTAATTTTCTCTATAAATATTTGTCTTAAATTGAAATTGTTTTGAATTTACTACATAAGCAAAGTTGCCCGAAGGAGGGGAGCTCAAGTAATAGATATTCTACGTAAAAGCAACCTATTGTAGAATGATGATCCTTCTTACCTTCAGCACATAAACTTAAGGTTAGAGAGTCAGAGAGAGAAAAATCCTGGTTTTTCCTCCTCTATGACCACCCATCTTAAACCTCTACATATCATTGTTCGTCTCACATAATTTCGGCTCTCCAAAGACATTCATATTTATTATTATTATTATTATTATTATTATTATTATTATTATTATTATTATTATTATTATTATTATTATTATTATTATTATTATTATTAATAATAATAATAATAATAATGAATATACCACCCTTACATAATGTTGTAACTTTACACATCTTAGTTTAAAGTGCTTTCTTTAGTAATAATTTGAGCAACCACGTCACTAAATTTAAAATGTATGAGGGAGCACGACGTTTTATTTCCCCTCCTCTCTTTTCAGCACCCTCCAACAGAAGGTATATAATTTCTAAGAAGCAGGGCAGACAAAATGAATAAGAAATATATTTAGAGCATCCTTTCCTCCTTCGTGAATGTAATATCACATAGCATTTTTTATTCTACTGAAGACGACCCTAGGCCGTTATGGTTAGGTAACAAAAGAAATACCTAATATATTTATAGCGCCCCTTATCTGTAATATTACCTCTTCTTTATTTGTTCGAGGCTTCCTTACACAACCAAGGGTGACAAAAAGAATAGGAAAAGTGTCTAAAGATTACAAAAGACTTTATATTTTGTCAGAAACAAGGCAGTATATACACAACATTGCTTTCGTTAACAAGTGTTTCACCCTTGAGTCGCTTATAAAATTATGCAGAATAACTTTTGCCGATCATTGTTCTAGAGGGATTTGTCCAGGATGGTTTGGTGTCGAGCTAATAACGATAAGTATATTTATTTACATCACTGTTAAAGAAATAGCAAACTTTCTGAAAGGAACTTACTTAGGAAACAGATCTTCCTTCTACTTAGCCAGAGCCCACTCTGAAAAATTGCATCTGGCATTCTGAGTGAAAGTTCTATGGGACTATTAGAAAAATATATTCCCGTTTTCACGCTGATGGTAGAATTTCTTAAACAGTTATTGAATTACGTTCGAAGGGTAGGCGTAAATAGCGCCCCCGCAACAATGTGGCGTGGGGACCGCACAAGCTGCAAGGCCAAAAAATATACAGAAAGTACGCAGGGGCGGAGCAGGCCAAATTTTCACACGGGCAAAGTGACTTTTTGGCGCCCTTCCCCTAGTAGTAGCCTATATTTTACATTTTATCATAGTGTTTTTAATAGTTTAAACCAGGAGCGTCATTTCAGATTTTGCTTTGGGGGGGGGGCAAGACCTCTTGATATAAGTAAAATTTCGCGTTTTTCACTGATTTATTACTATTCTAATGATAAAATCTATATACATCTCAAACTCACGGAGGGCAAATGCCCCTCCCTGCCCTCCCTAAATGACGCCCCTGTTTTAAACCCATTTTCAAAAAGAAATCCATTACCTAGGAAAAGTTCACAAAGAATATGGCCCGCTATAAACAATACCAACTCCACCCCCCCTGGTCTAGTGGCTAGCACGCCTGCCTTCTGTGGTACCGGGTCCAATTCCCGGTGGATTACTGTTGAACGATAAAAGTGGTTCGGATTCCACTATAATTAGTATCCACATCTCCCTTGCCCATTAAGGCATAACCGTGGAACGCTAAACTCAAGCAAACAAACAAACAATACTTAATTCCCGGCACTCTTTATTCTACATGCCATCTCTCAATTTTTCGATACAGCCCCCTTAGTACTATGAAACTCTCTTCTTCCATAGTGAAATGGAAAAAGATCATATAATTGCCACTACTTTACAAGAATATAAACCAAAAACGTCAGTAGAAAGCACATTATAAAATTTACTTTTTGAGGCTCGTTTTGGTGCCCCTCTTTCTCTGGCGCCCCGGGCAGTCGCCCGGCCCTTAGTCCGCCCTTGAAACTACGAACGCATAACTAAGGACTGCGGAGGAGAGGTTAACCTTCATGTTATGCCACTGGTTTGACGTGTTTGAAATATTCAGTAAGTGATCAGTTGGTGAAATAATTTCGACGGTTACTGATGTTTAAAGTTTAGCTAAGACAAAGCTACCTAATCAAATACATTTGATATCGCGATGTCACAATTTGATTTTTCCTCACATAAAAAAGATAAAAACAATAGTAATAAAAACCCTTACTCGTACTGGGCTCCTAACTAACTAACAACCTAATTCTTACAGACTAGTTGCTCTGACCAACTGAGTTTCGATTTCTTACGCGAAAGAAGTCTGTTATATTAAGAGGCATGCTTTTCAATATCAAAACTGTTCGAAGTAATACGAACATGGCTTAAGAACAGAGACGGAACTGAATTACCACTCGATTGACCTTGAGGGCAAATCACCAAAGCGTAGCTATAAACGTAAGTTCAGCATGAATTTCTCTGGAGTTGTGTTCAGTATTCCTATCTGCCAGTCATGCTTGTTCGTAGGAGTAATATGTTACAAACCTAACCTTTCGATGGAGCACAATGACAGAGAATCAAAATTAATGAATTCTTGCCCTTGTGAACTTGGGATACCACCATGTGCAATAAAACTGTCGCGTCTTCTGAAGTGATATTTTATCGAAAATAACTCGTTTTCCTTTATATATCCGAAGTTTTTGAGGGTTTCAAAATGAGGAAACGTTACTGACAAACAAGGACGCATTTAGGGGTGGGTCCAGGTGGTCCGGACTCCCCTCTGAAATCCCAACTTCTCTGTAAATTTAGCCTAAATTTAAGGATTATCTTTTAAATTTTATTATAATTTACCCTAATATTGAAGTCGGACTTCTCCCGAAATAAATTACTGCATACGTGCCTGCTGACAATTTTCAATATAGTCCTTAAATAAGTAAAATAACTAAATTAGGAGCAAAAAGCTTCAACACGGGCTAACTTTTGTCCACTGCCAATATTGTTAGAAGGGATATTAATAGCAATGCTGAACCGTAGGCCGTAATAGCAATACTTCCGTAGGCAATGCTGAACCTTGGAACTTTACTCCGAACAGCAAGCTTATTATTGAGAACTACATATGAAACATTTTATCAAAACTTATCTAGCTTTTACCTGGCATGAAATTATTATATACACCAAAATTCACTCTCCTAAAATGTGTATCTAAACATTGCTCTACGTATCTACGAAGCAATGAAAATTATTTATCGAAATATGTGAGCAGGGAATTCTAACAGCCAGACATTTTATTTAAATCGTAGTAAACCCTGTAACCGGGCGTTAACGTGAAGACAAAGCTTGGTCCATTGGTAAAGTGTTGGAAGAATATAAACTCAATGTTCGTAGGTTCAAATCTATCCACTCACCATAACATTTTGTTATGTGTAACGATGAAATAAGAAAGAAAAAATGTATAACCGTTAAGACAAAACTTCAACCAAGTCTGAAGAGAACAATACTAAAATAGTAATACAATGACGTCAACCAAAAATTATTTCATATAGCGTTTGGACGAAATTACAGCTGTTAACAATTGCAGAAATGAAAACAGGCTGTAATGCAGTCTAGACTTCTGAATGCATTTACTTCCTGAAAACTTCCGTCTCGTCATTGGTATGCCGTTAATCATTGTAAAACCTTTCAATTGGAAGTGAAATAACACAAACTAAAACAGTTTTAAATCAATAAATGTCTATGTGTAAAAGTAGGTGTCTTTTATCTGTAGTTCTTAGTTCCTATTACTTAGAAGTGACAAATGAGAGAAGAAAGTATGGTGTTCGAAAAAAAAATCAAATTTGAGATTTCAACGAATTTACACGTATTATAGCCCCTAACACCGAAAAAGTTATTTTTCGATACATGTCCATCAGTTCGTCCGTCCGTTCGCTACACTTTTCTGTGCACTCGCCTAGAAGCCATACCTGAAGCCATACCTCGCCTAGAAGCCATACTTGAACATACCGTAAATTAGTTGAAAAATTTACGGTATGTTCAACTTATCTGCACCAACTTTTAGTTTAAGATTTTCATAGTATTTCCTATAGTTTTTTTATTTCCCTCCTACTCCCAAAACAAGGGTAGTTTCCTGTACGATGAAAATAAAAAAAAAGATATTTTCTCATAACTGGCTCTAACGATCTTGTTTTCTTTCTTTTTTTATAAATCAATATTTAATTAGCAACCCTATTTTGTGGTATAAGGCATTTATCTGAGAAAAATCTACAAGGGGTAGTTTATACTAAGGGGGTGAGTTTTTTCTCAGTTATTTTCTCAAAATGGACTCAAATGTTTTCGTTCATATTTCATAAATAAAGATTTCATTAATAACTTATCAATATGGCATAACTCGTTTGTCCTAAAAAAAAAATGCGAGGGGTAGTTTATTCTTGGTGGAGTGTTGTCTGGGCGATTTTCTCAAAAACGACTCAAAAGAGTTTATTCATATTTCAAAAATAAATATTTCGTTAATAACCGAACAATATGGCAAAACTCGTTTGTCCTGAAAAAATATGCGAGGGGTAGTTTACTCTTGGGGGTGTTTTTCCTCCACGGTTTTCTCAAAAATGAGTCAAGCAATTTTGTTCGTACTCAGAAATAAATATTTCATTAAAAACCTAGTAATATGGAATAACTCGCTTACCCTGAAAGAATCCTCAAGAGATAGTTTCTTCGGGGAGTTATTTTTCCCTCACGATTTTCTCAAAAATTACTCGGACAATTTTATTGATAATTCATAAATAAGTATTTCATTAATAACCCTATATTTTAGTATAAGTCATTTCTATGAAAAACAATTACAACGGATAGTTTATTTTTGGGGTCAAGGTTTTTTCTTAGACAATTTTCTCGAACGACAGGCGATTTTGTTCAAATTTCGCAAATAAATATTTCATTAATAACCAAAAGTATATCTTAACTCATTGTTCGAAACAATTCACAAGAGGTAGGTTACTCCTGACGTGTTCTTTTTGAACGACTTTCCCAAAGTGACTCATTTGATTTTTTTCATATTTCATAAACAATGATTGCATTAACACTTAAAGACCCGGAGGGGATTTAAATGTAGAAACGCTTGGATCCCGGCCATTTTAAATGTATTTTTAAAATTTTTTTACTCAGAAACTACCCTTTTAAAGTGAATGAAACTTTCAGATTCAATCGAATAAAAATGTACTAATATAACAGAAAAACAGTAATGCACTTAGCATTGTTACCGTTGAATACACAGTGTTCCAATTTTAAGGAATATTTTTTGTATGTAGGAAATCCAATCGAAAGATATATTGTCCGATAATTTCGTTTAAATTGCAAACGACCATACAACTAAATATAAATAAGTTTAAATATAAACTACATATCACAATGTCACTCCGCCCCCTTCTGTCCCTTTTGGTGACATGTTAGGTGCGAGGACGTTTAGAAGCGCGGCGCGATGGTTGAGAACTAGTGCTAAGAACAGCATCGAGTGTTGTTTTCGTGTCACTGTCGGAAGATTCTAGTTATTCTAATATTGTAGCAATGTCTAAACATTAGATTCATCGTCCGTTTCAAAAGCATCGGAGTCTCTATAATCTATTATTGCCGTAATTTCACCGGGCGAAAATACGCCACTATCATAAGAACCACGACTTGTTGCAGTGGTATTCATCGCCAGAAGCTCAACTAAAAAGAGGAAGTGAAGCCTAAGCAAATTACAAGAAGGATGTCGAAACAACCACACACACTTTCACTGGCTTATAGAACAGGAGAAAAAATAACTACATGTTTTTTTTCCTTCTGAGTACTCATATCTTTTTGGGATATATACATTTGACACAGCATTTCATATAAATCTACGCAGTACGTGACCTGTAGGCATGAAGGTGATAAATATTAGTGAAAAGTAAACAGAAGGGACTAGCTGTATGAAGCTGTTGGCTTCTTTCGTCAACTGCGTGCTGAATTGCGGGAGCTGGCCTTGATGGGTGCACGGCAACTAAAGTTGTCTCCGGGACTGAACGCTTCGTAACAAGAGGGCAACTATAGTTGTCCATGGGTCTTTAAGTGTTAAATGGTCTATTATATGTGTAATGAAAATGTGCTCAAAGTGTGAGTTAGTTTTGTAGTATGGATTTTCTTCAATCGAAGTTTTTTATTCGATAATCTGACATTCGATGTATTTGAATAATACGATAATTTTATTCGTATTATCCAAATACACACTTCAGTAACAACTGCGGCCTAACACAGTTAAGAAATTGAATTGAAAAAGTTTAGTGCGGTGGCCCTGTAATTGAATATTTTTTGAGAAACTCCCTAGCTTTTTGTGGTAAACTCAGGCTTTTCTTTTTCGAGCGACAAAAGAGAGAAGAAAATATAGTGATTGTGAAAATAATATCAAATTCAGATTTCAACGGATTTACATGTTTCATGGCGTCTACATACCGAAAATGTGACTTTTCGACACCCGTCCTTCCGGTCCGTCCGTTCGGCACACTTTTATATGCACTCGCCTAGAGGCCATACCGTTCAACTTATCTACACCAAATTTTAAACTTAGGGTTTACTTAGTATTCTCACAGGAGCTTTTCCATTTTTTTCCTACCACCTAAAATAAGTGTGCTTTACAAACAGCCGAAAATCGAAAAACGCTATTTTCTCAAAAATGGTTTTAACAATTTTGTTTATTTTTCATTAATCAATATTTAATTAACAATCCTATATTGCAGTATCAGATATTTCTCTTAGAAAAATTTACGAGGGGTAGTTTATTCTTGGAGGTGACTTTTTCTCGACGATTTTCTCAGAAAAGACCCTGGCGAATTTTGTACACACTTCATAAATAAATATTTGACCTTACAACATGGTATAAGTCAATTGACCTGAAAAATATATGAGTAGTAGTTTATTCTTGGACTTGAATTTATTCCCAGTGAGTTTCTCAAACACGACCAGTTGGCAACCCTGTATCTCAACAACGAAGCTGAATTCGAAAACTGCAAGAGGACCATTTGTCTCCTTTTGATGTCACGAATCACCTCCGAATTTGTGGACATCTTTCAGGTTCACCCTTAATGAAGCTTCTTTTCGAAAAGTTAACTATTAACTTTAGGCATTGTTTATCTTTTTTTTTAAATCACAAATGTCGTTATTAATTTTAAGGCAGAGAACTACTTCTGAGAGAATAGATCTTGAAAAATAATTTTAAAACTTAGACTTTTGTTTTCGAGACATTCCAGACAAGACGAGACATTTTACAAGCTATCTCGTGTCCAAAACATTTGCCTCGTATTATCTTGGATGTCACAAAGCGCGTCTTGTCTCTTTCTCGAGACATGTCTTATCTCGTGCGCATTCGTTAACACTTGGGAAGGATTATCTTTCTACTCAAAGCATTGTTTTTATAATGGTTGCATATTTATGATAATTGCTGTCCACATAAATTACAGTCCTTTCAGTTGAATTAATTTTTATTATTATTAATATTGAAATTGCAATATCTAGTTTAACGTTGGACGATTATGCACCTACGCTAAGGGAGAATGATGATGAATGAAATGGTGAAATGAAGAAAGTGGGAGGAAAATGGAAAATCTCAAGAAAATACATACCCATGCACACGGTATTTGTCCACCTCAAATTTCACTTGGCACGAAGTGGAATCGAGCCACGGACCCCCTGCACCAAAGGTCCCTGCAATGCTTTATTATTATTATTATTATTATTATTAATAATAATAATAATAATAATAATAATAATAATAATAATAATAATTGAAGCGAGCTTAACGAGTTTCAACCGTACGACTCAACCACCGTTTGGGTGCCTGTTCGTTCGTCTGCTCCTCTCATAAAAGACATTTCATTTTAATGAAACTAGTAAGTGCCTTCTTTTAGCTCTGCGAAGTAACTATTGCTTGGAATATGAATCTGCAAAACATAAGAGGTAAAATTAACCAAATGGTGCAAGTTTCCACTTATATATACAAAACAATTTTGCAATATCAACTACGTGAATGTTGTCCCATAAAGAAGCCGAAACCCCTACACCGAAGAGCCCTCCGAGATTTGATCATTGTCCACACGGACTGAAATTGTCATTTGAAGCCAAGACTTTAATATGAAGCCAATAATTTCTTTAAAATAGACGGAAAATTCGGAAGTTATAAGCATTTTCATATTTTTGCCTTTTCCCATAAGGGAGCCGTAGCCCCCTATACTGAAGACTCCCCCGGAGATTTGGTCATTGTCCACTCGGACTGAGTTTGTCATTTGGAACCAACACTTTAATACGAAGCAAAATATTTCTTTAAAATAGACGAAAAATTCGAAAGTTATAAACATGTTAATAATTTTGCCTTTTCTCATAAGGGGGCCGTATTAGCCTACACTGAAGAGCCCCACGAGATTTGATCCTTGACCACTGGGACTGAAATTCTCATTTGAAACCAAAACTTTAATATGAAGCCAAAAATTAAACTTTTACATCAATTTAAACTGACTGGGTTCCAGCTCACCCCACTATTATGTTTAGTTTAGTTAAGTGGTAATTTGTGACAGCTTCACATCATCAAAAGAATGTTTCACTTCCCCTCCCCTCCCCCAGGAGTTCGTGCTGGATCCACCACTGGAATCAATAGACACTCTTCCTATTCTTTTTGTCACCCTTGATTGTGTAGGGGCTCCCTCGTACAAATAAAGAAGCGGTAATATTACAATCAAGGGGCGCTATATATTAGGTATTTTTTTAGTTACCTACCCCTAACCGCACAGGGCCATCTTTCGTAGAATAAAAAATATTACGTGATATTCCAATCATGAAAGGGGAGAGGATGCTGTAAATATATTTCTTATTCATTTTGTCTGTCCTGCTTATCAAAAATTACTTTCTGTTGGAAGGCTACTGAAATGAGAGGGGCAAAATAAAAAGTCGTACCCCTTCCTACATGGTTGCTCAAATAAGTACTAAAGAAAGCATTTTAAACTAAGATATTTAAGATTTAAACTAGGAAACTAAGATATCCTACATTATGTAAGGATGGCATATTCAGGATTATTATTATTATTATTATTATTATTATTATTATTATTATTATTATTATTATTATTATTATTATTTGAATGTTTTTGGAGCACCGAAATTTTGTGAGACGAACAATGATATGTAGAGGTTTAAGATGGGTGGTCATAGAGGAGGAAAAACCATGATTTTTCTCTGTCTGACTCTCTAACGTAAAGATTATGTGCTGAAGGCAAGAAGCACCATCATTCTACAATAGGTTGCTTTTACGTAGAATATCAATTACTTGAGTTCTCCTCCTTCGGTCTACTTACCTTATGTAGTAATTTCAAAACAATTTCAATTCAATACAAATACATTGTAAAACTTTTCCGTAATTAAACATCTAGGGAAAATTAAACATTTAATAGGGAAATCTGTTATCAAAATATCCAAACACGTAGATAGAAGACTATCTAGTGAGAAATATTGTGAAACTTTATAAAATTCTCCAAATTAGAATTAACATTTACTGGGAAACATTCGTTATGCGCCAGCGAGCATATGGTGAGCAGTGAGCACAGGGGAAATAATTACGAAACTGTTTGAAAACAAAATTAGGGACGCTAATGCAAGTGCGACAACAGCATTTTTTCTTTTTTTGGTATCGTCATGAGTTTTACACATACGTTACAATTTTATTCTTTCCCAAATAAAAAAATAAAAAAAATAACCGTAGTGTAGTGATAAAAATGATAACGGCACTTCCACGGGATCGAACCCGCTACCTTCAGCATACAGACTCGTTGCTTTAACTAACTGAGCTATTTGTTTTTTTACGTGAACTGAGCCTGTTCCGGTAAAGACGATATTTCATTACGATCGTCCTACCAATTCGTCCTTTTCCATAGATAATTTCCACTATTTGCTCTATCTTTATGTTAATACTTAGCATATATTCATATATTTGGAGTTTGCAGATAATGCATATAATAAGACATACTAGAAATATTCGTTAAAAGTTTAGTTTGTAGATTTAATCCACATTTCTCTCAATGACATAGATGTCGCTGCTTCGTGTTGAAATGCAGAATTCCCTCGTGTTCTTGAAAATTTCCCACTTTAGCAGAGTTGATAATTCTCGAGATTTCTGTCGATTTAATGTTTTTTGCTTCTAATTTCTTTATTTTAAGCTAATATCTAACACAAATATTAAAAACGGGTTTGTTATTAACCTGTCCTGCTGGGGAAACCTTCCGAAATTTCGAACATATAAAGAAAACGGAGATATTTTCAAAAAACTTCAAAATAAAGAGACGCGTCATTTATTTTGCTCATGGTAGTACATCCACTGACATTTAGCGTATCAGGGAGCTTTCATGGAAAAACACATGCATATCTACTTCATTCTTGTCTTCTTGTATTGTCGACAAGTAAAGTGGTTGCAGTCACCTGACAACCACCATCAGTTTACTTTCATATTAGTTACGAATTTCTCCACTAAGCAGCGCCGGATTAAACTTTTTTTTTTAATCATTGTGGGTAGGTGACGGAGGAGTAGGAAAAATGATTGATCGACAAATCGCAAATAAATTTCTAGAAAAGAAAAAATATGAGCGTGGTGGTAGTGCATACAATTTAATTCGAGTTACTTTCATGTAGGGATGTGGCAAATTAACAATACAAAACGGTGCATCGTAAGACATACTAAAATACATATAAATTATAATAACAGAATTATATATCCGTGAGATTTTAGTACCCTAATTTCTTTGATTCCATCAAGCTCTATGTAAGACTAACCCAGAGTTTCTGGAAGAAAAGTTGGTGACTAGCTTTTACTGAACGCGTGCACAAGTCTGCAAACCTATAAAAATAGCGAAGCATGGCATAAGCTCTACAAAGGTAAGGACATATAAAGATGTTTGAAACTTCTTCCATAGCCCTTCTGCTGTTGCGAGAACACAGTGATTTTCCCAGTCGGCCTGTCTTGTCTGTTTTAGAAACTTATGACAGGGAGGGGAGCTGATAATACACAACCAATATTTCAGTCTGGGTTTTGCGTGTGCATCCTTCTTATTCCAGTTAAAACAACGAAAGAGGAAAAGAAAAAAGCAGCAAAGAAACACCGACAGTAAAGCTCCTTCATAAAATATGCTTGTGCTGGGCTAATGCCTCTCTCTACATAAATTTTCATCCAACGAAATTGCACTGGCTGTCTTCCCTAGACGTTCTCAACTTAGATACTTCTCTTCAGCCCAATGGAACTTTAAATTGGTCTGTTCTTTCCGATTTTAAACATTACATAAATTCTAAAAGGA
Source organism: Thermobia domestica (assembly GCF_964235325.1). NCBI lineage: Eukaryota > Metazoa > Arthropoda > Insecta > Zygentoma > Lepismatidae > Thermobia > Thermobia domestica. Next base: position 76,317,378 of record NC_137463.1, read on the forward strand.
TCTAAAGTTTGTTTCTCATTATATATGTTACAAGCTGACAACACATGATTTTATCTTAAGTTTTTATACGATGCAAGAATTGTTCATAGTACGAGTGCTATCTCAATTTTCTTTTGTTTTTCCAGTACTGTGAGGAAAGCAATTGCTATGTTACGAATGGTAATTGAGTCAGTTTTAATACTGTTTTTCAGTTGTTTTTTCTTCTAGTTTGATTCAGATTTTCCATTTAATAATCTGAAGTGCTTTTACTTCACCCAATATGAGTTACGATTAACGGAAAATCAGTGGCGCTATTCAAGAGAGTCATTGGTAAAAATTTATCTTTTTATCACTTACAAACTATGGAAAGAAAAGTTAAAATGTAAGGATGGCCAATTCCGAATTTTTAATTTCCGGTCGGAAAATTCCAGAATTTGGAAAAATTCCGATCTCAGAAAAAATCCGGAAATTTTCCGATTTCCGGAAAGCGAAATTTCCGATTTCGAAAAATAAATTTTAAGGAATCCGGAGTCCGGAAAACTTTGGTCACCCCTATTAGGAATGTGTACTCAGTCCTTCACACAGCTCGTAACGATAAAGAAAAAAATGGACTAATTCCCTTAGCTTGGAGCGATAAAATGTTATTTTTTTTTTAATCAATGTGATTTCGCTTGAAAGCACTTACTGCAGAAAATATTTGAATCATCTTAATGTATAATATTCTGAGTTCTGACTTAGGAAACCCGGTGACGAAAAGTTCTTATTTTAAGGATACGGGAAAGTTACGAATGTACAAGCCTGTATTGCACTTAGAGGAGTGTTTCTTTTTACACACCCTATACATCTTGTCCACGGACCTTTTGCTAATGGACATACACAGTGTATAGTCTTTAAAGTGTGCATATAAAATTTCATTCGCATAGGACCACAGTATCCTGGTGTTCGTTTTTTTCATTTTCAACACTGTATACAGTTCAAGTATTATAAATCGTTACAATTTACAACACAGAAAATGACAAATGTCTAGGAATTGCTGTCACAGCATGTCCCTCAGATGCAGTTTATTTTTTTAAGTATATTTAAAATATAGGACAAACAATACATCACATGGGAAGCACAAATGACTAAAACATGTAGCCTAGTTGCGAAAAAGAAAATGAATGGCCATTTCGACCCGAAATTCATGTATACATGGGCGTCTCTGGTGGGGGGACGAGGGGGACGCGTTCCCCCAATATTTTGAAGTACAAAATATTTAATATTTTATTCTAATTTAATTTATATACTAACGACTTTGGAATATAATACTCAGGGGATCTGTGAAGGTAAGCAGAAAGGTAAGAAATGAAATCGAAGATAATACACAGATTGGGGTAGGTTACCATTTAAATCACTTTCTAATATGCCCCCCCCCTCCAAAAAAAATTACATGCGAGAGACGCCAGTGCATGGATATACTTCAATGACAAGTTAAAAATGCATCGACACTAAATGAACATCAACAATTTCCTAAATAAAGCAGAATTAAAATACTAGAGACAATTAGAAGTATATGAAATTATAATATTTACATTGAATTTTACGCTACAAACATGTGTTTGGGGTATCGTGTAGAGCTAAATTGAGTGAATATAAGTAATTCTCTCAGACAGGTGTGAATGCATTATTTCTTTGTTTTACAAAGACCAACTCTTACTATTGGTCAGAGCCACAGTCAGAAGCAACGGTGCTGTAAAGGTCGGAAGATAACCAATGAGTATTGTGCATTATTATCATCTTTAAGTTACCTTTTTTCCGAGAGGTGTCATGAAGTGGAATAACCAACATGCAAGAGCCGAGGAGAGAGAATGTGATAAAAATAGAAAAGGGAGCAATGAAACGCTTTTTGAGTCGCACAGCGGTAGATACCGGAGTATCACTCTACTTTGTAGTACTCTGCAAAATACTTATATTTGGTGGATTTGAAACATAATGTCTCTTTTCAGCACCGAGACTACAAAAGATGTAGACATATGGTTTAACATGAAATCTGTAGCACAGAAGCTCCCATCGAGAATCGAACCAAGGTCTCCAACTCCGGAAGCGATTATTCTAATCATTAAGGTTGTTAGGTTCGTATTTATGCATGGATTAACATAAGTTATGACCGAAGGAGGCTAATTTTGGGGGGCGGAAAATATTTTAGGACCAGTTGTTTTTTCATCACATTAAATCAAACATAATTCTGTTAACTGAAAGCTATATATTATTTTCTGACTAATAATTACTGTTGCTGAGACGTCCTCACTGTCTTCAAACAAGCCCGTATCCACAGGGGTATGGTGGCCGGGCCCCCCAAATTTTTTACTAGTCCCTAAAATTTTGACGGTAGGCTTGCAAATGAACTATATGGTTGGATCGGCCCCCTAGCTTCTACCGCACCCTCCACATTTTTGGGCTGGCTACGGACCTATCTTCAAACACATCTTCAAAACTATTATGGCAAATTTTCCCTTTTTTGGTAACGAAACGTTCAACGATAAATATATTCTTCACACCCTTTGTATTTGAATAAGTAGCACAGAAATTTTATGGCTCATGTAGTTCGGATTCCATGTTAAACTCAAAATCAACTAAACTCAAATTATATGGCTATTTTTAAAACTGTGCAACATTCAGAAAACTTAAATAAATAAAAAAAAAAAAGAAAGTTCATAGAAGTAAGTGGTTCTGTACCATATAATACACTTTATGAATTCATCCTACCGAAGTTTCTGTATACGCAACTTTAGGTTGAAAGCAATAACCATTTCGCTCATTTCTAACCAAATCCATATTAAGTGCTTTTTCTGTTCCTTCATTTTCAATGTTTCAGAGAAATTTGGCTCTCCCTACGATCACTTTTTTAAATAATAAAAAAAAAGCAACAAAATTACATTTTCAAGAAATGATATGTTATTCGCTGCGAAACCCATACTACAATAGCATGTAAATTACATTTACAGAGAAGAAAATACAATATTAGCATACAAGCAACAAAATATCCCAACATAAGCTTATTTTGAAGTACCATAAAGTACGAAAAGTACTTTTTGATTAAAAAAAAAAAAAACTAACCAATCAACGAACCAAGGAAGAAGTAGGGGGGGATACAAAACAATAAGGAAATATTTTAAGAAAGAAAACAAGAAAGAGAAATAAACTTAAATTGCTTTAAGAATAAATCTAGAAGTTAATCGCTATTACTTCCATTTTCCCCATTAACTATTCTATTCTTCCGTTGTTTTCTATTATTTATTTATATTGTTTCCCAGGCTTTAATGTTCTGTGGAAGATTTTTCTTGCAACGAAGCAAAAGCGAGTGAGGCCAATAAATAGAAAATAGGGGGGAAAAGGAGGCCTATATACGCTTCACAAAAGTTTTTTCCACTTGAACCATGTAACATAATGATGTGGCTGGCATAGTCTCCCGATGATGAATTACATCATAAAGTTCTCTTGTTTTAGGAAGAAGAAGAAGAAGAAAAACAATAACAAAATGAAAAAAATAAAACTAAGCGCGCACAAGTTTGTTCCACTGAACGATCGATAACTACCGAAAGTTTTTCTTGAAAAAAAAAAATGAAAAGCAACCTCGATCTACACAGATGATGCCTATACGGTAAAAGAAATAATGACAGCCAATGTCTTTCATATTTCTTTATATACAAGTTACGCATAGCGTAAATAATTTTCTTTTTAAAGAATAATATACTTCATTCTTGAGTTTGAGTAACACTATAGTAATAAAATATATAAACGAAGTCTATACAGGGTGTCACAAAAAATTTGTAACAATATTTTGGGAATATTTTCCTCACATCAAAATAAAAAAAAAAGTTCATATGGACCTGTGGTCGGAAATGTATAGTTTCTTAGTTATAGGGAGACATGTAAAAATGAACTTTAAAAACTCCATAGTTCCACTGCTATAGGACCGATCGTAGTCGGGTCAAGACATCACTGAGGAAATAGTGTGTGAACTATCCAAATATTTATGTTTCAGAACCTCTGGTACTTGCACAATCATTTTTTAGGTAGGCTGTTTCATCACTCTTCGCTTACCTCTCTAAACATTGGTGTGGAAGTACTGGAACATTCTTAAACATGGATATTCGGATAGTTCACGTATCAGTTCTTCAGTGATGTCCTGACCCGATTATGATAGGTCCCATAGGAGTGGAGCTATGAACTTTTAAAGTTCACTTGTTCCACGTTTTGGGCACCCTATAATTCCGTAACTATCCACTTTTGAGCACAGGTCTATATGAACTTTTTTCTTATTTTGATGTAAGGAATCTGTTCCAAAAATAGTAATACATTTTTGGAACACCCTGTATATGCTCTTTATAAAGAAGACGCTTCAAGGTAAGAACATCTTAAAAGGGGAATGAAAGGCGCCAATCACAGTAAAATGCAGGATTTTCATATTCCGGCCCAGATTACAGTGGGTACATCACGAAATCAGTCATAAGAGCCACTATATATATATATATATATATATACATACACACACACACGCCACTAGTCATAGACATCAACGGTCACTGCGGCTATATCAGAGAATTCAGTCATACAAGCCACATATGGGTTCGGTCATAGTCCCCACATATCATAACACCCACATCATGCAGAAAGCTCAAAGTTTGTCATACAAGTAACTGGAACCACACATGGACCCAGTGGTGTTACAGTGTTTGTTTCTTTGTAGAGTATTTATCTCCTAATGTCTTAGAACGGCAAAATTCTGTTACTAATTCTCCACTTATACTCGCATGATAATGATATTTGTAGAACGTGGGTGCTACTTACTGTTCTATTTTTCTATTATTTTTTTTTAAGCAACTTCCTACTTTGGGTCACGCTTCTAACACAGCATCACTTATTGGTGTCCTTGCGCAGATGCAAAGAAATCTCCCTGTACGCGCCGGACCTTCCAGTTTCGTCTGTCGTGAAACGGATTAGTTTCGAAGCTAGGTGGTAAGTGTCTACCTAGCACAGGTCAGTTATATTCTGCAGCAGTGAGACCAATTGACGATGCTAATATAAACTAATGATATGAGATCTTCACATGTTCGTGTTATAAGCAAAGCTGTGCGATATTTCGATAAATCAATCGATTGATATTTTTGAATATTGAAATAGAAAAAGTTTACTGATCGAAATTTTGATATATCGAACAAGTTTCGATATTTTATCGATATCCAAATCCGGTTACTGCACAGTCCTTTTCAACAGGGGTGCCCACAAAGGGGGGCTGACGCAAACTGCGTCATTGAAATATTTGGGGGGGGGATAAAATCTATATAAATATGTTTGAGGGGGTGTAAAAATTAATCGAAAAGATTTTTTCATGGAAAAACAGACAATTGAGGGGGGTGCGTCATGGACATAAGAGGGGGAACCACTTTTTTTAAGGTGACCCAATTAGGCCCTATAAGGTAAGAGGGGACAAGGGACGATAAAGGAAAGTGAATGATAGAATTACTGTACAAGAAAAAGGGAAGGAATGTAGAAGCCCCTGAGAAAATTCACGAATACAATATTGTCCACTACAAGTGGCGTATGAATCGGGCGTATTTATGGCGTATGGCGTATTTATCTGTTCAGAATTTTTGTATAGTGAGACTTCCATCTCTGCATATTTCCTTGTCCACCAGAAGCTAACATAGGATGGAATCAAAGTAAGTGCGTTTTTGAATCAATCTATAATTTAAAATTTTGCTTCCGAACCATCGAGTCTCACTTAGCTACACCAGAAAAAAAAAAAAATCGTAAAGAATAGGTTCTATACACTTTCTCGAGTTATGTCGTAATATACCAAGTCGCTAGAGCAAATTAAACCCGCAATTAATAATTAAAAAGAAACTGAAAATGAAGGTTAATATATACGAACTGTCTGATTTCACTTAGCAATTCTTCTGTAACAAGACGCACCATACGATCTTAGTACGTGATCTTCGACAACCAATTGTAAAAGACTGAATAGAGATTTCGTGTGTGCCTACTGAATACAAGGGCGTTACGATTGTGCACACAGGAAAATGCTAATAATACGAATGTAACGTGTGTAGTAGAACAAAAGATAAAAAGGTACCGGTTTTTTTTACCTGGAAATCTTTTTGCCCTTTGGAGCATATATACACAAAAGAAAACTGCATTGTCTTTTAAGACGCTCACACAACAGACGAAGAAGAATCACGAAAGATCTGTTACGTCACGAAATACAATTTTCACCTTGACCTAGAACTAAAGAACAATTCTGCAATTGAATAAAACAGTAAAAGACAACAAATAGTATTGTAACTACCGTATTTTAAAATTCATTTCATGATTTAGTTTTTATTACTAAATACATGGAAAGTGCGTCGGGACCGGAATATAGCAAAATTATGGATGCGTTAAAATATTAAATAATACTTTTGATAAAGTTGATAGTTTCACATATCTAGGATCAATATTAACAGAGAAAAATCATATTCACGGAGAAATTAAATGTCGACTAAAAGCAGGGAATTCGTGTTCAAAATCTCTTGTTATCGCGAATTCTATCGAGGAATTTGAAGCTTAAAATATACAAAACGATAATCATGCCTGTTGTTCTGTATGGTTGTGAAACATGGTCACTTACTCTGAGGGAAGAACACAGACTGAAAGTATTTGAGAATAAGATCCTGAGACAAATATTCGGACCCCCAAGAGGAACGGGAATGGGAGATGGCGGAAACTTCATAACGAGGAACTACATAATTTATATGGTTCACCCAACATTGTTAGGGTCGTCAAGTCTAGGAGGCTTAGGTGGGCGTGTCATGTAGGTAGAATGGAAGAAAGTAGAAACACTTTCAAAGTCTTGACTGGACGATCAATCGGAAAACGACCATTAGGAAGACCTAGGCGCAGATGGGAGGACAATATTAAGATGGATCTCGCAGAGATTGGAATACAAAGTAGAAACTGAATGCAGTTAGCTAAGGATAGAAGTCAGTGGAGAGCTTTTGTGAACGCGGCATTGAACCTCCGGTTCCATAGGCCATAGAGTTAGTTAGTTTTTATTTAAGAGTCAAAACTAAGTGCATAGTTTTTCCGATTTGTTTCTTTGTATTTTCCTAAAATTCTTTACAAACAAAGCACACATAAGGACAGGCACTGGTAAAATAAAATATATTTGGAAGAAATGTGGATATTTAAAAAAAACTACGTGAAACCTGGGAAGAATTGAGAAAATTAGCTAGCTGAAAGGAAAGCAACAGTGAGAAGACAAGAACAATATAAAAATATATAGTTAAAAAGAAGAAAATAAAATGATGGACATTATTTGAAGACGCAGTTTATATTAAGAATACAATAGAAACATTGTAGTAAAGCAGTGGTATTCTATCTAAGGTAAGCAATAACCTTTCTTAGAGTACGTAAAGTTACATAAATAATACATTATACTATAGTATAATATTTATTCTATGTTAGCGGTATTAAATGTATAGCATGTTTTTCTTGTCTATAGTAAAACTAGGTTATTTAATTAATTAGTAATAACCTTCATAGTTTATTTTCTCATATAGCTACTGATAATTTGAATTAAGGATAGGATAGCTTAAATCTGGCAGTACGCGTTGACAATTCAGGGAAAAAGTCGCTAAAATCTAGGAGATTCTACTTCCAAGATAGCGAATAAAAATCATTTTTGAGATTGGCAAGTTTTTTTTTTTAAATATTTTTAAATGTCGATTTGGCGACTTATAAAGATAGCGACTTTTGAACTATGAACAATTTGTCCTTCTATAATCAAAAAACTGTTAGTTTGAAGCAATTTACATGTTTCCTTTCTTTTTCTTTTCTTTCTTTCTTTTCTTTTCTTTTTTTCTGTTTTTTTTCTTTTAATCAGCGCGAGCGACGACAAGCTGGGCAAATTTTAAAGCGTGCCCATTACTCTACAAGTCCCGCTTTGTTTTCTGTTACTCCTTAACGAAGAGTCCCTTGGCTTCTATGTTCATAATAAATTCTGCACAGCTTCCGTTGAAATTGTAAGTAATACAGCATTAATAGGAGCAAATTAGATGTACAGGGTTTTCATAAAGTCTGGACGGATTTAATTTGCTTATAATTTTCATAAAAATGCTCATATTGAAATCAAATAAAGTGCAAACGGTAGCGGAAGGATTAAATTTTTACCTGTAATCTGCACCAGCTCAGTTCATTCACCGCCACACCTCCAACTGGGCGCCATTTACGTCCACGCATTCGCGTAGGACCGTCTAGAAATCGACTTCTGTGGGCTGTTGATGATGCTTTCCCTTACCCTGCTCACTGTTGCAGGCGATGTTGGCGGCCTCCACTTCGAGGACGGTCCAGGACGCTTCCTGTCTCCAAGAACTTAGCATGGCACTTTCGAATTGCACTCTCAGTCGGTGTCGGCTTTTTGAACTCTTTGGTGAACTTTCGACACACCAGAATTGGCTTTGCCCTCCCTCTCCCTCTCTCAATGTGTTCAGAGTTGCCGCTTATCTAACAGTGTTGCCAACTAAAAATTTAATCCTTCCGCTACCGTTTCCACTTTATTTGATTTCATTATGAGCATTTTTATGAAAATTATAAGCAAATTAAATCCGTCCAGACTTTATGAAAACCCTGTAGAAGCGTAAAGCGAAGTGAATATACGATATATTTTTTATTTGTGGATGTGTTAATTTTTGTGCATTTTTTTAAAAAAAAAGATCTTGAATCTAAAAAGAACTGTTTAAAGCAAACGCGTATTATTACTATTGTGTGTTATAGTGTCGGCAATATATCCCTGCCTTTATACGCGACGTTAACTGATTTATGATTATTGAAAAAACCGTAACACAAAATAGTAGTAATAAGTAATTGGTTTGGTCAGATTTTATTTTTTTATGTAAGTTATATGTAGTTCTGAAGCTAGAATAAGCAGTATTTTTTAAAATCGTATGATGAAAGTAATTTGTATTGTTAATTCTATCGGAAGTATTGTGGCTCCAACCTTTTAGCGACTTTTGACCCCAAACTGGTGTAATTTTATTTTTCATTTAGCGATTTATTGTATCACCGTTTGGCAGCACTGCTTGAATAGGATCGTTAAGGGTACACGAAAAAAAAAAAAAAAAGATTGAACGCTACTGTCGTAAAACATTGAGTTTACTGTATCCACGGATTAATCTTACTCCAATTCAATAAAGTTACGTATTATAATTATTTTTTTTACATTCTGCATGAAGACTGATTACATTCAAATTAGAATTGAAAGTGTAGGGGTACTTAAAACTGTGGAATTTGTGGCTCTACATTCGTTGAAACGTATAAAAGAATTGGTATGTGGTTAGTTAAGAGTCGTCGGTGACGGTAACTCAGGTATTTACATTGGTTAAAATGAATAAAGGAATTTAACGCAAGGCGATAACTCGGAAATTTGACCTGACCAGGTATTTGTATTGGTTGAAATGTATTGAAGGAATTTCATGCGAATCACCCAACGCAGCAATAACTTTGGGGTGAGACGTCATAAGGACCCAGGAGTCTGGCCCTGGTTTAGTATAATGCTATTCATATATTGAAACAATAACTCTTCACAAAGAAAACAATTTGAATTAAATAGCTACGAATTTTGATATTAAATTTAGAATCACAATTCTTAATCAAAATACAATACTTTCCGTGGCACACAATTCCGTTTCACGAACTTACACGAGTGTGACCTCTCAAATATAAGAACCATTGTATCAGGCGCACACCCAGAATTTTTTGTTGGGGGGGTGTCCAAGCTTTGGGGGTCCAATACTATAAGCCACTACTTATATGTAGGGGGCCGCGGTGACTCAGTGGTAGAGCGTTCACCTATGGTGCATGGGGTCCCGCCAAGTGAACCTTGTGGTGGACAAACACCGTGTGCGTTGGTTTCCTCGGGATTCTCCCGTTTCCTCCCACTTTCTTCATTCCACCATTTCATTCATTCTCATCACCGTCTCCTTTACCCTAGCCGGCATAATCGTGGGACGTAAAACTCAAAAATTTCATTTCATTCTTACTTATATGTAGTACTAAACGGGTATTATTCTGCATCCGAAAAGACGAGAAGTAATTGTAAAAAGTACTTCCACATAGGGTTTCAGAAGCAAAAATGATAGAACTATAATATTTTTATGCGAGAAAGAGTACAGATGAAGTATAAGGTCAAATTTTCATGCTACATCAATCATTTCCCAGTTAAACAAATATAGTTTTATTAAAAAAGTGTACAAAAATTATGTTCAGTTAGGAAGTTTTGGAGGTTACAAACCCGGTGGATACCCCGTGGGTGTGCCCCTGCATTGTATTCACATAATAGTATGGTGCCAGGTTTGTTTCAATTAATCTTAAGGATAACAAATTTTCAAATAGTTTCAGTTCTGCCTTCTATCTTTCTTTAAGAAGCTTCATATCAAAGCAACTCCGAAAGTGAAAAATCAAATACGTTGTTTAGTTAATTCATTTACTGCCTTGAACTTCTAACCGCTGACACACTTGACTTTTTAAAATATTCCTGAATAATGAAACGTCTTCTTAACTCGTTAAAATAAATAATAGACCATTCATCCAACTCAAGTCTTTTCTACAGCGAAATAAGCGTCGAAGTAGAAAAGGTCTATAATTTTATTCATGATATTAATAACAGATAGCGCACATGTATACAAGAAAATACCTTTTTTTTCCGCTATTCACGTTATTGAAATTAACCTGGCGTGATTTTCACCGCAATTCATAAAAAAAAAAAAAAAAAAAAGATTGTATTTAAAGGTGTGAGAGCGTAAAAATTGCGCAACACGAATTTTACTTAAAAAAAAAAAAAAAGTTTATGCAGAAATCCGTTTTAACTAGATGTCGCCGTTTCAAGTGAGGCGCCCAGACTTCTCTCCAGCGACATTTGATTTATCTGCTACTCAACGAGGACCGCCCTTTGTGGAAAGGAATACAATCCCGTAACAAAGAGACCTTGGGATGACTTTTAAAGGATGTGTAATTCATAATAGAGAGACGCGGAGAAAATTAGGTGCGTCAAATGACGCCGAATAAAGCTTTTCTTTTTTTTTTTAATTTTATCTTTTTTTTTCTTTCTTAATCGTAACCGATCAATGTTGCTAACTTGTTGGTTGCTAACGTATTATTGGTTTCAATATTTGTTTGATAAGTTACGCTTTTCAATGGCGTGGCCTCAGAAGAGACATCAAACACAGTCTGTATCTTGTATGTTTCCTATTTTCCTATACATATTTCTTTATTATTTTACTAATTTTGTAATCCTTCCCCCCCGCCCCTCCGTTGGTCTGGTTGCTAGCGCGCACGCCTTTGGTACCCGTGGTTGCGGACCCCGGATTCGATTCCGGGCGAGAGATCCTTGATATTTGAATGCATTATATTGGTTTGAATTTCACTTACACTGTAGGTCCACGTCTAAAATCCAACCAACAAGCAATTATGTAACTTGATGAAAACTCGCTGTGTAAAATGATAAAAAGAACGTATACGCACTTATAAGAATATATAAGAAATAATGTATACTTGTACATGTGCCGCTTAATCATATAACATCACAGAGGAATGTATAATATCTTTGATCGCGTTCAAAAGATTCAAATGCTCCGAAAAGTTCTTAAGTACATAGTTATGAATGGCTTGATTCTCAACATTGTTCTTACAGGCTTGTACTCAAATAATAAGCCTCTCTCTTACACACATTGTCCTTCCTACCTTACCTAAAAACCTTCCTACTTTATTTTACAATTAAATAGACGAGTTTATCTCCAAGTATTTGGCATAGTGTCAGTTAAATGTATTATAATGAACGGTGGCGGATCCAGAATATGATCAAGGGAGGGGCTAAACTATAGTTTGCAGCTTTATCTAGTGTAAAGCAGGATTGAAGCCCATTTTATCCTATGTATACCTGAGCGTCAAGGGGGGACTATAGCCCCCCTTGGATCCGCCTCTATATATTTTTTCCCTATAATTTTGACATTGTTCTCAACTAATAAACCCAAATAAACGTGGGATTCGTGTCCCCTTAACAGGGAATCAAACTTAGGTCTAACGCGACCTTATTTCTCAAGAGAAGTTTCCTCATTTGATGTTAGGCCATATGATCTTCAGTGAATAGTATCGTGTTAGCGGTGTTTATCGACATTTTCACTTTTTCTTCCCCTAATGACAATCTTCCATAAGTTTTCCATGATCATTCACATATCATCTGCTCTTTTAACCTACAATGCTACAACCAAATCATAGGACGTTAAACTACAGATTCCATTTTCTAACAAATTTACAGTTTCAGTTCAGTTCATTTACAATTTTTTTTTTGGGGGGGGGGGGTAATTTTTTTCCCGACAATGTTTCTTACACAACAGGTATACTACCATGCTCAAAGGATAGCAACTCATGCCTGCGTGTCTTTATATATATCACCTTAGCACTTGATTAGTGCAAACAAAGAAAGGTTTCGAAAATGCGAAAATGTCAATCAAGACCAAATCTCAACACAAGAAGAAAAATGCATTTATTCATTCGATCCAGATTCATTTCGTTTTCAATTCATAATTCATATACTATTATTCTTTACCCAGCTGTTATGGTTTGCTTATCGATGATTAGTTTTGAGTTTACTTATTTATTTATTTAATTTGACAAAATTTGGATAAGAAACCTTAACAGGGACACCATCTTGAATCTGGTGAATTGGTGACGGCTTAACAATACACAGACTTTTACAGGCTCTTCCACCGAATACTCAGATGGTTGAGTCAGTTGCGCCATCATATGGTGATTTTATTACCAAATACATGACACAAGGCACGATACAAAACTCACAAGAAACTTCGTCATATAGTTTTCGTCAAATATTAGTTCGAGATAATTGAATAGATTGCAGATTACACAAAAGTACACAATGAATTTTAACAAACACGAATTGTTATGCATTTTCCTGTTTACACAGCAAAATTCAATATTTTAAAACATTTTTCCCCTGTTTTATCAACAACGTACAGTGCACTCATACCATTCAACTATTTGTGATTTTCACAAAACCCTGCATTATAGTATTTCAATAAACAGTATTTCTGTCATTACATTAGTGAATATAAAAGTTCTTCATACAGGATTAAAAAACAAAAGAGTAACAGGATAATTCATTCACCTGTTGTCGAATCGGGACACGAAGATGGATATCGCGGCTTAACTCTTTCGGGATTACATTTGTTGGTCATAGAAAAGTGCTGAAATCTTTGGTTCAGGCGTAGAAAAGCATGTCTTTCCACACATACACACAAGTATCCATATAAGCAACAAATTTACTTCAAAATAGTATGTGTATCTATGATTAAAAGACCTTGTGTACCTAGGTACATTGTGCAACGCCATACTGAGCTCCTCTATCATCAGATTTACGAACTGGGAAATTAGGACCAGTGTTCCTTTACCTCTATCTTGTCCTGGTTATTTTTATAGTGTAGTGTTCTTTAGATCGGAGGGACAAAACAAATTATCGCACTGTCAGCCAGCGAAGAGAAGTATTTTCAATTCCGTTTTTCCAACCAATCTTGGTTAGCAGTATGATCACCCAAAAGTGACAAACGTACGGCTCTAAAGTATCTGCCAGAATCAATTTAGATACGAAAGGAACGAAAATACATGTGTTCGTCTGACAAGATAGCAGCAAATCACCGCAGCAATTACTCGCACGAAGACAAAGTGGTATGTCTCCGAAAGAACAACTTGGAAGTCGAGGACAGTATTTCAGACGATAATCAATGTCAGGACACAACCCAAAGTATTAACTAAACCCAAACAACTTAATTTTTGTTAAAGAATTCTTTTGGATAGCTAATGTGCTTCGGTAGCCAAAGAAAAAGACCTTACTAACAGAAAATAAGTACTTTGGAGGAAGAGGGCTACAGAGAAATAACAGAAAGAGTGGGAAAAACCTCTTAGAAAGAGGACTCCAAAGTTCTTGGACAAGAATAGAAAGAAAAGAATTAATATGGCCTCCGGGAATAGATAAACGAAAGAAAAGAAAAGTGTCTTGGAACTTGCTTGAAAAACTGTTTTCTGAACAAACAGCCAGCTTTTAATTTCTTGCCATTATTATTCTTCGTATTTTTTCTTTCCTTTCTTCACCACCGTTTATCCTTCTTTTTTCTTTCTTTCGTCTTCAGCGACAAATTCAACAACTCTTTGAAAAAGCGGACGGAACATTAGGATAATTTCTAAAAGCTTCAATCACTTCTTTTTCCTTTTTAAAGCTGTTAAATATGCATGATAGAGGAAGATTTTCTTTAAAATGAAGTATGCAAACAGATTGCAGCATTCGTTTCGTTTCTGTTTCAATTACGTTCATTCTGTATAATGTTTCATTTCAATTATTTGTAGTTTTATAAGAATTCAAATAATGTAAGCTACATTCTAAATAAAATGTTCCAAATCAGTTTTCTTATTCGCCTTGTCGGTCTCAGCATAACACTGGCTTTAAAATGCGCGTAGTTCTGCAACCTTTATTACCTTTTAACGTATATTGCTCCTCAAGTCCATTAAACCTTTGTGAGGCAACAAAGTATATATATATATATATATATATATATATATATATATATATATATATATATATATATATATATATATATATATATATATATATTTGTTTACCAGTGTGCAACTTTTCAAGTAATACATAAAAATCATTGATTTTTATTTTATTTTATTTATTTGTCTGTGGCAAGAAAAAAATCAGTAGAAGAAAATCGTCTGACATAATCTTGTAACATTTCCATTCTTACGAAAAGATTTAATTTAATGATTCCGTTGTGTAGAACTACTCTTCAATATAACACCAAAAATCTCAAGAAAATATTTCTTAGTTAAGGAGATACGAAGCGTCGAAAAATGCAAAAATGTGGTGCTTACGTCATGGAAACAAAACGAGCTGTTCTGGCATGACGTCACGTATAGGGTACCTCTCCGAGTCGTATTGGAAATCTCACGGAACGCTTTTATGTTGCAGTTTCTCATCATAAATTACACATTAATTTAGTGGAATAATAGAACGATAGTAACAAAATAAGTAAAATACTTACTGTAAGCCTATATAAAAATAACAGGGAACTAGAAAGGCAGAAGGAAAATCAGGAAGAGGAAGACCAAGGATAGAATATCTAGATGCGGTTACGAAGAAGTGGCCTTATTAAAGTATAAAACAGCTCTCCCAAGCGAGAGAAAAGTTTTAAAATTTCCATGTTTCCCGCCGATCTATGGTTGAAGTGAACAAGAAGATGCAGCCGGTGACAGTGTTATTCTCATCTGGAGCATGTATACGTAGATTGAAATGGGTCCCCTAACACGTGTGATATGGCCCCCTCACAGGTTAACGCTACCACCATATTCTGGATGACCATGTCCTGTCAATTTGCTCGGCTGCAACATCCGGATGGTGACATCTTTCAGCAAGACAATGCGCTGGCCCACCGCTCTAGGATGGCAGCAGATTGCTGTGATGAGTACTCCTCTGATCTGGCAACATCCCCTGGCCATCAGGGTCACCAGACCTTGATCCATTGAAAACATCTGGGGCATCATGGAACGACGTTTTCGGATTTTGGACCCTCTTCTGACCAACCCGCGGGTTCTGTGGGAGATTTTGCAGCAGATATGGATTGAGATGTCACAACACTACTACAGGCACCTCGTGGAATCCATGCCACGGCGGACAGCCGCCGTTATCACAGCAAACGATGGTGCTGTGTTCAGTGTATGTTGTCCACCACAAACTTACTTGGCCGGAGATCGATTCATGGACCCCACACATCAGAGCTAAACACTACCACTGAGCTGTCAAGCCCTCAAGTAGAATTTCAGATTGTCGCAGTTTCCACAAAACGAAAAAAACTCAATCCAAAAGTTCTGAAAATTTCATCACCGCCACCTAACATAATATACAGTCGTGCCATAAGTTCTGTGCCTAAATTCACTAGCTCCACATGGTCAATTCGACTGACGTTCGCGACCAGCTTTGTTTACATAACATCGTGCCGAACCTCTAATGTAAACCTGTCCCCAGTTTGTGTGTCGTTCACTCGTCCAGTTAACATGGAGTGGGGCATCAAAGAGAATCATATTGCTGTGATCGCGTTGCATAAGGGAAACAAGTCGCCGGTAGAGATTTTCAACTTTCTAAAGCCTTTGCAAAATGCACACACACACACAAAATGTGTAGCGGTGCATCAAACAGTTTAACGAGACCTCTTCGATCGATGACAGAACAATAAGTGGTCGCCCGCGCACTTCAAGAACGCCAGCAAATGTGAAAAGCGTAGCTACGCGAATTTGTCGAAATCCTCTTCGAAAACAGAAAATCATGGCACGGGAAATGAATATACCGGAGAGAACGATGTTCCGATTCATCAAACAGGACTTTAAATTTGGGGCTTACAGAAGAACCCCAGGACAACTGTTGACACCAGACTTAAAGAAGATACGAGCCACAAAAGGCAAGAGGTTACTCCAGCGGTACCCGAACGGGAAACACAGTCGAATCCTGTTCACCAATAAAAAAAATATTCATCGTTCAAGAAAAATGTATGCGGATAAATGACAGAAGTTGTCGAACAAATTCCTAGGGTCCAAAGAAGCCACCACCTACCTTCTGTGATGGTTTGGAGCGGCGTGTCTTACGACGGCGTCACCCAGCCTGTACTTTTGCGAACAGGGAGTCTAAATCAAGGCAGCAAATTACCAGAACGATGTTTTGGAGAAAGTAGTGAAATCATTGAATCACACTGTTTTCTGGCGCAGAATGGACATTCCAGCAAGACTCCACGCCAGCACATAAGGCTAAGATGAACCACCAATGGTTAGCTAACAATGTTCCCATTTGCTGCTGAGGATTGGCCTTTCGGAACTCAACCTGCTGGACTACCAACTTTGGGACTACTTAGGGAAGAAGGCCTGTATTCAGTCGCTTAAGGCCGATTTAGTAAAAGCAGCCGCTTTCATGCCCCAAGATGTGGTGCGTGCAGCCATTGACGAGTGACCTCAAAGATTGAAGATGCATGTGAAGGCCAACGGAAGCCATTTTGCATAGACTAGAGTTTTTTTTTTGTTCGTTTGGTATACGTAGAAATAAAGGATTTAGTGCACTACAAAATTTAGTTTCGTTTCGCCTATTTTAATAAAGGACAGAACTTGCGGCACGACTATGTATATTAGATCATGTAATTCATCTCTCTTGCAGGCGAGCTAGTGTGATGAGAACGGCCTATACTTCAAAATCTGATCTTGCATGATGATCTGTACACTCTCAAACTGCTCAAGTTTCAAGCCCCAATCGTGGCTTGGAACTCACGTTAATAGTAGGTCTCTTGGTGTTGCAAAAGGACACAAGGACTCAAGTGAATTCACAAAACCACAACCAGTTTATGCTCAGAGATGAACTGAATTTCCGTTGTAACACCCACAATATTAATATACTTCTTGCATTAGATTTTCGGAGGAAACAACAACAGCCGAAGGACAAAAGAAAAAGCAGACGAGTCTTTCAAGCCAAGAATTTCACAGACAATGAGTTACAGTCTTTGCAACACCTGGGATTTTAACCGCAACCGTCAGCTGTTAAAGCGCATGCGATTCTGCTCCCCGTCAGCTGATTTTGATTATTATTAAGTTCTCTCTACATAGCATGACGTAAGGAAATCAAAACAGAATTTCTTAGTTTTAAACATTGCTTTTTAGAATAAACAAGGAAGATGATTATACTGTATAATGAAAGTGACTACTGGAATGATTAAAAAAAAAGAGGAAATAGAATATCTCTGAGAAAACCAGAAGGAACTACGATTAGGAATCAAACCAATGATCATTTGCACCAGAGGTAAACGCTGCACCACTATCCCTTTCCCCCCCTTCTCAGAGTGTAATCTATTGTGGTTTGCACGTAATGCTAAAACGGTGCAAACAAACTTATATGGTATGCGTATCCTTGGGAGGGGGGAAGGACTTTGTATTTCCTTCTCCAACTATATTTCATGTTCCCCTATACCAGTCATTTCTAACTAGTCGATGTGCGTGAAATAGGCATATGCTTTAACGATTGAAAGGAAGAAAGGAAAAATAGGCAGACCATTGGAGAAGGACAAAATAAAACAATTGTTGTTAATGTACTTAGTATAAGTTGCAATAGATGATGATGTTTGCTTACCAAGTCAATACTGCAGAACTGCAGTTTAATAAAAAGTTAGGAAGCCTGCTTCTTTTTCTCCCTGTATGATTTTCGGAGAATGGAAGCATTAAACTGTGACGTCACAGACCATTCGGATGAAAATGGCTGTCCTATGCAACTCTTTTAATTCTCAAACACCCTCCCGTCTTATACACGCAATGAAAAAGGATGAACTAAATGAGAGAAGGAAAACATCCATGGGTACAATGCTGTACACCACCAGTTTATGGCGCCTGGAATCAAGTCTTCGCACCACACACACTAGAGGAAAACGTATTATTGTTACTACCAACGAAGAACACTCAAAGAAAAACCACATGAAGGAGATCCAGCGAACGAGGAGGCCAAGTAAGAACAGTGTCATCATCATCATCCATTAGGTAGCTTTATACATGACTAAGAAATACTCACGTGTTTCTTTGAAAATGTGGATAGCTAAAGAGGGAGATTAATGTCGCTGTAACGCATCTGAAACTTTTCAGAACTTTTTTTTCTGTAATGGCTGCTGCAAGACAGTATTTTAATCACTTGGCGGAGACCCAGTCTTCTTTTATATCACTACTATGCATTCAATCTATCAGGCTACATTAAATCATTCACAATACTACATAATGCAAATTGATTTGTGTTGCTTTAAAAAAAAAATCACACGAAAACAGAAAATAAATTTTTACAGGTAGTATACATAGTATACAAGAGGAAAGAAAAATCAAATATAGGGAGGAACGTGAAAAGAAGATACCGACAAGAAATATAGGAATATGATTTCACGTAGACTTGCAATAAGAACATCTTCACAGAGATGGAACAAGGAAAAAGATGAATGTGTATGTTCTTTGAGAGCGAGAAAAAAGGAATAAAAGATAAAAGGAATAAAAAAGAACAAGAAAAAAGATGCCTAGAATATAAAAAGAAAATATATAAGAAAATACGGCTAGAGGAACAAGATTGAAAAGTAGCTTTACATGTTACATATACTTTTTTTCTGTTATGTTCTTTCATTCGGAGCACTGTATTCAGTTTTGATATATATGAATCTATTTATCAGTGAAAGGCTATCTTCTTTTTAAAGCTCATGTACTCTTACTCTGCAAGAATGATTGTATGATATACATACAAAACATATACAATATTTCCAAGTTTTTGCTATATATCTATATATAGCTTAGTCATACTCGAACAATAGTACAGTCATATTGTACAGTGGATTTTTTCATATTCTTCTATTCCTATCTTGACATGTATTCAAGAAGAGACAGGTATTTTTTGAGTACAGTTTCCGAAAAGAAAGAAAGAAAGAGAAAAACATGATTGATTTTAAGAAGATGCACTGTCAACTCCAATTTCTTTAGAAGATATACGTAGTCAAAACAAAATTTCATTAGAAATACATCCCTCCTGAATGTGTCACTGAATAGTAATGTTCCAGACATTTAGAAGGTCAATAACACACAGAAGGGAAGTACTTCTGAGAGATCTATCCATTTAATATTGGTCTTCAATTTTCATAAAACGAAGCATATCTACAATTTTCATAGATCAGAAGAGTCGATTTAGTTAGGTTTCGAGAGAGAAAAACCTCATCGCCCCACCTGTTTTCGAGGAAAGTTCGGTTTTCCAGATAATAAAGGTAGGTTTTCTAGATGACATGTCGTTGCTTCATGAACATTCTACCTAAATACAATATGATGACTTAATAACCCTCAACAGACTGTAATTTTGTTAGCTGATGTATGTTCATTTGCTATTGTACAAACTTTACTGATTTACACGTTTTCCATCATAAATATCAGTGCAAATCCATTACGATTTTGCTCGAAAGAATATGGAAATTGATAAATAAGCACGAATAAATTACCTTCCATCATTACTTTCCAATCTCATATCCTGTAAGCACACCACTATTAGCGTTTAATCTAGCATTCAACGCTGCAAAATATTTATTAAAACGAGAGAAATAAAAAAAAAAAGGCCTACTGAATGACGTCTTTTTCATTAAATACTCATATCAATACAGTTACCTTCCAGCCCCCTCTCAATCCTCATATTTTTTGTCTCCATAAAAGGGATTGAACTTTACAAGACACAGTAGCGCAATGATACAGCGATAAATTTTGACGACGAAAGTTCGTGGCTGGGTCGATTCCATTCCATGGGATTTGTGGTTAAGTAAATTGTGTTTGAGTGTTTACCTATGATTTTCAGTTTCCTCCCATTTGTAGTTATCAGTTGCCCTTAGGGTCCATTCGCGTCATATGTACCACAGAAAATAATAATAATAATAATAATAATAATAATAATAATAATAATAATAATAATAATAATAATAATAATAATAATAATAATAATTGCTTCCTTGACCATTTTACAATCAAATGATTTTTCATTTGTGGGTTCCTACATGATTACGAAGTCCAACAAATATACAATGTATCCAAATTTTGATTATTTTTTTTAAAATTTCCGCTTTTGAAACATTGTTGCTTGTAAACAAAGCAACTCTTGGCCACCTAATAGTTCGTGCAGTTCCTGACCTCACGGCGCTAAATGTAACACCAAACATTATCTCGTCGAGTAACTAAATTTAGGCCCGCGTGCTATTTGGTTCAGACCACTAGTGATTTGTGCTAAAAATACGTACAAATTATACTAATTACTTATGCTATCCATACTTATTGCATGACATTAAGACAAAAGAACCATAAAAAACGTACACTGCTGTGGGCGTCAAAATAACGCGACTCAACTCTGAAAATAGCCCTCTAAAATCATTAAACCTACTGAACAGAAACGTCCAACAGCATTTAAACCCTTTTTGTTTCACAAAGGCAAAACGGAACTAAATATGAATTAAATACCACAGCACTACAAGAGCTTCCGGCTGCATAGCGAAACAAGCGAAAGAGGAACGGGGGTTGGTTTCTGTTTTAATTAACTCGCAAGCGGCCAACCATCAACCTAAAATCAACAACGAACAGCTTTTAAACTACGAATTCCCTTCTCGTCGTGATGGAAGACAACGACCAAGAGTTATACAATTACCAAAGTCTGTCAAGAGGAAGTTCTTCTATAACAGGCACCACCAGTATGGAACACTATATACTGTAAGAGATATGAAGGGGAAGAGGAGGGAATGAGGGGTCTGAATAGACATGATACCAGTCTTCAGTTATCTTAGAAGAAGATTTCAATCCTTTTGCTTCAACAATAGCAACCCTCTGGAACAATGACTCTCCTCCATCTCTCTTGTTGTCAGCTGTATCCGGCATCAGAGTCTATTAGAGCGTCCAGGCACGTTCTCAGCTGCAGGAAATGAGGACGGCTGATACAGACACCAAATGGGTACAATGTACGTATCAGCCTAAATTGTAGTAATACCAAGATTGACACACAAAATTTTTCTCTTATAGATAAAAGAAAGAAACTGTTTTGTACTGTTCTCGTGGTTTATAATACAAAGCAGAAATCACAACGCACCGCGTTTTTCTTCTTTTCTCTTATTTCCCTTTGTAAATAACTCGAGATTATTTGAGTTATCTTTTCTCAATTTACCGAGTTATTTTGTAAATAACAAAACAACTCACTAACAATAATAAATGTAGTAATTTTTGAGAATATAGACCGTCAGTTGTTAAATGACATTAACGCCGTTTAGTACCTGTGCCATCTTTGTTTCTTATTTTAAGCCAATTAACTTACAATATAGACATGTATTTTTTTGCCCTTGAAATAAATACGGATATTAATAATTTAATTTTACTGATTTCTTCTTATTTTTTCTTTGAAATAAGCATTATTAGGATGAAAGACTGTAATACTATAGAAAATATACATTACATGTATATACATCTACAGGTATAAGAAGAAATGAAATAGAAAGCATGAAACCCTACCGTTTAATGTCCCACAATTATACCTTTTAGGCTGAGAGATAGATCATTAAGGCAAATTAATGATGGAAGAGTAAGTGGAATGAGAATGTTTGAGGAAACGGTTTGATTGATTGATTTTGAGTTTTACGTCCCGTTCAGCAGCGAGGCTATATGAGACGTGGACCTACTGATTAACGTGGAATCCGAACCACATGAGCTCCCGCCGGGAATCGAACCCGGGTCTCCCATGTGAGGAAACGGGACTACTACGAGAAAACCCAGGGGCACAATGTTGTCCACAATAAACTTACTTGGACGGGGATCAAGCCAGGAACCCCACGCACCAAAGATAATCACTACCACTGAGCTATCTTGACCCCACACACACACAAAAAAAAAAAAATAAATAAGAAGGGATAAAAGATTTAATTAAAAAATTATTTGTAAAATTATTTTTTTTAAAATAGATATTTACCTTTCATTAGCAAATTAAGTCTTGAACAATCGACAAACGATAGATAGAAAGAGAGAGGAACAGAAAAGAAACACTATCAAAATTAACCAGGCCTAATCTTTAAATTTTACACGAAAACTAATTACGCAAAATTTTGAAATTAGTATACCGTGAATGAATGTATAGAAACTACTTTTAGGGAGAAAAAATACTATGGAAATAGAACCTCGCTCATTTACTAATTTTTACCCACATATTATTATTATTATTATTATTATTATTATTATTATTATTATTATTATTATTATTATTATTATTATTAATAATAATAATAATAATAATAATAATAATAATAATAATAACTAAAAATACAAAGTGCATTCAAATTAATAAATAAAACTGCAACACACACTAAGGAATAGTTTCAAAACTTTACATTAAAAAAAAGGTCTGATTTTATTTATTTATTGTAACGAAATTTTATGGGCGTAAATAACGTCGCCGTCTTTCCAAAATTTATGTGGGTGCATCTCAATGTCGGAGCGTCTTAGCCTATATGTTTTCAGGAAAGTCTCGATATTTGATTGATTTACTTTTAGTTAAAATCTTTTATGAACACTGTCATAAAAGGCTGTGTTGTGATAAAGTAAAATATACCCGTACTTATAAAGATACGTTGGGGCTACTCTAGCTCAGTCGGAACATGGCTGACTTAAACGCAAGAGAAACGGGTTCAAACTAAAAATTTTGTGGGTGCGCGCACCCACAAGATTATTTGTGTGGGTGCTGGAGCCCCGGAGCAACCACGTAGTCGGTGCGCATGAAAAATAATAATAATAATAATAATAATAATAATAATAATAATAATAATAATAATAATAATGATAATAATAATAATAATGATAATAATAATAATGATAATAATAATAATAATAATAATAATAATAATAATAATAATAATAATAATAATAATAATAATAATAATAAGACAAGTGAACTACGGCGATTTGGAATGCAATTATTTGCTATCTGGCACTTATTCTAACATTAACAATTATATAAATGAAATTCTCCCATTTCCAACAAGCTTTTACATATTAAGAAATTACAGATGGCTTTTCTACAATCTGTACTATACAATTCATGCTGGAATTATGGAACTTTACTCATAATAGAAATGAATTATTAACTACTAGCTTTAAATTCGTTCTGGGCAATTAAATATATTGATTACATGACTTCCGTGCTCATTGAAGATGAAATTCTCGCCGCTTTATATTGAGATGAGAACCGCGTAATTCTGAATACTGTAGCAGAAATTGTATAATGAAAGAGAATACAATGATCACGAATACGCTCTTTGGATAATACGTATTGTATGTAAGTTCTAATCCCAAAAATGTCCTTTTCACATCATTTAAAGAAAAATTTGTCTTTAGTTTTAGAGGAAAACAAGAGCCTGTTTTACGAAGTCTTTGAAGATTCCTAATTGATTCAAATGAAATTTTACCGCGAAGTAAATTATAAATTCATAAATACTCGAATATCAAAAGTTACGGAAGTTTCTAGTATCGCAGTTTTTGTATGTCTACCTTAAGACTAAACTGATTTCCTTTCTTGAAAAAAAAAAATCCTTCCGTTCAAAACACTACATGCATTCTTCCTGATGGGAATCCAAGGATGGACTGGAAAGTCCAAAACCAGGATTGAAGAGTATTGCGAGTCCACGAATGAAGTCAAAAAGTCAAAAACAGGATTAAAGAATACTGGGAGTCGTTGTGAGTCCAAGGATGAATTGACCAAGCTTAAAAGCAGGATTGAAGAATATTGGGAGTTTAAGGATGGATTGAAAACCCCAAGAGCAGGATTGAAAGGAAGCAGATATACTAATAGAAGTCAAAGTTCATTGAGATCTATAGCGCCAACTGACAAGTAAGTTTTCATTGAAAAACAGCCTTTGTGCCATGGAGTTTTATCAACTATTTGGTCTAGGAATTAATTCGTGCGGTTGGACAAGAGATGGCGCAACGAACGGAGCGTCCCACAGTTCCGTGTATCCACACATGTGTTGCAAACCCCTGTCATCGCGTATCGTTCGTAGTATAGGGCAGTGGATTAAAACGTCAACAACACCAGTTTGTAGTTAAGTGAACATGGCGCAATTTGTGCCTGATAAAGTGTTTTTGCGGGGTGTCCTGCTGCATTACTTTAACATGCAGAAAAGTGCGACTGAAAGTCATCGTATTTTGGTGGAAGTGTATGGTGACCATGCTCTAGCTGAGCGAACGTGTCAGAAGTGGTTTGCACGGTTTAGAAGTGGTGATTTCGGCTTGGCAGACCAAGAGCAAGCTGGACAGCCAAAAAAATTTCAAGACGAAGAATTGACAGCATTGCTCGAGCAGGATTCGTGTCAAACGCAGGAACAACTTGCAGCAGCATTAGGCGTTGGTCAAACAACAGTCTTCAAACGCTTGAGAGCCATGGGAATGATTCAAAAGATGTCACATTGGGTTCCACATGAATTGAAAGACAGAGACGTTGAAAGACGAAAAACCATTTGCGAATTGCTGCTTCAACGACAGAGCAGAAAGGGGTTTCTGCATCGAATTATTACGGGTGATGAGAAGTGGATCCATTACGAGAACCCTAAACGAAAAAAGGCCTGGGTGAAACCAGGTGAACCAGGTCCATCACAACCAAAACGAGATATTCACTGTGCAAAGGTTATGCTGTGCATATGGTGGGATATGAAAGGTGTGGTGTACTATGAGCTGCTGCAACCGGGTGAAACTATGAATGGAGAACGTTATCGACGACAATTAATGCGTTTGAAGCAAGCTCTGGCCAGAACACGACCAGAATGGGAGAACAGACATGATAAACTTATTGTTCAACATGATAACGCTCGCCCACATGTCGCAAAACCGGTCAAAACCTATTTAGAAAATGTTGGATGGGAAGTTTTACCCCACCCGCCGTATTCACCAGACGTTGCTCCTTCGGACTACTACTTGTTCGATTGCATGAACAACGATTTGATTGGACAGCGGTTTACTTCTTCAGAAGATATCGAAACATGGGTCTCTGACTGGATCGCTTCCAAGGATGAGGACTTCTTTCGCCACGGAATCCGTACATTGCCTGACAGATGGGCGAAAGTGGTGGCTAGCGATGGACAATATTTTTCTTAAGGTATTTATGTATTTTGTGTTTGTACTACAGCTTCAATGTGTGCGTACCAACCGCACGAATTAATTCCTAGACCAAATATATTAGCCCTCAAACTCGCAGTCAATTGCTCGAACACAATCTATTGGATGGAAAGTTTCAAAGGCGGATGTCAGTATTAACCCTTTCTTGAGAGGTTAATAATCGAACATAGAGACTAGAGTTTATCATCACACTCATCTCAATATGATTCATCTTTATGTATATTTCCGTCTTTTAGATTACCCAAAGACTTCTCACCCGATAATAAATTATTAATTTGTATAAATAATATGCACTGGGGCAAATCCCGGGGGATAAAAGGGACATGTCCCCTCCAATTTTGGAATTGGAGGAACTGTCCTCCCAATAATCCGATTTGATTATTTTTTTTTTTTTTTGAGAGAGAGAGAGAAATGTGATGATTTGTGTCCGATTGCTATAAAGGAAAGTGATATGAAATTGATGTCCCCCCAGAATAAGCCTCAAATCTGCCCGCCTCCCAATGTTGAAGACATCACTGCTCTCCTGATACTCCACAACATTATTTTTCAACTTCATAAATATTTTGAACATCGCTTAAAGAAAAAAATATATATGGGAGCGCTCTTACCCCCCCCCCCCCAATGTTGAAGACAGTTTTGCGCCACTAATAATATGCTAGGTGTTATATAACGAATTACTTTATTTTGGTGTGTAGCTACTCAGAAAACCGTTCTCTCATATATACACGGTGTATATATATACTAGTAAATAAGCAGTTTGCGATTCCAAGAATTTTGTGATAATAAAATAGTTTTATTTTTAGGTACGAAGCCACTTCGTAGCAATCATAGCGGTTTTGTTCAAAATACCGTTCTTATTCCTTTCTTTTATCAATTTAATCTTTCTTGAAAAACGTTTTCCTTTAATTCAAATGAAACAATGTAAGACGTACAAATGTTACACGAAAAGTGATAATGGAAAAACATTACACTGAAGTGCTAACAATTTGTCTCCATTTTAACAAAAGAAAATAATTTTAAAATTAAGACACAGACTAAGACAAATTTGCGTGATCCTATCGTAACGTAAACAATTGACTCAGAAAACACTGAAAGAGAATAGCATGTATCAAAACAAAACATTGCGTGGTAACAAAGAACAATTTGGGAAAGAAATAACATCTGTACAGCGAAAGGAGCTCTTATGCACAAATAATACTACTACAGAGGAGGTGCAAGTCCAACTGGGGCGCAGCTAGCAAAACTAATTTGAGCGCACATTGCAACTATTTGCCGAATTTTCATTTCTGTTACCACTCGTCACCACATTTTAGTAGTCAGATTTTGTCACGCATTATTAATTTTTATGCATATTTTTGTTTTGTACTTTTATGGGCCTTATGTGCAGTATGATCTACGCGTACATGAATGACTATTCAATATATACTGTATTGTTAAATGAGATGATATTTCCAACTACAGTATTACTATATCGCTAGCCTTTTTCTGCGTTAACACTCAGAATGAAAACTTTCATACTTTGGTAGCGTCGAAAGTTTCAATTACATCCTGAAAATACAAAGTGTAGATGCTGTATGTATCATGCTCAATGGAAAGAACAGTCGTATTTGTAAGTCTTTTCTGGCTCATAGTAGAACACAAGTATGATTTTGTGAGCTTCACTTTACTTAAGAACTGTTCACATGATGCGAGAAATATACGCAGTGTAATCAAAATTTGAAGTGCAGCTGCTAAACTCTCAACCTTCCTTGCTCCATTGAAAATAATATAGATTTCCGAATGTCTTGTGGGGGAAAGTCTAGCTGTACTTAAGCTTCCAGTGCACATCTTAGTGAACGAATGATATGTCTATAATGCTATATAATTCTACATCGTCGAGGTCATTGATACATAATAATGCCAAATCAGAACAACATACTTTCAACCTTTCTTCATTTTCATATGATTGCTGTTGGAACGAAGTCGCGGCGAAACAAAGGAATCAAAATCTATCATTTAGGTCTTGCATCTGGGAAGAATACATTCGTTGTCTCATTTCATCTAAAATTCACTGAAAGAGCACATCACTTCGGTTTGTAAAGTATTTCTACAGCTTGCTCCAAATGCCATGTTGAATCCCCAAGTATCAATTGTACTCACTATGCTCTCCAGCTGAATAAGAGCGAGAGGGGAAGTCATATCTTTAGACTGAAGACATTTTTGAATAAGATCGATATATTGGAGAACTTCAGTCCAGAAATAAAGCAACGCGGTGAAGTTAAATGAATGAACGTTTGAAAGAAGACATCTTGCATCTCCTCGGTATCAAGTGTTTCACAGTCGAGGTGTCACGCAGTTCTTTCAGTGCAAGAATAATCTGACCCAGTTGACTAGAAAAATCCTATGTGGTTGGAAGTTATTTTTTTTTTAACATCTCATGTATAAACTTAAGTTTGAGATCACTTTTTTTTTTTAACCTTACTTACGATTGCACCTTGTTCACTTGTTCAGTCGTAGTTAAACTAAGTGTGTTTTATAGTCTAACTCAGGTGTAGCCCCGCGTAGCGTAGTTATGAATGCTAATGAACGCTCTTGACTTTCGTGCGAGCTATCTCGAAGTCGATTCCTCGTGGGGACGATTGGTCAAGAAGGTGTAAAGGCCTTTCCAGGCCAGCCATCAGTAAGATTTTCCCTAGGTTTTCCTCATTCACACCAGGCAAAATGCCGGGATGGTACCTTATGATGGAGGTCTGCACGGGTCTTACTGTTGCCTACAATGCATGTATCACTTCGGACTCGGGCCGTAAATTTTTAAATATACAACCATATTTCTCGGGCCTAACTTTGTAAATATACTGTACAATGATATTTATCGGATCGTTTCCTCTGGAACACCTTTAAAACACAACTGCAAAATCAAACCTCTAATTGCTGTAGATAATAATACAGTTTTGCGTTAATTATTAAGTTACTGTAATTCGAGCTTATTTCGGGCTCATTTGGTTATCACATAGGCTCGGGCCGGGCTCAGGCCAAAAGGCTAAAGTATATTTCGGACTCGGGTCGCCTCACCTTATAAATTCACGGGCCTGGGTTAAAAATTCCGGTCCGTGCAGACTTCTACTGTTATTTACACAGTACAACAGACCAACACAAGTGAAACTAACATCCAAGATTCAACCAGCAATTTAATGAATGGACGTATGGAGCCGGGGATGGAACAGGACATCGGGATTGTTCGGGACCACCACAATCCAAAACAGACAACTGTCGCTGCAGTCTATGCATGATCATGGTTATTGAGATTATGGACAGTCTTTATTTGAGACAGTACAGCCAAGGTCACAAGTAAGTCCTGAGACAAACAAAATTATTGCATTACCAACTACTATTGATATACTCCACTGATTAACGAGCATTTCATCATTTGGGTTAGCAACCTGCGGGGCCCGAGGTGGAGGCACGGCTGTCCCTTTACACCGCCACTGCTCTTTCATATTCAAAACCATTAAAAAAAAAAAAAAAAAAGAGGCTTCAGAAAGAGATTTAGGAAGGGAATCCCAAGGAAATACTAATATGTACAACTACCTCACTCCTCCATGATTTCAAAAACACGAGTTCGTCACTACAGAACTCAATCTGTGATAAACTTCTTGGCCTAACCGAAGATTATGTTTATAATAACTTCCTAACTACTCGATTTATCTGAAAATAAGCCCTAAGCAGAAAATAAACCTTATCATAATTCTTCCGATTTCCCTACCCCGAAATCTCTTAATAAAACTTATGTTGTATGTTTTTCGTAACAGAGAGTACGTTTACGCTCGGAGCTGACAAGGGACTGCGATATATCTTTTTGCCTGGTTTCATTTCATTATACGCATGACATTCGACAGCGATGTCGCAAATAATTTTATCCATTCAATCAGTTTGTTCGCTTTTTGTTTTCCCGCTCCAAACAAGAATTTCATGAATCTTTGTGAACATTTCTCCCTGTGTTCTAGCCTGGACAGCATCCAAATTTCACATTAAAATGCAATAAAAAATGAAATAAATATTTTCCTTCCGAACGTGATGATAAAACATTATTTTCACGATGACAGAAAAGTTTTGTACGATATAGAATCATATATTTCGTGTCATCAATCTACATTTTTTGTTTGTTCTTCGACTGATTTTCTTTTTGGGGAAGAAAAAACTAATGTGTCGTACATGTTACAGGAAGAATTCACATGAATACTTGTGTATCGATTCTTCTTGATTCCTTGAGTAAATATTTGTGATAGATCAAGTTGACAAGTTGATTGATTAGTGTTCAAAAGTTTAAGGGTACTCTTCGATTTAGTTTTTTTTAAACAACTATATTATTTCGTACTAGGTACAACAATAAATCACGTAATTCCACGAAACTTGCTGTACAGATCATTCTTGGAGTTGAGTTTAACGTTCCGTTCAGCAGCAAGGTTGTATGAGATGCGGACCCACTGATTAATGTCAGGGTTTGCCCAAGTGGGCCCAGCCCGAAAAAAAAACACTTTAAAACCCACCAGGGTTTTTGAGCTATTTGTTAGTATATTATTGGTACAACTAAGGTGATCACATTGAAAGTGATTTTTATCAGATTTTAGACTTTCCTTGGGCGAATTAGAGGCTTTCACGTTAAGGTAGACAACAACATTCAACATAAGACCTTTATAAAATTCTGAATGCACTAAATGATTTTTTTTTTAAAAAAACTTACCTTAGTTTGAGATAGTTATAGAACAAATTAATGTATGGATTATGCTTATAGCCTATTTGAAGTAAAATAAGCAATTTTGTACTTTAGAAAATATTTTTCGTGAATAGTGTGCTCGTCGACTTGGCGACACCAAGGGACATTATCACTCATGCGTTTGACGGGTTTAAGGTCATAGGTGCCGGTACTAATAGTACATATGTAAATACATTAGTAAAACTATTAGTATTGTTTCTTACCTTTGATGTAAAACACAAGTTTCTTCAACTAATATTTAGTTTTCCAACAATAACAGTTTAGTTCAGTCATTTGTTGCCACTCTTCAAATATGCATTCTGTAGAATCAATACCAGCAATAGCGTAAAAATTCTTGTCAAATTTAAGAAGCTTGATGCTCGGGGTTCCGAAGACTATGTAACGCTTACTATTTCAAGTGCTGAGTTCAAATTTCCGTACTAGTGGAAATTTTGATGTACACGCCGTGAAAGAAATGCTCGGGGAATTCCCGAATTAAACTCAGAAGCATCGGAAATGAATACTTCAACAATAAAACAATTTATTTTACGCTTAAGCCTGCCATACGTCCCGTAAAAAGCGGGAGAGTCCCGTTTTGGGGCCCGAGTGTCCCGCGTCCCAGTAAATTTAGTCGGGACAGGGAAATGTCCCGTATTTTGACTCCGTTTCATTTCTGCTATTAATATCAGCTTATTCAATAGCTGAAAAACAAGAAATTCTGACATTGGCTGGGAATCCTGTAATTAGTGAATGAACATACTCTGTTTCATGTAACAGTTTCGAGGATGTTATTACACCACCCAGTTCGACTTGATAGCGAGCGAAATTTGCAATGCTACTTTTTCCATTGCACTTGATGGAAACTCAGATACTCTCCGGAGCATTAAAAGAGATGGCTTTAAGTGTTTCTACATTTACAAACACAGGGAAGATGACTGACCTTTTTTTTTCCAGCAACACATTAGATAAGTCAACAAGAATTATAATCTTTTTCAGAGACTAGGGGCACAGAATTGTGCTTTGGTCCAGGTCTTAGAAAAGTGTAAATCTGGCCCTGACAATTACACACGACATAAGGAGAAAAATCAGCTTTTCATCAGATTAAACTGACTGACGAACGTAATTTTGGCAAATACAGCCATGTAAATAAATATTGCTAAACGCGCGAAGAATATTGAAGGTAGACTGTACCACAGATTTAAATAATTTGCATATTGTTTTCCTGTAAAGCATTTTTATAGTACATCTGAAGTTTTTAGGCATCTTCAGTCTGTACAATTAATTGCAGGGCACAAACAGAGAAAAGCAGCTGCTGCTTAGTGAACTTTCGCCTACTATATTCTTTAAAAAAATAAATGAAATGAAATATTTTAGTTTTAATCTCACGGTTATCCCTGCTATGCTCAGTGACGGTGATGATGAGAAATGAATAAAATGACGGAATGAAGAAAGTGGGAGGAAACGTGAGAATCCCGAGAAAACTCACGCACAAGATGTTTGTCCACCACAAAGCTCATTTGGCGCGAGCTGGGATCGAACTAGGAACCCCATGCACTAGAGGTGAACGCTTTACCACTGAGCCACCGCGGCCTATTATACTTTTGTTCATAACCAGACTACAGTTCATTGCATTGTGTTGGAAAGTTGAGGGGGGGGGGAATCTGAGGTATCCCGTATTCTCATGGAGAAAATATGGCAGGTTTATTTACGCTGGAAGATGTTAATTTCATATAAGACATTTTAAAACATGTATTTATTTCATACAACATGAATTGTATCTTTGTTTTAAATTAATAGACCCCTTTTGGTATTCATATTTGGCGAACGTCAGTCAGGCTTCTGGATGACTTCATCTACATTTGTTCGTTTGTCTGCCGAGCTCCTTCATGGCTACGCGGTTAGTGTACGCGTTTTCGGCGTGGCACCCGGGTTTGCTTCTCGGAGGGAGTTCATGTGGTTCGAATTCCACGTTAATCAGTAGGTCCCGTCTCATATAGCCTCGCTACTGAAAGGGACGTTAAACACAAAATCAGCTCAATTCGTTTGTCTGCCTCTACCACACACACTACATGGTCCAAGTTTCGGCCACAATTTTCAGAGTACAAGCACGAGACACTGTAAATTTTCTGCATAGATTTTGGCATCATACCAACATAAAATATGAAAGTGGCGGCCATTTTTTTTCAAACCACCGAGTATCCACGCTACGAAGCGCAATTTTCAGTCTTTTAAGTTGAAATTTTGACGGTGGAAGCACGTGATATGCAAAATTTGCTGTATAGATTTTCTTGGCAATCGAATGTAAAATTTCAAAATGGCGGCCATTTTTTTTCAAAACAGCAGTGAGTAGAAAATTGTTGCAAGTTGTGACAACGACAATCTTGAACTATCAATCACATTTTAACACTTTTACCTCAAAGATATTGAAATATTTCGAAAAAACACGATTAAACCCGAAAATACCCGAAAAAACCCATATGGGCCCAGGTGGGTTGGGCTTTTTCAAAAAAGCCCGGGTTTTTTCAAACCCTGATTAATGTAGAACCCGAACCACATGAGAGACCATTCTTAGAGTCGAAACCAATATACAATAGGTTATCGTCCTTACTATCAATGACAGGTAATCTAATTATTTTCAGGTTATTTGCTGCAAACTAAGAAGCTTCCATGCGCCATGTTACTCAGCTAATTTCTTCATCTTCACTTAGGAATTTTCTTTTAATGCCGCCCCATTAATAATTGTAACTTCAATCGCCCCTCCCTCTTCTTCCTGCCACCCATTTCCCCTATCACGTCCCTCATTATACAACCGTTTCTCTTTCAATATCCGGAACAATTTATCTTTTCCTTTTAAATGATCTTCTTTTCTCTTTTCTTTCATACTATTTCTAATACCACTTCATTGTTTTTCCATTCATTCTAGCTAATTATCACAATGCTGATTAATTTTGTCCGTTTAATAAAACCTCTTATATATATATATATATATATATATATATATATATATATATATATATATATATATATATATATATATATATATATATACCAGGGCGTGCTGGGAAGTCCTTAGCTTTGCCCCCTTCCCTCTTCCGATATTTATAATGTTTGTTTTTGTTTGAAAGCTACATGTGTCTATATGTTTGTGACGAAATATTAAAACATTGGTACTAAGGAAAGTTTTTTTTTTTGTGAGTGCTTGCGATGGCAGGGCAGGCCAACATGTTCGATTTCGAGAGTCGAGCGGTGATGAAGTTCCTCTTCCTCCAGGGGAAATCTGCAAAGACGATCCGTGGTGAGATGCAACAAACATTGGGGGTCCATGCACCTTGTATTGCCACAGTGAAGAACTGGGTTGTGAAATTTAAGACAGGCCATTTTTGCACTGAAGATGATCCCCGCCCTGGGAGACCATCCATAGTGATTGTGCTAGAAATCATTGAACAGGTTCATGAAATGATTCTCACAGACAGACGAATTTCTGCTAAAAGTATAGCAGAGGACCTAGGTATATCCCGTGAACGCGTTGGTGTCATTATTCGCTATCATTTGCACATGAACAAACTTTCTGCCAAATGGGTGCCGAAATGTTTGCAAGCCGATCAAAAGCGTGTGAGTGCTTGCTTTCAAAAAGGTTTTGAGCCATTTTGAGCACGAAGGGACTAATTTTGTGGAACGTTTGGTCACGGAGGATGAAACATGGATCTATTTATATGATCCAAAGACAAAGGAACAACCAAAAGAGTGGCGTCACAGTGGTTCACCGAGGCCAAAAAAGTTTCGTGTGCAAAAATCAAGTTCAAAGGTTCTTGCCACTGTTTTTTGGGATAAGGATGGGGTATCTTTGTTGATTATCTAGAACAAGGTAACACCATAACCGGAGCTTACTATGCATCATTACTGGAAAGGCTTCACTCAGAGCTGAAGCAAAAACGCCGTGGAAAGTTGTCCCGAAAAGTTGTCTACCTTCAAGACAACGCATCTCCTCACAAGAGCAATGTTGCGATGCAAAAATTGGCTAGCTTAGGGTTTGAAAACTTGCACCACCCACCATATTCACCTAACCTGGTTCCATCAGATTACCACCTATTCCCAAATTTAAAGAAACACTTGAAGGGGCAAAAATTCGCCACCATTTCTGAAGCAATTACAGCAGTAAACTCATGGTTTGACACCCAACCAAAAGAGTTTTATTTAGAGGGCCTAAATAAACTGCAGGTCCGAAGCAAAAAACGCATCGAATTGAAGGGAGAGTATGTTGAATAAATCCATCCAAAAAATTTAATTTTGTCTTATTTTTCTTAGTAAAGCTAAGAACTTATCAGCACTCCCTCGTATATATATATACTTTATTTCCATACGTCCAAGTCTCCATCAGTGCGGAGGACGTAAAAAATCGAAAAAACTACTTTATGTGATAGTACATCATCAATTTTGTCCAGAATACAAAGGTCAGAAGTTAGGGGTCGAGTTCATTGATGGAAGTGATCAAACCGGAAGTGATAAAATCAACCATTTCCGGTTTTAACGTTGAACAATATAGATCAAAAATGGTAGAGAACGAGAAGGACCTTTTTGGAACCGATTTAGTGTTCTAACAATAAGTACAATATTCTCTCTTAACACTCCCCATTTTCAAAGGAGAAGTGTCAGAAATCAATCACTTCCAGTTTTAACGTCGATCGTTATATAATAAAAACGGTAATAAATAGCGAAAACCGGTTTTCTGCAATCAATTAGGCGTCCCAAGAATATATCCTCTATACTCTACTATTACGAAAATATCACGCTATATAACGAAACTTCTTCATGTTGTGTACACGTAACATTGCTACTTTATCTATCTATCTACGTACAGTATATCTGTCTACCTAATATATAAAGAATAGCAATTAATTCTTTCAGTAAGAATTAAGTATTTTGCACACGTTACAAAAGAACTGAATGAAACTTCCAATATGGGCACTGTTTGGTCTCTTGAATCGAGAGTCTATATGGAAGATGGTGATTGGTGGTTCAAAATTTAAAGGTACCTTTCTAAAAGTCGTGAAATATGTATATATATGTATTAGTCTGATCAGATGTTTACTACCGGTCGTTATTTCTTAATGTTTAAGTAAAACTGTGTATCAATAGTGAATACAGATTATTTCTTTGAGCAGAATCGGACATACTTACTACAGCTAACGTTCCTACGTACAACTTGGTGGCTAGTATGCTTAGCGTACACGACTTCTGCCCAGGAGACTCCGGTTCGATTTCCGGTATGAGCTCATTTATGGTACGGATTCCTCGTTAGGCTTAAGTTCACGTCTTACATAGCCTCAGTGGTTAACGAGACACTAAACTCCAAATCCAACCTACCTACATTACATACATACATAGGCCTACATACTCTCTCTCTCACACACACACACTCACACAATCAAAATGATCAAACGAAAATCTAATCCACAATTATTTGCTAATAATTTAACTTATTTGTTTTTTATTAAACTAGTGAGACGGTTAATTTCTGAAGTATATTATTATTAATAATAATAATAATAATAATAATAATAATAATAATAATAATAATAATACGATATCTTAATAGTAGAAAGCTCATATCTGATGCGAGAGGTCTCTGCTCTAATCTCAAGTCATATGAATTCGTGGGTTTCCTTGGAGAGTTTTAATTACTCTCGCATTGTTATTTCACGAATTCCTCCAGAATCTTTCACTCGCCTGTATCAGTGACCATCCGTCTCTATTAGCCTAAAGGGGGCAATCGTGAAACGTTAAACAAACGTACATAACGCCAAATTACAAAAAAAACCATCACGTAACTTTTGGAATCCATTACGTAATTCATATTACTGGATAAAATACTTTTAGACCGCAGAAACCCAGAATTTTGTTTGTAACTTTTGTTCTTCCGTGAATTATTTTAAAACAACTTCGAACCTATTATTATAATTACATTCGATAAGCCAAACATGATGTTATTTTTTTTTCTTTCACTAAGATACACCTTACCATTTGCAAGTACATTGGTATGATATTAAAAAAGGTTAATTTAACGCAACAACGTAACACGAAAAATAATGCTGATATGCGTATTAAAATAAACGATGATTGATCGCTACTTTCATATGATATTAACCGTATCTGTCAAGTCAGTTGATATGTCAGTTTAATACTGATTTTATGACAGAATACTTATTGACAGATTTTATGTAAAACAGACACAGTATTATCTTCACATGTGCGCGTATATTCTACTGATACACTGCAATAACGCCGTATTTTAAGACTGAAAAGAAGAACTAAAACAAAACGGAAAAAGTATTTTGCACATATTTTTTCTATTACCAACCACATCTTTCTGCCATTAAAAGAAACAATATGAAAGGAAAGCGCAGAAAAAGAGTAAGAAAGAAAAAAGATATAGAGACGAAGCACAGAGAAACAAAAGGACGACAAAAAATTACAATGAAAAAAAAAAAGAAAAAAAGAGACGGTATTCATATACTTATATAATGACACAAAGGGGAAAAGGTAATTACGGTTTAAGATTAACGTTAAGTGAAGACGTTTTTGAATAGATGACCTTCTTTGTAATTAAATACTAGTGTTTCAACCTAAATTATGAAAGGAGATAAGTATGAAAACGTTCCCTCACAAAAGAAAGAAGACTTACGTGAGCGCAGAACTAAGGATTCCGTAAGTTTTAGCTTAAAAGCTTCATAGAGCCGCGGTGTATTTTATATAGGATACTATTGTATTAACCACCAACGCTGCTTGAGTTTCAAACATTTTTACTTTCGAGTGACAATAGAAGAGAAGGAAGCATAGTAAACGCTACGTAATACAATAATAATACTAATAATCTATTTATTAAAATGCTAGGAAATTTATATATTTGTGGCCAATCCTTTCGACAGGGAGTCCTCGGGAACCATAGGCTCTAGAAAGATGCCGTTTTCACTGATCGATTGCAAATTTTGTGTAGATTGTTGTTCTAATTCAATATTTAAAAAACACTGCCGTTATTTCTTGATTATATTTTTTTAGGGATACACTGGAAGTGTTGCAATTTTTAAAAAGTACAGCATCATATCCTGCGAGTTGTACATTTCAGCACCACATATTTGCATATAGGGGTTGTATATCTCCCAGGCGTTTGTCAAGGCCAAATTATAATGAAAAACAAAGGATAACCATTTCTCCAGTCTAAAAAGAATCTTTATTGTTTGGAGTGTTTTGCCCAATGAACACCATATAATTAATTTTGCGTGTAATGTATTTGCTTATTACATACTGCATACAAGAAGAAAAATCACTGATCATACCTGAATTAAAAACTCCAACTGGAAGTAGGCTCAAATCTTGCAAACGGTGCGAGATATTTGAAAAAAATAATCGAAAAAAATTTCCCCTTTATGATACCCCTTGCCGATTTTTATCACGACGTTCTTCACTTGTATCTGTAAAGGGACATGTACAGATATTGTGAGGAATGATACGGAAATTCACACTCATATATGAATGATGTGCTATGTAAAGAGCGCAGGTTCAGCTAATAATAATAATAATAATAATAATAATAATAATAATAATAATAATAATAATAATAATAATAATAATAATAATAATAATAAATCGCCATTTCAATAGATTTACAATTTCTATGGCCCCTACGTACTGGAAAAGTGATTCTAAATGTTTGTTCGTCCGTCCGTCTCGATGCATGTACACTCACTTAGAGATTGTACCGTCACAGTATTGGGACCGAACATTAAAGTTAGAACTTTCCATAAGATTCTCCTGGGGGATTTCGATCTTTCTTCCAACCCCCCAAAACAAGGGTAGTTCACTAAAGGATAAAAATTTTAAAAATATATTTTCTCGTCTCGTCTCTAACAATTTTCTTTATTTTTTGTATATCAATACCCTATAATCTAATCTAAAGGCATTTTTCCACAAAAAAAAGTCTACTCTAGGTGGTGGGTTTTATTCGGATTAATTTTCTCCAAAACTATTCAGGTTTTCTCCAAAACTACTTGTTCATACGAGTACTCATTAGAATTCCTACAATGTAGATCAAATAATTTCTCATGAAAAAGTACACAAGGGGTTATCAGTACAGAAAGGATTTTTTTACTGATAATTTTCTTCAAATAATTAATATTTGTCTGATCAGAGTATGCACTTCTTTATTAAAAATAAATTATTTCATAACAGTTTCCATAACGTAACGTTATCTTCCTCATATGTAAATATGTATGTTCATAATAACAACGTAGGTAATAGTGACATCATAATATTAAATTTTTGATATCCATTGTTGCTTATTATAAAAATTTTTATATTATAACTGTTTCTATAATTTTCTTATTTGTAAAGAAAGGAATTTTTACTGATAATTTTCTTAAATATGAATCATGCGATTTTATCATATTTTAATAATAAATATTTCATTAAAAACCCTATAAAGTGGTGTTAGTAATTTTTTTATGACAATATCCACAAAGGATAGTAATAATAGTTTACAATTGAGGATACAAACTTAGGGTGCTAGTAGTAACTTTTTTCTTTTTTTTTTTATACAGAGAAAATCTTTCAACATGTTACAGGTTTTATAAAATAGCCTACTATTTCAGAGTAAATTATTTGATATAATGATTTTTAAGGAAGGAGCGTTCTGGGAATGAATCAAAGCATCTAGCCCCTATTAGGATTTTTATCAAGGGTCGTTTTCGGATCAGATTTTCAATATTTTTTTCCAGAGGGGCGTTTTAGGCATACTTCTACAGACGTGCGTACGGATCTTTGATTTTGTACTAGACATAAGTTACTCCCTCAATCATGCCCGTATTTAGGTAAGTGCTATTCTGTGCTCGAGCACAGGGCGGCAGAATTTAGGGGGCGGCAAAAATTTTTTTTAAAAGATTCACAATAGAGTAAGATTCACGAATACAGGAGAAAAACAGTTTCTTTGCAAATACTATGGGATGAGTTTTCTTTTTATTCAAGTAACCTAAAACTTATGAGAAAATGCATACAGGAAATTAAAGTCTCTTTGGAAAGTTTTTTTTTTTATTTGGGTAATTTAACAACATGATAAAACGCATACAGGAGAAAAAATGTATTTGCAAATACTTTGGAAAGAGTTTCTCTTATTCGTTCGAGTACCTTAAGAACATATGAAAGAATCCACATTCATTATGTAAAAACTCAAATCAAAATCAAATTTTTTTTTTACATAAAGTTTTATAAAATGCCTTTTACTAAACTCACTATAATCTTTAATTTTGTGAAAGTTCAAAATAAAGAATGTCAAAAACACTGCCTATTTTTAACTCCATATTTTACTATTACAATGATAACGGTAAATATTTAAGAAATTCAATGATAATTCAAGTGAAATTATGAAATATAAAAATGACATAAAGGTTGATTAAGAATTAATAGAATGACTTTTCTCCGGACAGTAAATTAAAACCTACATGAATAAATTGCGAGCCAGTATTGAGAGAATGTGTCCCCAATGGATGAGTGGTTAAGCTCGTTGTCTTATAATCAAGGGGTCTCGAGTTCCATCCCGGGTGAGGACACAAGTTGTTTGGATCCCAAGTTAAGCTGTAGGTCCTATCCTTATTACGTCATCATTCCATGGAAGGCAATGGCAAACTACCATGGGTTTACGTTGCCCAGGGACCTTCGGGTCAAACACCTACCTTCGGGCAGAATACCACATTGAGAGAATTAGGTCATTTAAAATTACGCTGTAATTTTTATAACATCTAACTACTACTCAACAACATCTGACATGTCGGCAAAATCACGTCTTATTTCCTTGTTTGAGACATAAGTTCGTGTGGGCGGTGGCGGCAAATTATTTAGAGCACAGGGGCGCACAATATATAAATACGGGCCTGCCCTCAATCATTAAATTGTTTGAAATTCAATACTTTGTCTAATATTTTATTGATATAATAATGTCAGGGAAATTATCGCACCCTGTTTAGAACATTTTTACTGGTATTCAGTATTCTAAATACAGCATCTGTAAGCATTTGGTATAGGCCTCTAATATTGAATAATTCCTTGATCGTATGCAACCACGTACAGCAGTTCCGTGCTGCAGGATTGCATATGAACTAGTACAGTCACAGCTACTAAAGATAAATGTCACTTTCAAACATGAACATTCGATGTGAATAAAATATAGTTATCACAGGGACTGAGGAAGAAAGAGATTAATTTCAAGAACTGAAACACTTTATTTGCTCTATACAGTATCTCAATAATATATAATATTCCTGTGTTACAATAGAGCTAGGTAGCTGATACACGCAAGTATGTCGCGATTACCTGCTTGTTGGAAGTTGAAACGTTCCTTCTATCTGACGTTATAAGACAGGAATAACAGTCTAACATGTTATCTGAACTATACAGTACGTCTCTTTACACTGGCGATCGAAAGAAAGATCATATGTATCAAAAGTTCGTCCCTGTCTTTTTGAATTTTAATTAGGAATTTCTGTACTTTAAACAACCGGGACAATTTTGGTTTGAAAACTTT
The DNA here is from genome assembly GCF_964235325.1 of Thermobia domestica. Classification (NCBI taxonomy): domain Eukaryota; kingdom Metazoa; phylum Arthropoda; class Insecta; order Zygentoma; family Lepismatidae; genus Thermobia; species Thermobia domestica. The sequence goes on from NC_137463.1 coordinate 76,358,465, forward strand.
CTGAACACTTTCGATTGCCAGAAGTTGTCCTAATTTTTGTATTCACTAATGTTCACTACAAGACTTGATTCGAGACTGTCAGGTTTCAAAAAGATGTTGTGCAAGTGTTTTTATGTCTCGGAAAGTGTGTTTGTATCTATTGGGAGAATTCTGTCTCGTCTCATCCCGTTTCGCAGACAACATGATACTTACATCATCTTAAATAATTTATTTCAAATAACAGATCTAGCAGAAAGATCTTATATAAAAATCAACTTTAAACCCTTCTTTAGACTAATGCAGCGGAAAAGCAGAAAAATCTTACTTCGCAGTATACAACTGGCCTCGAAAAATTAATTCGATCTTTGGATTACGAGGAAAATTGATCTATTTTTCTTAGTTAATATAATATTTTTTATATATGAAAAACGTGGGTCAAAATCTTTCTTTTGTAATTGCTTTGCATTCCTCATGGGTGCTTATCCTGGAGAGCCAAGGAAATCTGCATCTCCTCGCCCAAAGTTTGCTTGGGATCCTAGGATATGGATATATTTGCTTAGATATTTGACAACGATACATATATATATCGTCAAATGACCCCTTCCACTCCAAAGTTATATAGAAATCGGTACCGCTGATATTCTTTGTGTATTTAATGTATTTTAAAAGTAATAGAAGCAAATGTATGTACTAGTTAAATGAGACGAGAAGGCTGCAGAGCCTTAATTTCGTGACAAAAGAAGTAAATGTATCATTAAAATAACCCTACCTGCTTTAGTACATATAAATTCATCAATACAAAATATTTTTACGTATAAAAAATATTATCATAACATCACTACTACAGTATTACGAAGACGAAATATAAACAATTTGAATATTGTATTCATAAAAAAATATATATATTACAAGAACGTTTTCTTGCATATAGAACACGGAAAAAGAAAAAAAATGGATCTTCACGTTCATATTCGAAAGCTTTTCGTTAGAATTTCTTCTGCTATGCGATTCATACGAGAAAAATTTTCCGCCCTCATGCACAACAGCATTCCCGATTATAAACATAGAAAGAAGACAGAAGAACTGGAAATAGTTTTTTTACTATTATTATTATTTTAAAAGAACGAAAAGGGAGGGGAAAATATATACTTCAAAGGAAATCTACATAGCTCGAAGAGAAATTTTGGTTTACATGTTATCTCGATTCATTGAATTCAATAAGAAAAAAAAAATATCAATTCGTTTGAAAATTTGAATAAGAAGACAGAGTACTGGTACGGTTCAATAAACCACGAACTAAGGAAGGAGTATTAAAAAAAAAAAAAGATATTCCAAGTAGCCCTAATGCATTACATAAAACATAAACTGGCTTCTTATAATATCTGAAATTCTCGGGTATGAAATAAATAATATTTCAGCGAACTTAAATTTATTAGTTTCCATTGGATGAACGCATTAAGATATCTTTTCTCTACATTCGGATCTACCTTGTCAGTAAACGAATATCGAGAAGCTTAACTTCTATTTAAAAAAAAAAAAAAAAAAAAAAAATGGCATGTTTCAATTTTGAGTCCTACGTTTATGTCCTGTGGAGTAAGTAAAGGAGATGGATTATTACTGAAACTGAAAGATTGTGAAAGAGTTAGTGCAATGTTCATATGGAACGAAACGGGAGAACTCCGGTTAAAATCCACAAACACAATGTTGTTCACCACAAAATCGCATACCTGAGATTGAACCAGATCCTCTTCAAACCAGAGATGAGTCTATACTATAGTCTGTTTCAGGCAACCTGATAGGAAACTCCCCTACCTCCCACCACTTACCACTGCAGAAGGGGAAAGCAAGTCGTTGACCTTCACAGGGAGGGAAACTTTTCTAATAAACAGAATCGTCTAAATTCGTACGTCAATTCGCTCGCACCTGATGTTGAGAAAGCACCGCTTCCCTTTTAGCTTTCAACCCGGAGTAACAAACAATTACTGTTTTTAATGTTTATATTTAAGAAAAGTATTGCTTATTATCTATGTACTAAAATTTACCCTACTGTAAAACATTTTATTCGATATTAACAAATATCGAAGACATTAAAATCAATAAGAGCTCAATCCGCCATTATTTTGAATGAATGTGGAAGTTGATACCTAACAGGAATAGAAGAACGGGAACTGAGGAGTTTCGAAAACAAAATGTTGATAAATATATTTGGAGAGAAAGAGGCGAACATTCAGGTGAATTAAAACGCTATACAAGCTTTTATTTCATAACAACTATAGGCCACCGAGTATTATAGAAATAGTAAAGTTAATACGTATAAAATAAGCATGACACGTTGCTTGTATGGAAAATACGCACTAAGTCACCAAGTCCTATTCAAATAGCGTAGGAGAAAGAGACTATTAGGTGGGTGAAGGTAAAGGCTTCTGGACAATATAACGCAGGATCTTGGAACGATGGTTGATAACAAACATGGTACATTGACTTTTCACAGGTTAACATCTAAGGAAAAGATTGTTTCTGCTGCGATGAGCCTTAGATCTCTTTGATCTAAAACATTCTTTATTTTTGTATAATTGAACTTTCTTTCTTATACATTAATCAACTCTTGTTACATTAGAGTAGTCGCTAACGCTCTCGCCTTCGGTGCAAGCGGTCCGGGTTCGATTCCCGGTGGAGGCACTCGGTCGAAAAAGTATAGAAGTTTTTTTTTTAGGCTAGCTATCCTGAATGAGGTTTTCCTGGGTTTTGTTCATTCACACTAGGCAAATGTCGGGGTGGTACCTCATTTATAGGTCCCAGGCCGCTTCTTTCCTTCCCAAGTTCTTTCTTTCTTTTCTTCCCCGGATAGTGTGCTCACCGAGGGACATCATTCCTCATACATGACAGGCTAAAATGGCCACAGATACCGAAAGCCCAGAAATCTAAATCCGAAATCCTAAAATCCTACAACATTAGACTATCCTGTAGGGCATAACCATCTCTCTTTTGCAAGTTAACAATTACTGCAAATGATTATTTCTATTAATGGAGACCGACAAAATCTTTCTAAAACAATAAAAAAGTCCTTTTTTTCTCCAAAAGAGGTTCAGGAAATAAATATTATTGTTGGAACACTATTATCAGCATATAAATTTCATTTTCTTCCTGTTCTTTTTAATGTAAGAACATCTGTTTATAAGAGAGGAAACGAGAAGTGTGTGTGCTTTTTCTTCTCTCTCTCTTTTTTTTCTTTACCATTTCAAGTTCTACTGTTACCATCTTAACCCTCTGATACTTTAGCCACACATACTGTACTTGGGCTTCGATTTTATATTATTATGAAATTATTATATCAATACAGTAATCAGTGGCGTATTTACGATTTTGTTTCGGGAGGGGCTTTGCTAACTTTCGGGGGGGGGCTTTGCCTGGAAATGTGAAAATTCTACAAGATATTTCATTTACTTTACTATACTAAGTAAGATTTCGGGGTGGGGGCTTAAGCCCGGAATCCACCCCCCTAAATACGCCACTGACAGTAACAACCCTGCCATCACTTGTCATTCCAACATTATGTCAGAACTCCGACTGCCAAAAGAAGAAAAATAAACAATGCAACTGTTCAATAAAATGTAAATTATAATAACACTGTGTTATTTACCTCACTACTACAAGTAATTGTAATTAAGTGTTGAAATACGGCGCGTTATCTTGAAAGTTATAATTTAATATGAAGACATATTTAGATACACTTTATACATTCCTGTGCAGGGGCTGATGGTAGAAGACGGAACACGAACATTCACTGTACTTGAGTGTGGTGGGGGGAAAAACTTCTTCTTTTTCATATCAGGTTATGTGGAACAGATTATAGCAAGCAGATGGCGTGGGTCAATGGAAACTACATCCATCACCTACTGACTTACCGTGACCCAATGCGTTTCCTCGGGGTTCTCCCGTTTCCTCCCATTTCTTCATTCCACCATTTCATTCGTTTCTCATCATCATTATCGTCTCCTTTAGCCTAGCCGGCATAACCGTGGGACATAAAACTCAAAGATTTCATTTCATTTCATTTTACTGTGACCCACTACCCACTGGATCCACCGTGATCTAATCTGACCCACGATCCACCAAGATCCAACACCTACCGCGACCCACTCTGTCTAACATGACCCACAACCCACCAAAACCCATCGTCATCAATTCTGATCCATGATCCACGCCCTCCTCTCCACTGACTAAAGAGTTTACACTAATAATAAAACAAGACTGTGAAATTACCACTAATCGGAGTTTGAATTTCTATGGTCAATCGCTCCAGCACTACTCTGTTACAATGCTGGTGCATTTGACCTTTACGATATAAAGTGTTTGTCAGGACCATATTACGATGAATTTCAATTTAATTATCATATATAATATTATTTCCTTTCCTTGTTAAATTACAGATACTTATCACTGAAAAATTGGATGAAATTTGAAAGTTTCAAATCAAGGTAAAGGAGGGCAACGTAAGAAAAAAGTGTAAAATTTGAAAGTGTCTCCAAAGCCAAGTAGTATTGCTATTATTAAATTACAAATCTCAATAACCAAAAGAGCCTGAAGTCTTTTTTCACTTAGATATACTCATCTTAGGTAAATAAATAGAAAAGCAAATTCACCAGCGTTCAGGAGATAGTCTACAATGCACTGAGTAGAGTGGGTTGGTGGATCAGAGTGGGTGGTGGGTCGCAATAAGTCACGTCATGTTGATCCACGATCCACTGACTTACTCAAAAATCTTGACCCACTTGAGCCACGACCCACTGATCCACGTCATGTCTGCTGGTAAGCTATAGTGCCCTCCTCAATTGCAAGTTTAATACAAGGCTGTGTATGGACAACAAAATAGCTAAATGGGAGAGAACTTAGTTACACTGGGAAAAGACCAAAAATTGAGTCGGAGCCACCCTAGGTTATATAATAAAAAAAGTTTATTGTAGGACACACACAGACATTTATATATATTAACCAAATAATGTTATCGTCATTCACTTGAAATGAGAGTTTTACTTAGCACATACTTAACTTTGTAGCTTGAAACTAAAGATTTCTTTACAAAACTGTTATTGTACTTCGTTGATGAACTGAAGCTTTCCTTAATAGGCTCCGGGAGACATTTTGTCTTAGCTCGGACCAACAAAGCATAGAAAAGGATAAAAAAAAAAGAACTACAAGATAAGTTTGTCTTTTTACAACAAAAGTAAAATTTATATAAACGAACACCGTATGGTTGGGGTTATATTTCAAGTAACTATGACTCCCAGCAGACTCAACTACTCTATCCAATGTTCCACGTACGTATACGTATGCTGTAGTGTAAGAGAAGAAAAACAGAAGTTTTAAAATTTACAGCCTTGTCTCACTAAATCTCTAAACTTTCCACTTTGCAGCCAATTACTTTCAGCTGTGTAGTCAACGGTGTCGTCGGAGTATATGCCTGTCCCCATGTTTTCGTACTTATATATACACAGAGAAAACTTTTCATCTCCTCTGCCTGCCCACACTGTACACGAGTTTCTGCTATAAGCAAAGGAGATGCTATTACGGGAACGAGAAGGAAGAGGTAGTCTCTTTGGGGACGAAAAGTTGATATTTCCTTTTCGTGGACGAAGGTAATAGAATTTATGTTTATCTATCAATTTCTCCCTTTTTTTTTCTTCTAAGAGAGAAAACCTGAAAATTGCCTAGCAATTTAATTTCTCTGTTTATTTACATCAACAACATTTTCATGTGCTGTTTTCTTTTTGTACTTATTTCATATAAAGGGAACGCGCATTTAAAATGAAAATCAAGAAAACTTTTAATTTAACGTCCCACGTTTATACCATTTATGCTAAAAGGGACGAGAAATTAAAGAAATTGAACGATTATGAAAGGTTTTGTGGGAGAAAACTGGAGAACTCAGAGAAAACCCACGGACACACTTATCCACTACAAACTCATACATATAGCCTGGGTGGGGCCAAGGTGGCTCGGTGGTAGAGCGCTCACCTTTGGGGTCTCTGGTTCGATCCTAGATCGCGTCAAGTGGATTTTGTGGTGAAAAAACACCGTATGCGTGAAGTTTTCGGCGTTCTCCCGTTTCCTCCCACTTTCTTCATTCCACCATCGTATTCATTTCTCATCACCGTCTCTTAGCCTAGCCGGCATAAACGTGGAATGTGAAACCGAAAAACTTCATTTAATTTTTTTTTTACAGTCCAGGACAGAATCAGGGATTCCTACACCAGATGTGAGTGCTTTACCACTGACCTATCGTGCACTCACGTATGTGTGAAAGTACTTACTGAAACTTACATTTAAATTATCTACTTGAAGATATTTTCTTGTGATATTTCGATTACAAGAGAACTACTCTATTGAATAAGTATAGTTTATGACTACCAAACAAAAACATATGAGAAATAAGTCGAATGTTGATAATCAACAATAATTGTAAAGAGGAACAGTCTTCAATGCTCTAGTGTTTGCTTCTTCGATGCATGAGATTCCAGGTTCGATTCTCGACAAGATATCATCGAACGCAATACAAAGTAGGTCTAATTCTTACTTGTTACCGACAAAGGGCGTAAATGCAAATCAAACAATCAACGGTTTGATCTTGTATGAATAAAAGAAGTGTATACAAACTTACACGAATTTAATTTCGCTATTAGGAAGACAAGCTGTACAATCACCAACAAAAATACGTAACCATCTACACAATTTGTTCCGTCAATAAATTCTAAATGAAGACTATGTACTTAAGTAGTATCCAAAATGCAAAAGTTCAACATAGAATCGTTTACATAGGTAGCGGCCCTTGAGGGAAGCCACACCGGTCTCGCTACATGCTAAGGAAAGACAGCTTACCCAATGTACTAATTATTGTACACAGCTTTATGAAGTTTTCTTACCTTAACTTGTAGCCATAAAATTTAAATTTTCACCGATATTACTTCCCTCAAGGGCCGCTATTCGTATAGGTGTATTTACTTTTCGAACACACTGTACAGAGCTAACCCAGCCTAAGATTGATTAAATGTGTTGCAATTTGATTTACTTTTAACTGGTTGTATACAGGCCCGTATCCACGGGGGAGACTAGGGGGCCGACCCTCCCGTAAAATTTTCACGGTAGGCTTGCAAATGAACTATAATATGGTTGGATCGCCCGCTCCCTACATTTTTGGACTGGCTACCGACCTGGTTGTATACAATGAACTCACAATCTTTCGCATTTTTAGTAGTACCGTATATATATCGAAATCAAACGGTGGTTCAGTGGTAGAGCGTTCACCTCCGGCTCTTGGGGTACCTGGTTCGATCCCAGCCCGCGCCGTGTGGACTTTGTAGTTGAGAAACACCGTGCTCGTGGGTTTTCTCGGGGTTCTCCCGTTTCCTCCTACTTTCTTCATCCCACCATTTCATTCATTTCTCATAATCACCGTCTCCTTTAGTCTAACCGGCATAACCGTGGGACATAAAGTTTAAAGATTTCATTTCATTTTCAAATGTGGCGTTCTCGGTCCGGGCAGACATGGTTGGAAAGGGTTATTTTTTTTTTATTTTTTATTTTTTTTTTTAGGCCAGCCGTACTGAGTGAGGTTTTCCTCATTCACACGAAGCAAATGCCGGAATGATACTTCTCTCAAATAATGGTCTCAGGCGGCGTTCTTTTCCTTTGTTTCTTCCTCCTCAATTCTCCGGGCAGTGTGCTCGCCGAGGGACGTTATTCCTCACATGTAACGGCTAACGTGGTCATAGATGTCGAAAGCTCAGAAATCTAATTCCTAATCCTAATACGAGGTTTCTTGCTACAATTTCGTGCCCAAAAATGTGAGGTCATCTTGCTTGCGTCACGTATAAACGTGGAGTTCTTTATTGAAGAGAATCACAAGCCTCCATTAATCTCTACCTTTACCCTTTCCCTCGACTACCACTTTACCATAGTCTTGATCGTTGGGAGATTCAGTACTCTTTTAGTAAGAAAGATTAAGGCACATCTGTATCTGATTTGATTTGTAGTGCAATCTTGTAGTAAGTTCTGAAGTTATACACAGTTTGTGCTGTAGATTTTTTTTTTTTTTATAGTAATCCTTTGTTTTAAAATAGAGGGGCAAATCAGTCTTGCATTCAGAAATATACGGTATTCGGCAACAGTTATACTCACTATAGTGATACTATTCACATGAAGTGGATTTTCTCGTCTTTTCCTTAGCTTCGCTCAGTTCTA